>NW_028238198.1:81898111-82240611 GCF_041429995.1 Eschscholzia californica
TAAGACCTTTTTTCCCACTTTAGCTGTTTACTTAAATTGTAGAGTTCCTAATTGAAGGGGCAGAGTTACCTGTAAGGCAAAGAACTTGGTATTGAGGTTCTGTGAGTTCTGTAGAATGTGAACCACCTGCAGCCAAGTATCTGGATTGTTCTGTAGCTCCCGCAAAATCTGGTCTGCAGCTGTCCTCTGGCACCAAAAACAACCAGAAAAATACAATAGTTAGCAAAGTCGGGTCAAACAAGTTTGACCAAAGTGGTATGCATGAACAAGAACACTGGAGAGGGGTCTATAGGATGAGTCCATTCTAAGTCAAACTATGAGACTAGTGGTATACACTTCAAAACAAATTATTCAAATACCCAACAAATTTAAATAAGTAAATCACAATTCAAACTCCCTAAATAGAATTTTTAGCACTCGTCTGGTCACATTTTCTGCTACACTGCGAAAAGACTAGAGGGTAAACGCTTCAACACTGATTATTCAAATACCCATCAAATTTAATTCAGTAACTCACAATTCGAAGTTTCGAACTCCCTAAATTGAATTTTGGGCACTCTTCTGGTCACATTTTCAGCTGAGAAGGGGAACTTCATGGCTGCTGCAGTTGGAAAGATGTCATCCTACCCGGCTACCCCTATCTTTGTAAGTCTGTACACCCTTGAAAACTAACGAGAGTCCTAAATGTGGGAAGTAGACCAGTTGAAAATCAACCATGTATCATATCACATTCTTACGGTTGATTATTTTGAAGAAATAGAAGGGCTAGGAATCTCATCCTGGAAAGGGGATCCAGATGCGCAATACTACGTATTTTATAGACACTGTTATCCTATATGATTTTCCTCTTTTCCTCAAAATCATAGTGTCAGGTTGCTGACTTTATCGGTTCAAATTATGAATGTAAGAATCATGAAATTATTTCAAACAAAACTAGCCCGTTTTGATGATTTGAGTTGTAAAGTGCAAAACTGACGGTTTAAAATATGTTCACTTTATATCAAATATAATGAAGTTTTTGTATTCAATTAAACTTCGTCAAGTAGAGCCCTAAAATTATGATGCCACAAGTTTAGGGGATCCCCATGAAGGTAAATCAGCATCAGTTGAAAACTATTTCATACAATGCAAGGAACCAGAAACCACAGTAGTTGACATCCACAAGCATTCATTTGTTTATAAACAATAAAATGATCATTTTTTTCCATCAATCGAATCAAAAAAATAAAATAACACTATCTAACTCCTCCAATTAAAAATGTTTCATTATACAGAGAGAGGAAAAGAAAAACCCTAACCTCGTCTTTAGATCCCGTGCCATAAAAAGCAGAAACAGTAGCATCAAGAACAGCAACATCAATCGGCTGACTTAAATCCTTAAGTTTCTCTGCCGCCATTTAAGAAGAACAAAATCTTCTCTAACCCCCTTCCAAATAAAAACCCTAAAACTCGTGAGATTAAAAAAAAACAAAAACACTGATAAACCCTAGCAGTTATTATTACAGTGTTTAAAATCAAGTTCAAAAGTGTAAAAAAAAAAACGTAAAATTGAGTTTAGGGTTTAATCTTACCAATCTTTGTAAACCTATATAGAACTTGAACAGGTAATTTCTTTTGTTAAAGAGTGAGATTTCGAAAAAAAAAATCGGGGGGAAGGAGAAGAAAAAAGGGGACAGTTTGGGTTGGGAAGTGGTGGGTGTCGGAGTGAGGGGTTTAGGTTTCTTCGAGTATTTTTGTCTTTCTTGTTTAAACTGATGAGAGAAGAAAAACTAGAGAGAGAAAGAAACAATAGAGAGAGAGAGATGTGTGAAATGTACGCAATCCTTTTTAAACTTGTTGATTTTTAGAGTCAATATAGTCAATGACTCTATTTGACAGCTTTTTTCACCATGTCTGATGTGCATTTACGGATACACCCTCCTACTGGATCTACATCTACTCCATTTTTAGTTATTCGGGTCGGGTACAACTGTTAAAGAGAAAATTCATTAGATTTATTTCTCAAGTTATCATTTTTGTTCTCACATGTCTTGGTTGATCTCTTTCTATATGTATGTATATATAATCTATAGAGGATATGGTTGTGTTTAGACGAAAAATTGTTACTGGCTCAAGTTTTGGAGCCAACCGTCGACCCGTGATATGGTTGGCTACAATTGGTCAGCCTATGTCGAGAGAAATGGGCTGACTAATTGGACAAGCGACACAAGACTAAATCACCATTCGCCCCGTGGTCGGCTCCGAAATTCGGTTAACAAGTTTTGCTTATAGGTGACGCCTAGAGAGGCGCCTATAGAGCTTGATGATAATGAAGGCCCAGAGTTCGAAATGCCCACAGCAATGACAAATATCTAAACACTATTGTGAGGATTCAATAGGCCCCCATAGATTGGCTATATGCACTCCCATTTCAAATGCACCCCTGTAGAGAGCTTATAGGGTTTTCCAAGTTATATGAAAACTTTTTGTTTTTACGGAACCCAACCTCCGGTAAAGGACAACCTATCAAAAAACTCACTTTTGTAACTTCGACCCTCTATTTGTTTAACTCATTACAGCAATATGATCACCGAGAGAACTCGTTGGAGATTAAGCTCTAATTCAATCGTTTTATCTAGTTTTTATGATGCGACTCAAGTTATGTGCTTAATGGAAAAAATCATAACCACCACCCCTAGTTTATGGTGGATAATTATCACCCGGAACCTCTTTGGTTTGCTCATTTTGCATGCAAACTTCACATTAAAATAGGGGGAAAAAATTACATATGGTCAGCGTGGCTAGTAGCTTGTGGTGGCTATATCTTATAAATTCAACAACCCAATATCCCATTTAAAAACAAACGGTCTAACCACATGGTTACTCCTCTATGCCATTTACTTCACAAACAAGCTCTTGCCTAAACTACGTTATATGTTAGTCTAACTCTACTCTTTGTTAACAACATGTATATTATTTCTAGCTAGTTACTCAAAGTGCAAATATTAGACAATGCTTAGATGAGAAACTCTCTCTCCCCTCTCTCTCTCCATGTGCACTCTAGTAAGGTTTTAGAGAGAGTCAAAATGAAGAAACCAACTTACAAAGTCAAACTCTTTCAAAACAACTCATTTGGAGGATCTTTCTTTCTCTTTGAGACATAATATTTTATAAATCTCCACAGTTGAAAATGAATTTTATAGTTTTATTTGTCGATGCTTAACATTATTTGACTATACGTGCATATTGTTATTAAATATTATTCGTTTCTTTAATGATCACAACAATTTGAAGGAAATTGTATAGATTCATCCATCGGTGCTTTGTATAAGGTTCGAACGAATAGTTATATCATTCGTTGGTTGGGGTTCTACTAACATATCTCTTTTACAATGTTAATACAACTATTTATAGAATAAATCACCCCAAGCGATTACATCTAAATGTATGAAAAACATGGTCAACTTATCGGATGAGCTAGAATTATTGATTATAATTGGACTCCCTTTAAGTACAATATCATGAATCAAAGTTCAAACCCCATCCTTGAAGTAGTTTTGAAACAAAACTTCTCCCTCTCTAGAAAAGTAACCAATTTTGTGAAGGAGTGAGAAACGCACTTACAAAAGTAGTGCTGACCCAACCCACTTGTTTTAGTGCTTACCAAATTTCATAGAAAAAAGTAGAGAGAAAAGTCTTAAACGTTTGTTCATATTGCCTTTTGGTGTGAAAACTTTTAAGAGAGAGACAGAGAGAAGGAGGGGTTCATAACCACACCAAACATCACTTCTTGAATTATGGCCTTCATCAATAACAAACCCAAGAAGCAAAATCCATCTTCCCAAATCATGAATGTTAGAACCACCCTTTGCTTCATTGTTCTCTTCACAGTTCTTGCTCTTTCTCTATTTCTTCATACACCTTCCAACACCACCTGCCCCACCACCAGCATCACCTCCTCCTCCTCCACCACTCGAACCGACCCATTCTCCGGTGATCTTCGTTATTCTCAACTCTCTTGGAACCGGTTACCATTCACCGACGAAAACCCACCTCTAACAACACTAAAAATTGCCGTTTTCTCTAGAAAATGGCCTATTGGCTCCACCCCAGGCGGGATGGAGCGCCATGCCCAGACCTTATACACAGCTCTAGCCCGCCGTGGCCATAAAATCCATGTCTATACTTCTCCTCCCTCAAATAAAGCTGATATTGATCAAATCAATGGAAGTCCTAAAAGTTCCCCACAAATTCACTTTCATGGTGGTGAACTAGGAGAATGGCATTATAATCTAGCATGGGAACAATTTGAAGCTGAAAACAAACATGAACCGTTCGATGTAGTCCACACGGAGAGTGTCGCCCTTCCTCATTGGCTAGCAAGTAAGCTTCCCAACTTAGCCGTTTCTTGGCACGGTATCGCTTTAGAGAGTCTTCAATCAAGTATTTTTCAAGATTTAACTCGAAAAACTAATGAACCCATGTCAAGTTCATTCAATCAAAGTTTATATGGAGTGATTCCTAAAGTGTTAAATGAGATTAGGTTTTTTCATAACTATGCTCATCATGTTGCTATTAGTGATAGTTGTGGAGAGATGTTAAGAGATGTTTATCAGATACCTAATAATAGAGTTCATGTGATTCTAAATGGTGTTGACCAAGAAGATTTTGTATATGACATCAAGTTAGGAAAAGAATTTAGGTCTAAATTTGGTATCCCTCAAAATGCAAGTTTAGTACTTGGAGTTGCAGGTAGATTAGTGAAAGACAAAGGTCATCCTATACTTTATGAAGCATTTTCCAAGTTACTCACGTCGAATCGAGACGTATATTTAATCGTTGCTGGGTCAGGGCCGTGGGAGAACCGATATAGAGAAATGGGTCGTCAAGTTATCGTCTTAGGGTCGATGAAACCAAGTCAATTAAGAGGTTTTTATAACTCAATTGATGTTTTTGTTAATCCAACTTTGAGACCTCAAGGACTTGATCTTACTTTAATGGAAGCTATGATGAGTGGTAAACCAGTTTTAGCATCAAGATTTCCAAGTATTAAAGGAAGTATAATTGTTGATGATGAATTTGGGTTTATGTTTTCACCAAATGTTGAATCTTTATTAGAAGCATTGAAAATTGTGGTTAAAGAAGGATCAATGAATTTGGCTAGAAGAGGAAGAGCTTGCCAAAAATATGCAAGTTTTATGTTCACTGCAAGAAAGATGGCATTGGCTTATGAAAGGATGTTTCTTTGTATGAAAAATAACTCGTTTTGTCAATACCCTTTGAGGTCAGACTAGAATTTTTAAAAATTTACAAAAAGGTTTATAATTTTTATATATTTTAACATTAATCCTTTCTTGAATATGGAGCTAGTCTAGACTCCATTAATATTAGGGATTAGTTTGTGTTGTTTTTTTAACCAAAGAAATATAGATTTTTGTTTCATACATGTAAGATTTTTTTATAAATGAATGAGAACAATGATTATGGAGGAAGAGGAGATTAATAAGAAATTTTAAATTTGTGTCAGCTTGTGTGTATCTACTTGTTGTAGGGAATAAATTTGGTACTATGATAGCCTCCCCTCTTTAAGGCAATGGGGTGAGTGTTGGAATTTTTATTTTTATTTTTGTTGAAAAGTTCGAATTTTTAGTTGCTCTTGCGAATGTATTCCTGATGTTATTTCCAAAAAAATTGTTTTTAGGATCGTCAAGTCATAATAGTATGATATGTGTGTTCATCATTATGTTATATACGATTGATATACTATCACTTTTGAAACATACATAACAAGAAATGATATACATGTCATCCAGTGAAATCAAGTTGTCGACTTTTTTTTTTTGATGAAAGTAGGCATATGCCTAGAATTTATTAAATCAAAATATTGGCTTTATCCGTCGCCAATGGACTTACAATACAACTAGGGGTATTAGGAACCTTTCAAATTTGAGTTACATTCTCATTAAGAGTGAACTTAGCTAATAAGTGAGCAACTTCATTAATCTTGCGCGGACAATATTGAAATTGAACGTTTTCAAATATCGCAATTTCGGATTGTATTTCCGATACTACATTCCTGATCCTCCACGGAGGGTCTTCATCTGATTTTGAACAAGCTTCAATCACAACCATTGCATCTCCTTCGATAACACAATTCCAACTATGTAATGATTTCGCTCGAGCAATGGCTAGTTTAGCCGTCATTGCTTCCGCTACTAATGCGTTTGGAACTGTGATGATCTCTGTGCAGGCTGTAACAAAGTTTCCCTCATGGTCTTTACAAACTACTGCAATTGCTGCGACCCCTTCCTTAAACGCCGCATCAAATTTAAATTTCATTGATTCTAAAGGAGGGGGAACCCACTTCACTAATTTCACATGGTCAGAAACTCTCACCTCGATTTCATGATTAGGCTCTCAAAGTGTATATTCTCTTAACAGGTTCAAAGCTTGAGTGACAATTGAATTTATGCACGGAGTCGTACCCTCAAACACTTTCTTATTACGAGCTTTCCACAAAAACCAACTCGTATAAACTCTCAAGTGTATAGTAGTCTCATCCTCATCTCCCAACAGCCAACTAACCAAACTAGTCTGAAAAGTTTCAACACCATCTAGCCGAATCAACAAAGGTCGACTACTCCAAACTTCTCTAGCAATTCTACACTTTCGGAACAAGTGATCAATATCTTCGTCTTTTTCATCACATAATGGACATAGCTTGGATACTACGTGATTGAATCTTAGTGCTCTCTTCTTAGTAGGTAATGCATTATGGAGGAGTCTCCATAAGAAGAACTTCACTCTTGGCATTATATTTAGTTTCTTCCAAAACTGGTTCCAAGTGATACTCCATGGCAGTTCCGTATTATGCGAAGATGAAGGATTCGCTGTCTCGATTGTTTTATAAAGAGATTTAGTGGAGAAATTACCTTTCACCGTATGAATCATTTTTATGCACCATCACCCCCATTATTTTCTCAAAATACTGACATGGAGCTCCACTATGGAGACCATTCCACTTTTTCTGATTTCTTATGTGAAAACCTCCCTCAAAAACTTGCTAAAGTATAGATTTCTCCTCGTTGCTTCAATGGAAAATTTTGTAAAATAGTTGAAATTTATATCCCAAAATTCCAACTATTCGAACGATAATCTAACTTATAATGACTAATTATGCACTCAAAACAATATAAAATAAATACCAGATGATTCATAAAGCTAGAATTATTCTGGTACAAAAACTACGAAATAAAATAATTTTCATAGCTAAATAGTTTAAAAACAGTCTAGAAAAAACAAATAAATTATTTAGGTACAAACTTTTGGGTGGAAACAATAAAATTTTAAACACACTTTTGTTCTCATGTCTCCACCTCTTCTGATTTCCGACCACCAATTCTAGCCACCACTTCTGACTACTACAATCATCGTTTTTTCCCCTCTCTCTCAGCTATCTTTATTTAATTTCTCTCTCAAGTCTGATATTTCTACCTCTCTCTCGGATCAGAGAATGAAACGAAGATGAGAGAGATTGTTGACTGACCGCTACGATATGAGAACAAAAGTGTGTTTGAAATAAATTTTTAGTTTTCTTATCCAATAAAATTGTGTATAGCTTTCCGGTTTCCCAAAACATCCATTTTTTCAAGCGAACGACACATAGGGCACATTTTAAATTTTTTTTTTTATTTATTTTTATTTATTATTTATTTTTATTTTTTATAAGTAAATCATGATGTGTTCAACCAAAAAAAAAAAAAGAAAAAGTAAATCATGATGTTCAGATTCGAACTTATGACCTCCTTTAGTTTCAAAAAAAACTTATGACCTCCTTAGATGAGGTGAAACATAAATTTTGAAGGTAACATATTTAAAAGCGATAAAGGAGGCAAATTTATACTAAGCTTCTCTTCCACTCTTCCAGAAACCCTCGAACCATTTCTTTGATTTCCATGGAGGCAAGAAGAAATTCTTCTTCTTCTTCTAATAATCGCCATCTTCCATGGTTTTCTGTGATCGAAGCACTAGCGGATTCCAAGCTTGTTGATTCGTCTCTCCTCAATGGTACTCCCTTCCTCTCTCTCTCTCTCATCTTCTCTCTCTCTCTCTCTCTCTCTCTCTCTCTCTCTCTCTCTCTCTCATGTTCTGTTGTGTTCTTTTAGTGTTACTTGAAATAAGTTTGAGGGGTTTCGTTAAATCTGTGTGTGCAGATTTGATAAGTAGGGCTTCGGAATTGACAGACGAATCATTTGCCCACAAGGCTAGGGAAAGACTTGCTCTGAATCAATTAGAGGATTTCATAACAAAATCTGAACTTCCCACTAACAACAACGAAAACGTAACTATTGATCAGCCGGAACGGATTGAAATCGATGTATCAGAGCCAGCACATGACCTCCTCAACCGTCTTCTTCCCAACGTAATGATAATTTCTTGTGCATTCATCGTTTCCTTTTCTTTTATCTAATGTTTAGGTCGTAAATTTGAAAACTTTTATGTTTGAATGTCAAATTATTTGCTAAAATATGCAGTAGTTTTCCGAAGTTCAAATTTTCATTCAAATTCACAAACTTTGGAACCTAAGGCTGCTCTGATTGACATTGTCCAATGAAAAGATAAATGTCTTGTTCCGAAGTAGCAGCAATCGACCACAGCCTAAGTAATATAACTTCACCACTTGTTCCGTACCTGGACTAGGTAAAGTATCATGCTAAAACTCAGTCGAGCCGAACATTGGAAATCAAGGGCTGCCTCCAGTCTATCCGGAGTATTACTTAGCTCCAAAGATGATTTAATACATTTGCATAACATTTCACATACTCATTCAACTACGTTTGCTTGTGCCGTGTTTTTTGGTTGTTATTCTTTTGTTACTTCTTTATAGTTCTGGTGGTAGAGAGTTGCATTTACTGAAGAATTTACAATTTAATTGTCAGAAGGAAACATCCAGTGCGAGAAAGCCTATATCCGAGTCACTAAAGAATGATATTTCTCAATATGTTCTCCACAAAAGAGCCCACTTTCCAAAATGTGATTTAAAACAGGTAAGAGAAGTACTTTCCGATTTGCGTGGTGGAAGTAGTAAACTGTATCTTGTACTTAGGCTCTATCTTACCACTCAATGCTTGCTTATGATCAGCTGAAGTCTGCAATTCTTGAAGGTGTTCATCCGTCTGCCTCATATTTAATGAAAATAAGTGGATTAGATAAATCAGGCTTAGACAATCCTCCTGACAGTAGTAAGAAGAAAGCGAGTTGCTCAGGAAATGAGCAAGTACAGTGTCTCAGAAGAGGTGCTAGTTGTAGACTCTGCGGGTGCAGGATATCAAGTGGCGATAAGGAAGTGAGTGATCTGCCGGGAGATGTAAATTCTCTGAATGATGGTGATGATGATGATGAAGATGAAGATGATGGAAGTAAATTTATTCTTCAAAGAGATGATGGTAATGAGTACGATGGCTTAAAGAAACTGAATCAGGGCATCAATGGTGGTGAAGTCCAGAACAACGAGTCACAGATTCCATCTAGTAAATTTATTCTTCAAAGAAATGATGGTAATGAGTTCGATGGCTTAAAGAGACTGAATCAGGGCACCAATGGTGGTGAAGTCCAGAACAACGAGTCACAGATTCCATCTAGTAATTTTATTCTTCATAGAAATGATGGTAATGAGTTCGATGGTTTAAAGAGACTGAGTCAGGGCACCAATGGTGGTGAAGTCCAGAACAACGAGTCACAGATTCCATCTAGGAATAATGAAATACCTCAAGGGCATTCAAATGGGTACTACCAAGAAGACAAGAATGTCAATGATGGGAATCTTGATAACGCTCCCTCATCCGATTCAGATGTAGAGGCGGTTATTGCTGCTAAAAAGCATAATAACTTGAGTTCTGAGAGTACCTTCAACCGAGACACTCAAGATATGTCAGAGTGGACAGAAGGAAATTTATGTATAAAATGTAACAAAGATGGTCAGTTATTGACGTGTTGTGGCAGCACTTGCATGTTATCGTTTCACGAGAGTTGTATTGGATCTTCAATTAGTATCAGTGATTCCGGTGATATCTACTGCCCATCCTGTTTATATGCTAAGGCGGTTACTGAGTATCGTGAAATCAAGAAAAAGGTTGTTCAGGTTAAGAAGAAGGTGAAATTAACTAGAAGTCATTTATCTGAGTTTATGTCTATGGTGAATGCACAACGACAACAACTATCTGAAATTGCAGCTAAAGAAGACCTACTTAATTCAAGAACTGTTAGAGATACCCCAGAGGCTAACTTTCCCAATGAGAATGATGATAGACTCCAGAGAGAGAGAAATGATAATGAACCCATGCAAGTGCCCAACGTTCTTCTTGACTGTAACAAGCCAAAATCACCAGTGAGTGACAGAAATATTGGCAAAGCAGGAGAAGAAGACATTCACGAACAAGATATTGTTCAAAATCAAAGAGAAGTAGAAGGTCAAGAGCTTGCAGAATCTCATACCACCCACCATAGTGATGATTTACCCAAGAGAGTAGAAGAAACAAGTCTGAGCTGCAAGAAGACTTCAGATGTTTTATTAGGGGAAAAAAGGACCGGGACAGATTTGAGCGAAGACCCTCCATCTGTTTTAGAGGAAAAGAACCATTTAAATGCTCGTCGAAAGCGTAAAACTGCAAAGTCGCCCGGTACTAATGTAAAGACTGCGGACGCCCATAAAAAACATGATGATGTAGAAAAAGAAATTGAAGATTGGCAGTATACTAGTGATAGACCCCAGACACCATCATGTCAGGCAAACATGAATGAGAATGAGGTTCCTGAAAACCGAAATGGTGATGGGATTTCCCTTCGTCTTAGGAAACGTGAAACGCTTCCTACTATACAGTTGAGTCAACTTGTAATTCTACCTGCAATTTTGTATGATCATGTTCTCGTTGCCCCAACCCATGCAAATAAAAGTTAATTGTAAACTCACTCTGTTATGTTTTGCAGCACCAATTCTCCAAGGCGGAAGAAAACTGTCTGGAGTGCTGAAGAGGAAGAAATTCTTAAGGTCAGTCACTTCCACACTTCATTTGCAACCTTTTCTCTTTCCCTATCGTCGTTGTATTAGGTCATAACCCTGAGCCATAAACTGTATGTGATCGGAGAACGTGGTATTTGGGATAGTTATTTTGATATTCTTTCCTTCACAAGTATAAAGTAGGGAAGTTATGAAGATGGGGGTGAACATACAACTAGTATCAAACAGCGCTAGAGTTGGAACCATAGTTTAAGATTGTAAGTACTACTATTTCACCTCACCAATTTTCTGTCGTTTCTTAGTTGCTGGAGTATTTTTCATTTGTTACAGGAAGGTGTATGCACATTTACAAGTAAGAATGATAGAAATATTCCATGGAAGAGGATATTGGAATTTGGATCTCATGTTTTTAAGAAAAGTCGTACCCCAATTGACCTGAAAGACAAATGGAGGAACATTTCATTGAAAGAAGAAGAAAATTGATTGTGAAAAGGCTGAAAAGTTCAGGTGATCTTGTAAAGAAGAATTAGCTTGTAACTTTTATTAGTAAGAAAGTGCTTATTGCTAATTTGCTATAGTATAACTTCATATATATAACTAAGGTAGTGTTTCTTGTTTTCTCATTTTTGGAATACGACTCGGTTGAGTCTGTTTTCTTTGCATCTGACTTCGTTAAGGTCTTAAAGGATACAATATTCATTTCAGGCTCTCACTTCAGACTTTATGTCTAACGTAAATGACCCCAATCAGCTCGGATCGATCATTCAAACATGTCAAACAAGAACAAACATTCTGCATTTTGACTCATAGAACATTCAAATCTCAAATCAGATTTCAAATCTAGCTTAGAGTAGATATGGCACCACGCTGTTATCTCCTTCTGTACTTGAATAATGATTCCTGACAATGCCCCTAAATGACCTACACAATGACCTGAACTAATTCCAATTCCTGCAGATTTCTTAATCTATAATATCATTTTGACCTTTTTCTATCAAATAAACCTCACCCAAAGATTAGTAGGGGGCAGGAAAATTGAGGAAAGGAAAACGAAACAAAAAGATTAATAAACACTCCACTCTAATAAAATGAAGTGGGGGATTACAAAGGAGAAAATGTAAGCGAAAGTGGGCAAGAAAAAATTTAGACTGCGAGACTCAAAAGCAGTCAAACATTGTCCCGCTAACCTCTTGGTTGCAATGGTGGATTTCAGAGATAACTCTCCGGAGACGTATGCACGTTTTTTTTTAATTCTATTTAGACGTAGGCACGATTTTTTGGGCTGAATTCTTCTTTTCATAAAACTGCAACAAAAAGTAAGTTATATTCTTTCTTTTGGTTGTCTAGTCTATTTGACTAAAATGTTTGTTTCTTTTTTTTTTTTGTTGAAAGTTAAAATATTTGTTCAGATGTTACATCTTGTGGGAGGGAGGTGATGGGGCTTATAGCTCCCTTGAACTTATGTAGATCCGCAATCGTTTAATTGAGATTACATTATTATTTATGTGTGATAAAAAACAATTTTTTCCTTGTGGTCGGTTGCAAATAGAAAAGTGGCCGCGCAACTTTATTTTTTAAAGTTTTATTTGTGGGACATCCAAATTGATATTTTTCTCTTTTATTATATATCTTTTATTATTTTCAAATTAGTTATCAAACACCATAAATCTACGAAAACTTAATGCCCAAGTTACCGGTTTTCTTTTCTTTACATTTTTCTTTTCTTCTTTACATTTTTCTTCCTTTTCTTCTCCAACCTATAACCGGCTGTGTAGGATATGCCTACTCTTGCAAGGCCAACACAAAAAAAGAAGGATATGCTTAACCCCTTTTCACATTGAATTGATGGAGGTTTGTGAAGTATTCCTTTTTGGAGTTCTAGAATTTTATTTGTTGACATATAATTTTTTAAGGTATTACTTTTACAAAATAGCAACCAATAATACTTACAAAGCCACCCAAATCTACAATCTTAAAGTTTTGGATACAAATTGTGGACAAATATTTTTTGGTTAATGACTTTCATGCAAAAGAATTTTATTGCTCAAGGGCAAAAGGGAAGAAGGGCAAGTTGGTCCTTAAGGCAGCCAAATAGAGGAAAAGAATATAGCTGTGGCCTGTGGGGTGGGTGGATGTCAATTTTAAGGGCGGATCAGAGCATTTAATTTTAGACTCTCTCAAATGGTCCACAAAATTCTCAACCCACACATTTCACATTCCACACCACATGCCCACATAGCTGCCACCATTTCCACACATTAACCATCCGTCACCAAACCACATTTACATTTTTTTTTTCTTTTGATTTCAGAAAGTCTGTGAAACCACATTTACATTTTACTACTTGACACACATCATCTGGTCATTCATTGACACACATTAAAGGTTTTCTATTAGTCGGTGGATTTACAATTCGATCTTCAATGGCCAACATAGATTCAATGTGAATTGACGAGAGGGTATGCCATCGTTTAACGAACTTACACTTTCTGTATTTGGAGATTTGCTCAAACAACAATGCGTCCATTTAACAATTCAAAAGTCACGTAATCGATACTCAAGATATATAATCTTATGCTAGTTTATATAGTCTTTATAATATACGAAGGTCTTTCCGAGTGACATGCTACATACATTTACGAGAATATTACATCTTAATGATTATTCAAGCCAATTAGTTTACTCATTGGATCATACATTTTGTAAAGAAAATATGTATTTCGTATTTATCCCCTCAATACTAATTACTAATGGAGGTTACTCCCTCCATTAATTAGTGATTGTGTTCATTCTCTTAGATTTACTATTTTTTATTAAAAAACATTAATACAATATTTAGCGTGTGAAAATAGAGTACAGTTACTAAGAACAATAATCAGATGATGCGATTTTAGTGGTTGTAATACTTCATTAGATTAGTAATGTAATTTGCAAAAAAAAAAAAAAAAGGGTTATTTCCCTAATGGCCCCCTACTTTGTGACCAGCTTCCCGCCTGGCCCCCCACTTTACGAAAAATACCCATATGGCCCCCTTCCGTTATAACACCGTCACTCTCTCTCCTCCATCTCTTTTTCTCTCTCTGCCATGTCACGCCACATCATCTGTTACGCCACCTCATCACCTTCTCCGGCAAAGGTCGCCGGCCGGCCAAATTTCCGGCCGGCGACCTTCAAACTAAAAAAAAAAAAGTTTTTTTTTCTCTCTCCTCTCTCTCTCTCTAAATTTTTTTTTTTTTTTTCTTTCCCCTCTCTCTCTCTAGATCTAGAGAGAGAGAGGATTGATCCGTTCAAGGTCTGAACGACCTTGAACAGCTCGTTCGAGGTCCGAACAGACCTTGAACGAGCTGTTCAAGGTCTGAACAGACCTTGAACAGGTCCGTTCAAGGTCGTTCAGATCTTGAACATATCCGTTCAAGGTCTGAACGACCTTGAACAGATCCGTTCAAGGTCTGTTCAGACCTTGAACGGATCAATCCTCTCTCTCTCTAGATCTAGAGAGAGAGAGGGGAAAGAAAAAAAAATAAAAAATTTTAGAGAGAGAGAGAGGAGAGAGAAAAAAAAAAATTTAGTTTGAAGGTCGCCGGCCGGAAATTTGGCCGGCCGGCGACCTTTGCCGGAGAAGGTGATGAGATGGCGTAACAGATGATGTGGCGTAACATGGAAGAGAGAGAAAAAGAGATGGAGGAGAGAGAGTGACGGTGTTATAACGGAAGGGGGCCATATGGGTATTTTTCGTAAAGTGGGGGGCCAGGCGGGAAGCTGGTCACAAAGTAGGGGGCCATATGGGAAATAACCCAAAAAAAAATCATTACATTATTCAGTTTATGCTTTCATTTCCTATTGTCAAATATGGTCCACTTATTTTACCGAAGATAATAATTTTAAGGGGACAAACTCAATTACTATTTATCTAGGGAGATAAATTCAAATTTTTTTTGAGAAATCGACTACGATCTACGTTAGTCGTTTACATGTGACAAATCTTGATGGCAAACTGCTTCCACTAAGACTCAATCCCACGACCTCATAGACTTAAGAAAAATGTCCACCTGTTACCCAAAGGGTGATGGACATAGATAAACTCAATTAACAATTAGTGTTGAGGAAGTAATGTACAGAAAAAAATGACATTATGTCCGGCACATCTCCACGTTGAATCCCGACCGACTGATGTGTCGAGCACAGATTTAGAGAAAAGAATTAAAAATTCTTCTCTCTAGATCGGGATATGTGTCGAACATAGCATCACGGCTGAAGTAAAAATCCCTTAAAAATAAAATAAAAGTGCACCGCCTCGTGTGAACATTTGTTTGACCTGGCTTGTGATGTCAAGTGGGAAATAGACTTTTGGTCATTCATTGTACTTGGTCGTAAGATTTAACAAAAAAAATCTTTGGTATCAAAAGAAAGTACGGAAATCTATGAAATCGAACGGTTGATAAGAAAGTCGGCAATACCATATAAATCAGTAAATGAAGGCTGCCGAAACTGTCTCTCTCTACTAATTTTAGGGAAAGCAAAAGAAAAAATAGGGTTTCATCATATTGCCTTCCTATAAGTATCACTTTGAAACCCGCCTCTCACTCTCTTTCTCTCTCTAAAATTGATACTTTTGTATCCATCAAATCGAGATTTCTCATCTTAGTAGATTGATAGAAGATTTTCAGTTGTTATTGCTGTTTCTAGTTCGCTTGGTGCAGGTCGGGAACTATTCGCAGCGTCTCTCTTTTCTTTTTTCTGATCTTTTAGATTGATTGATTCGTGAGCATGCGAATCGAGTCCCGCCTTGCATCAACTGAACCGGATACGGCAATGAAATGAAGATTATTCAACTTTTTCAGTGGATTTCTACCTATTAAAGGTCAGATCTTTACCTGGATTTTGGTTTGCTGTTTTGTTTAATGATTTGGATCTAGTGTTTTTTTGTTTATGTTCATAATTTATAGATCTTTCTCTCAATTGAAGTTGGTATATTTATGGATCTATTATGTATTTATTCGTCATTTAATTATAAGATTTAATGATTTATGATTCTTAATTAAAGTTCACATCTTTTCCCTATCTTTTTATACTGTTTATTGTGAATTAAAGTTTCAATATTTTCTCTAATCATTTGAACACAGATCATGATTTATCATCAGATTTAACTTCGCTTGGGCAAAAGAATCAGATTTGATTATAATGATCTCAAATATTTTACCTACTTGATGATCAATGCTTAGTATAACATTATGTTGATCCAAAGTGGTATTTATTAGAGCTCTAAGAGGTGAGATTTGCCAAATTCACAATAGATTCAATTTGTATAATATTTATTCTTGGCAGATTTAAACAACCGATGAATAGAATGCCTGAAAGATTTGGGCGAAATCTGTCATTTTCAGCTAGATTTCGCTCAACAATGATACAGAAACAGTGGGCGTAATCTGGTCCTCACGTCCGATTCCGGCCAGATTTTGCCCCTTTTTTGGGCATTCAATCATTTTTGGTTAAAAAAACAGTAGGAAAAATCAGTGTGCATAGAAATAGAATTTGTTGTATAACGGTAATTACTTTGTATTAGTAGTTTATCTGGTTTCGAGAATCTTATTTGAGCTCTTTCAGATTGATAGTTTTTTTTTTCCAAACATGAAGCTAATCCTTCAATATAGTTCCCCTTATTGTTGTCGCGTTATCTCTTGTGTTATTTTTTAGGAAATGATTTAAAGAGAGACGACTTTGTTTTGATTCCCCACTTCCATTGATGCTCATGAGGAACAAATATCTGTAAATTCCCTACTTCCTTTCATTTTCTAGCAGGACCTTTTGTTGTGGTTGTGTTGTCACTCTTTATTCCATTTTAGTTATTTATGTAAACCCCCTTTTTCGATGTTCTCCCAGTACAGTTTCTCTAAATGCAAACAGAAATCCGTTCCAAAGGCGGCTTACACGTCACAAACTCGGTAGTAGGCACTCAGTATATCTGAATCACCAGCTTTGAGGGGATCTATCTATTAGCTTTGATTAACAAACCGAATAGGAGTTGTTCAATGTATTCGAAGTTATTATTATATCTCAAAACACTAGTTCGGAGTTATATATAGATATAACAAAGACCAAATGTGACATAGCGAGAGGGTGATTTGAGCTGATAAACATCCTATCCACTGGGAAGCATTTGTAGTTATATGGTTTCGACAATGCTGATTATGTCTGTAATCCTGATACTCGATGCTCACCTACTATGTATGTTTTTTCAAATGATTGGACCGGGAGCAATTTCATGGTGTAGCAAAAGGCAGCCAACATCTTTATTATTAAACCAGGGCGGAGTATTGAGCTACAGAATCGGCAGCACAAGAGAGCACTTGACTCATGAAGGATCTGTCTTGACCAACCAATTATGCAATTTCTTTGTACTGTGATAACTGATAACCAATTATGCAATTTCTTGTGTCAATATACGTCAACTTGATTTCTTCTCGTCGACTTTTTCTCTCTGAGGAATGATGATTCATCTCTATGTTCTCGGTTATTGCATGAATTTTTGCAATCAGATTTTTGCAATTTGTGCTGATTGCAGTGGATTATGTTTCGCAATTTGTGCAATATAATTTACAATTTGTAGATTGTAATTTTTCGACCATTTTATCAAATTTTGCGTTTTTCAATTTGTAGACCAAAAAACTCAAAATTTAGACAACTATTTATGTAGAAAGTACCTGTGAAAGAAAAAAAAGACCTATACTTTTACTTTTGTGACTTCGTGTAGTTTAGAGGATGAAGAACTTGGGCTTGCAACTCTTAGCACTGGTCTAAGGGACTTTGTCTATCGAACCAGTACAGTTATAGTAGCCACTGTTGCTTCATGCTTGCCTATGGAACAAGAAACAATACTCTGTCGAAGTAAATTGTGTAATTTTGTTATATGTACATATATAAGATTGCCTATGTCCAACTTACAATCAATTGACAATGGCTGAAATGGATCTTGCAAAAAGAAAAAATGAAATGGTTGGGTAAAAAGGCCTTCATCTGACTGAAATGGATCTTGCAAAAAGAAAAAATGAAATGGTTGGGTAAAAAGGCCTTCATCTATGAAGACATTTGTTTTAAGGGTTACTTCCCAAATGACCCCTACTTTATGACCAGCTTCCCGCGTAGCCTCTACTTTGTCAAAAATACCCAGATGACTCCATTTTTTCGTTACCGTAGATGTCTGTTAACTCTCTCTCCTCTATCTCATCACCTCTCTCTGACACGTCATCCCTCTCCCCACTTCATCATCTTTTCGATAAAGTCGCTAGCCGACCAGAATTTCCCGCGGCCTACCGGCGAACTTCATACTTAAAAAAAATCTTTCTTTCTCTTCTTCTCTTCTCCTCCTCTACTTTTCTCTCTCTTCCACTCTTTTTTTCTCTCTCTCTCTATCTCTTCTCACTCTCTCCTTATTCTGAGCGGCGAAGGGAAGAGCCTTTCGCCGGTCGTCGGTCTAGATTTCGAAGGTCTGGGGAAAATTCAGACCTTCCCAGGTCTGGGTTTCCTAGATCTCGTCGGTCTGGGTTTTTTCTAGACCACTATGAATAGGACAAGGGATAATTTTGTCGTTACATACCCCTTCAAAGGGTGTGAAAATACAAATACTCTAGTTATACTCTGTCCAATTAACTAGTTACACATGGTAGACAAATTATGAGGGTGTACTTTAAACATTTTTGTTAATCACACTCATTACGTTGGACTAGGGGTGGGATTTTGGCCCGGAAACCCGGAACCCGCCCACGACCGTCCGAGTCCGAAGTGTCCGTGACCGTCCGATGTCCGAATCGGTCCGTACCCGCCCGACCGAAAGATCTTAAGCGGACGGACGCGGGCATAGGTCTTTTAAGTTTTACCCGGTGGTCCGACCGAGTCCGCCCGCTTATATCGTCCGCCCGACCGAACCCGTCCACACCCGTCCGTTTCTCCTACCCGTTATACCCGCCCGCCTATATGATTGATTTTAAGCCTTTAGATTTGTAGAGTTAGCTACAACCATTAGATTTCAAGAGTAAAAATAAATAACCCTAGAAATCACTTTTCTTAATCTTGTCTTCGTCGTTCTACTTCTCTAGTCTTTATCTCCTCCAAAATCTCAGTATCTCATCAATAACTCGAGAATCCACAATAAACCGATCGTAATCCATGAGAAGAAGCATAGAAACCGATCATAATCCATGAGAAATCTTAATGCTTATCTTGCGATTTTGAATTCATTTACTTTTTAAAATTGTAAAGTGGGAGTTTTAGAAAGTTGTATTTAGCGATTAAACATTTTTAATTTCGAATAAAAGTTTCTTTATTTGTTCATTAGTGACCGGTGTCCGCCCGACCGATACCCGGTTTGCCCGACTATCAAAACGGTCACGGACGGGCACTTTGTTGAAGAAAAATCCGAAATGTCCGCCCGTTTTGCCCGGATGTCCGAGTGGACACTTAGGACTCGTGTCCGTTCTGCCCGGACCGGTTGAGCTAGTGTCCGTTTCCCGCCCGTCCGGACCGATTCCCACCCCTACCTTGGACAACTGCTCTTTCTCTTTCCACTCTTTCTATCCACCCCACTCCTGTATTTGTTTAGTCTCTATCGACGACATGAGGATCCTCTCTGCCATCGACAACCCTTTTTTTCTAGGCGAAGAGAGTACCAGATGAAGGGAACCCTCAGTGAGGGTTTCGGGGTTTAAGCAAAACATTATTCCTTTTAATTAGCTTTGGCCAAAGGATCAGTTCCGTTGTCGTTGACGCAAGTCATTCTATTTCTCCCTCCAACCTCCAACTGTGGCGAACGTCTAATTTGATCATATTTTCTCTCCATTTGCACTACGTTTTTTAGGCGTCACCACCTCAGCCCGAAGACTGAGAAAGGGAGTAAATAGAGGGAGGAATTGAGTTTTTGCAGCTTGAGTGGAAGAATGATATGGAAAACTCAGTAAGCACCTTCTACAGGAAATTATAACCTGCCAAGTAATCAATGAATTGCGACCCAAGTAATACCATCAAAAGAAATCTTCTTTATGTATTTCAAACTTTTGTGGTAGGACCATGCCAATAACAACCTTATAAATAAAATGTTCCTCATTACATTGTTAGTTCACAAAAAAGTAAATTTTTGATGTACCATGACAATTGTTGCTAGGGACATTAGAAAGTACCATTGGAACTTCTAAACGTACGTGTATCTTGGCATTGTATGAAACAATCAACTTTCTCATGTCATTTTCGTGGTACCATGTGGTTTTCTCTCGTTCTAAATTATTTTTTCATCTACACTGTATAACAAGTGTCAACCACAAAACTGGATTACTAGAAACGGGAATGCTAGGTTCACATAGCATTTTGACGAAATAAGTTGCCGCAATGAGTTCATTTCAAACCTTAGGTGTTCAAATTAATCTCTGAGATTAAAACAAAAACTACATTGTTTCAAGACCCAAAGTTAAAATTTGTTCTTCAACCGTAATCTTCAATTCATCCCCATCTCCATCTTCACCGCCACTACCACCACTTCTTACTCGTAATAACAATGCATTGCCTTAATTACTTGCATACGTAGCACAATATGATAGTACAAAGAAATTTTGTAATATCACTCTCACACGCACACACAAAAAACACACACATTTTAGATTGGAGTTTTTTTTTGAGAAAACTAACAACTTAAAGTCTGTAAATTTCAAACACAAATATTATAAAAGACTTCAAAATTTAAAGTTAAAGAATACAATATATTTCCAAAACATCAATAGAAAGACTGAAACTTTACATGAGCATCGTATGTAAACAAAGATAACCTAAACTTCAAAATACTTAAAAGAAATTCTAAACCAATCACACTCAACACCAAAGTTCATACAGAAAACATTGAACTTATAATACCAAACTTCAATGTTCTAATAAATATTCTGAATGAATAACACTAATTCGCTTTCAATATATTTTAAATCTAATTTCAACCCGTCATAATTGTGGACGAATGAAGACGAATAGGTGCTCTTATCATGGTCTCAATCTGAATTACGAATTTCTCCATTGCGACCTTGGGTAAACTAATGGGTATCACAATACCTTCTTCTCCATTTTTGTTTTTGGATTGTATAATAAAGGTTATGATAAACTCACCTTGGGCTAGTCCACCATACTCAGCTCTTCCCCACCCAAAATCAACATCCCTAAATCCCACACGTGACACGTTAGATGGTATAAAAGTTCCGCGTGGGAAGAAGGGAGGCCGACCATTAAGCACCAAAAAATCAGCTGTTGATTTCATGTACTCTTCATTGACTTGGTTCTTAGCTTTTCTCACTAATGATATTGCATATCCCAGTGAGTTCTTGCACAAATTCTCAACCGTCGATATTGCCACCGGTAGAACAAAAGCATTTCCATAGTATCCGTTTGGCAATAGTTTATCAATCTTTCCGCGGGCACTAGTTAAGCATACCATTCGAACATTTTCTTTGGGATCAAAGTTCAGTGCGATCGTACGACATTTCCATATAAATGCAATAAGGATCTCAAATGTAGTACAAATGCCAATACTAGGATGCAAGTGTTTCTTTAGGGTTGAAATGTCTTGGTACGAGAAGAAGAATGAACGTTGGACCATGTCGTCGAGAGAGATTGATAGAGAATCCATGGTTTCAGGAAGGGTGTCGAACTCTTCATGGGAAAAGGTGACTCGTGGTGGGTCACGTGCCGAAAGGACTTCTCTTTGCCAAACTGGGAGGACTGATGGGACTTCTGCTCCTCTTGCAAATTCGCCCAAAGCAGACATGAATTGGAATAGACCCTGAGCGTCGCACATTGTGTGGTTGAAACGAATACCTAAAATGAATCCACCGCATGATAGACGAGTCACCTAGTTTTTGTTACCAAAAATGTGGCCCATTAGATTTCATCATTGAAATTATTATCCAAACGTTGACCATCCATGTCTTGCTCTTAGTACAAAATAGAACTGAAATTCGGAAAAAAATCATTTTTCTTCACAATTTCACTTTATAACTATTGTTCCTTGATGTAATTTCAATAGGGCAAATGATACTTGACCAGAAAATCTTGTCCCAACACGGCCTAAGTGTTGACATGGTATGCCCGGGAACTAGGGCGAATCCAGGGGTGCAATCAAATCTCTTTGCTCTATTTTTTTATTAGAGAAATTTTATGATTAGAGTTTCCCCACTAATGTTCAATGATGTTTACTTCCTCTTCTATGTCCATTTAAGTTGGTCTTCACATACAAAAAAGAGTGAGAAAATCTATCCTAATTTGTCTAACTATCAATTGATTAATTTTTAAAGTAATATGATTTTAAAGAAAACTGTGAGGTGAAATCTTGGCCCCGCCCTTAATTTAATACACTCCGTAATACTAAGTGAACGGTCCTGATCAAAGTCAAACTTTGAAAAACTTTGATCAACTTTTGTCTTTTAGTGAAAATCAGTCATTAGGTTATGAATTTTGTCAAGGACTTTGTACATGTAGCACTCCCGTTTTATAATATTTCTGTGTTGATAACTTTCTGTGTTAGTCATTGTGCTTACGAAGTTTTTTTTTCGTTCTGGTACATAACTTCCTTGCCCTGAGTCAAAATCTTGGATAGCCACTCAGGGCAGAATTTTTGGGCCACCTAGATACCTTGGTTTTATAGTCAAAATTAATGTACAAAAAAAAAAAATCATGATCTTATGCTACATCAAAATGGAAAGTCACCTGAATCAACAAGGGAGGGCTGTTAAGGGTATCACTGCCGCCAGAATCTGGAAGATCAAAAAGAAGTTGTTCAAAACAAGGAAAAGGAGGTTGAAGATCACCAAACTCTTCGAGTCGAACATCGGCATCTGCTTCAATGAAGATTACACCTTCACCAGTACAATCTACCATTAGCTTCCTCCCTGGTCCTTCTCTTAACCTTCCTGCAAATGGGTAGTAAAAACAAAGTACACTTGCTAACGCCTTTCTTATCACATCAACTGGATCTTTTCCTGTCATTTTCGTGTCATTACGATAAAACTGGAATACAGGAAGTCGTAAACGAAGACTCTCCTGGTCATCAATGTCTGAGAGGTATTTGAGTTCATGGGGTGTAGGTTTAGAAGGAGCAATTAGTTCCGGTTCGCGTCTTTGAACCCTAAATACCAGAGTTGATGTCATGCTGCTTTGGGAAATAGTACTTTAAAGTTTCAGGCTTTGGTGAGCCAAAGATTTTCTCTCCAGCACTATTTTATCTCCCAGAAAAAGTTTTTCTCTAAAGTTTAGACTGAGCATGGAGATACACAAGGATATGTTGAAGAGAAGTCAAGTACAAACAAGACATGAACTAGACGTAGGATGTGGGAGATTCTCAATAAATAAGGATGCACTTGCTGTGTGCTTGGAGTCTATCCCATGTGGTTCTTGTAATGATTCATTAAGGCCAAATGTGAAAGGGCAATAACCCTTTCGGGTGCAGTGGTTGGACACCCCTCTTAAGCCCACGAGGTTGTGGGATCGAGTCTCCGTGGAAGCAGTTTGCCATCAACATTTATCTTATGTAATTTAGGCTATAAATAACGTAATAATTTGTCGGACTTTAGGCCACTTTGTTGTTGGGTTTTAGGCCTCTTTCTTTCTTAGTTTAAATTAGGTGGTTATCGTGCTCATCACATCTTCATAATGTATCAATGCCTTGTAACGACTAACATATATCGTAGTCGAATTCTAAAAAAAAAACCCTTTCGCGTTATCCACTCATCTTGAATTGGGAGATGTTATAATTATAATGAATAATTTTTATTCGAGGACAAAGTTTTTCTTTAAGTTTGACTACGATATAGACCGTTTTTTTATTCAAATGAGGAAACATGTCACGTCTAAGTAAGAAATTCCAAGTAACTTTAGTAATAGACACACTAGGTTGTATGGATGTATCCATTCACATGACACATATTGGATTGTCGTAACAACCATGGTCCGTTCACATTTGAGGATATAATTCCAACCAATTTCCCTTTTTGTTTACATTTGAGGATAACCACCCAAGTTAAATTACGAATTAAAAGGGACCTAAAACCCAACAACATACTAAAGAAGTCTAAAACTTATTATTTATACCTAAAGCCCAACAACATACTAAAGAAGTCTAAAACATATTATTTATACATTTGACAACCCAAATTTAATAACCATGAGTCACACCTTCTTTGGGAATCAAATCTGGAGTTTATGTCAACACCATCAATTACTTGGGCAAGCAAGAGTTTTCGGCACTTTGTTATACAAGTTATTTGGAAAATATGGAGTCGATTCCTTTTGACATTATCAGTTAACATTTGGGGTGTTCTTGATCTTGGTCAAGCGTACATACCTTTAACCAAAATAGTTATAAAGATTTTATCGTATCCTGAAGACATAATTGCGAGCCCGTGGTATACTCGTGGTTAATATTAGAAGAACGTGAAATTATCGTCTAAAAGAATCGAAATCAATCGAACTTTGAATTTTTGTGCATAACAACATCCCTTTCTGTTTTACAATTGAAGTAGTAAATATTCCAACGATGATAGGGACCTTTGAAAGGTCTCTTCTTTTGGTAATAGAAGAAATTTCCCAACTGAGGATTGGCCACATAAAACATGAACATGTGATTGGTCCCTTTTTTCTAGCTAAATAACATCTTTTGGAGAAAACGGATCACAAAGTACAACTAAATTACATGTGATAACAAAGAGTTCATTTGGCAGGTGGTCCTTAAAAGTTAAAGAAGACTAGGGAAGATATATACAAGGGTTCATTATGGGCATGGTAATTGTAAGGAGATTAGGTCAAAAAAAAATTGTAAGGAGATCCAATTTATCTGATTTTATATGGAAAGGAGTGTATAATCTGTGCCCTTCGGAGCCCAGACACTTGTAGCAAAGGTACGCAATCTTCGCCGATGAGCTTGAAAGGTGTAATCGTAATCATTGAGAGAGTTTGAAGATAAGTTTAGAAAGTATAATCTCAATCCTTTGAGATAAGGTTATGAGGTGTACACTTAGCCGTTGAAGAGAGTTTGAAGATAAATTCGAAGAATATAATGTCAACCTTTCAAGATAAGTTTAGGAGATACAATCTTAGTCATTGAAGAAGATGATATATTCTAAAAAAAGATAGCTTCCTTCCTTATTATATACAAGAAATGATGGTATGTCCGACAAGTATCCCGCCGGAATCTCGACTGGGGAGAACATAGGCGGGCATGCCATCATCGCTCTATTATATATTTGTTGTTAGTTACCCCTTCTCCATGTGAGATTATTATCACACGCCTCCTCATGTGTAGTATGGTTAGCCTAGCACGTGTTTTTTTTTGTTTCGGATCACGTGGAGTACGTATGACTTTTAAGCCTATCACGTGTAGGCCTAACTCTGATACCATGTTAAATTTGTGGTCATCCAACTCAAAATCAATTGACAATGAGCGGAGATGACCTATACATTATATAATTGGTTGCTAGTTACCCATTCTCTTATGTGGGATTATTTTCACAATATAGACGATGAGGACTCATTAATTTTGAAACTCCGTAGTTTGTTTTTAGTTTTGAAGAAACACCTCTTCTTAATCACCCTTTCCATTTTCCAGCAAAATAATAATGATCACCCTCTCCCAGGGGCAGAACCAGGATTTCATACTAGGCAGGGCAAGCCTAAAGTCTCTATAAAATAAAACTTCTACATATAATACGTATCACGTATGGTCTTACAAAATACAACACAAGACAAGTTTTTTAAGAACACCTTTTCGTATCATTATTTTACATTTATCTTCACAAGAAGTAATCTTTTGACTTAAATTTACAAATTAACGTAACATTGGATAACTCGATTGAGTACCAAATTATTCAATGTTACTTGAAGTAGAAAAATTACATAGTCAAGAGTATACCTAAGCAAAAACAAGATTTTCTTTAGCAATTGGCCCCTTAATTTAAGTCCGCTTACTCTTCGAAAGCAAAATGAAAAAGAAAGCCAATGCAGGAACAAGGATTTGAACCCGTGTCTTTGGGTTGGAAGGATAAAGACTGCACCACCAGAGTTAAAGCAAAGTCTTGTGAATAGTTGTAGCTTATCTTTTATATGTGGAGATCAGGTCGGGCAACTGCCCAGCCTGGTCTCCACATAGTTCCGCCCCTGCCCTCTCCGACCCCGTCACTAAGTAGAAAAACCACTGTCTGTCACTCTCTATCCTTCCCACTCTCTTTAGCATGTAAGGGCGGCAGTCGTCAGCAACCCTTTTGTCTAGGATGGAAGAGAATACAAAATGAAAGGACTCCTAAAAAAGGTTTTGAGATTTAGGCAAAACCGTTTTCCTTTAGCACTAACCAAGGGGTTTATTCTCTGTCATTGACATAGAAATTGTGGAGAGAGAGAGAATGAGAGAAAAGAGATGTAGATTGTGGTGATGGGTGGTGGTGGTAGTGGCCAACGCTAATAGGAGGTGGTGATGGTCGACAGTGATTCAGAGTGGTCCTCGTGAAAAAGATGAACAAAAGGGATGGGAGAGGAGTCTATTATTTATTTATTTTTTGTTATTTAAGCCGATTGACCAGCTTTCTTATAAAACCCTTTCATTTTCCGTAGTGAAGACGTTACAAAGATTGTTGCAAATATTGAAAAATCAAAAATGATTTGGGGACTTGCCTGTGTACTTCCATACTCATTGCTGAGGTGGTTAATAAGACCAAAGATATTTTAGTCTTTTCACAGTCTGAAAAGCACTCTGAAAAAGACTAAAATACCTCTTGTTCTATTAGAGGAAGTACACCAGGTGTGTAGGGGGAATCCCCCTATCAACATTGTTGAAGGATACCATTCCAAGGCGGGGACGTGTACTTTGCGTTATATGAGACAATCAATTTTCCCTGGACCACTACATAATAAATATGCCATTCTATATGGTTGTATATGCCCCGTATTTGATCCTTTCCGCAACCACATATCATAGGCCCGTAACTTATTTTATCTTATATTAATGGCAAGGGCATTCTGCACACCTCCTTAAAAGAACAATAGGGTTATCCAGTGTAAACATTTTTGTTGGTCCTTTAAGGAAGTTAGCTAAATGGAGGAAAAGAATGTAGGTTTGGGGGTGGATGGAGGTCAATTTGAGGGTGAATTGAAGCATTTATTTTCGAGAGGAAAATTCTAAGGCGCAAAATTCGGGTCAAAATACCAAATGAAGTCCAATCTGAAATAATAATGCAAATTAAATTTAAAAGTTGAAATTACACTCTTAACTTCATAAGAGAATTAACATCCCTCTTATATCTCTCCACTCTTTTCCCTCTCAGGGTGTGTTTGATATCTCATATTTCCATGAAAATAAAAGAATTTCTACGTAATTAGGTATTTCCACCGTTTGATACGAAGTATAATTCCATGACTTTAATTCTCTAGGGAATCTATTTCCATGAAATAGCCCACTTTTAATTCCTTGTTCTACCTTAAGAATTAGTTTCCGTGGAAATTCAAAAATCAAAATAAAAATATTTTAATATATTCGGATACTTGAAACCTAATATTTATCTCCATATATGTTCTAAATGACATTTTACTCATAAAATTTAGCAAAATAAACTTTTACTTATACATTGAGCAAATGACATTTTTGCCCTTCTTACCAAATGACATGTTTACAAAGTTGTTATTGACATTTTGGTTTTATATAACTAAAATTACATTTTTACCTTTTTATAATATCAAATCCACATCTTACCCTTATGTTGTCAAAATGACATTTTTACCCTCGTATAAATCAAAGTGACATTTTTACCCTTCTGTGGTATGAATGACATTCTTACTTTTATCTTGTAAAACTAGCATGTCTACATTTTGACATTGAAACGACACAAGGTTAAATAATTTTACAACATAGGGGTAAAAATATAATTTTGGAAACATAAGGGTAAAAATGTAATTTAGACAACATAAGGACGAAAATGTAATTTTGGTAACATAAAAGAAAAAAAACTCATTTTGACTACATAGGAGTAAATAAAAACTCTTAATTGAATACTCCCTCCGTCTCAAAATGAAAGTCCATTATTGAAACTCACCCGATTTATTTTCGTTTTGTGTGTTCCTATATTGTCCTTATTAAATAGGGTTATTTCTCAAATGACCCCCAACTTTGTGACCAGCTTCCTGCCTGACCCCCTAGATTAGCAAAAATACCCACATGACCCCTTTTTCTGTTATCTTTAACTGTCCGTTACTCTCACGCCTCCACCTCATTTCCTCTCTCTGCCAAGTCACCTGAAACGCCACATCATCATCTTCTCTAGCAGGGGTCGCTGGCCGGGCCAAATTTTCGGCCGACGACCTACAAACATAAAAATAAAATTAATTAATTTTTTTTTCTCTCTTTTCTCTCTCTCTCTATTTTTTTTCTTTCCCCTCTCTCTCTAGAACAGATCTAGAGAGAGGAGAACAGACCAGATCTGTTCGTGATGAACACGAACATACCTAGGTTTGTTCGTGAAACCTATTTCTCTCTCTAGATCTGTTTTAGAGAGAGAGAGAGAGAGGAAAGAAAAAAAATTAGAGAGAGAGAGGAGAGAAAAAAAAATTAATTAATTTTTTTTTTTATGTTTGTAGGTCGCCGGCTGGCGACCCCTGCCGGAGAAGATGATGATGTGGCGTTTCAGGTGACTTGGCAGAGAGAGGAAATGAGGTGGAGGAGTGAGAGTAACGGACAACTAAAGATAACGGAAAAAGGGGGACATATGAGTATTTTTGCTAATCTAGGGGGCCAGGCAGGAAGTTGGTCACAAAGTTGGGGGTCATTTGAGAAATAACCCAATTAAATATGAATGCTAGCATTTATTGTGATTCAATCTAGTGAATTCTATTGGACAAAAGTAGTGCATGCATTATCTATCCTAATAAATGCACTTGATATTGATAGAATTAAGGTCAATCTATTGATTTCTATTGGACAAAAGTAGTGCATGCATTATCTATCCTAATAAATGCACTTGATATTGATACGATTAAGGTCAATCTATTGATTTCTATTGGACAAAGTAGTGTATGCATTATCTTTCCTAATAAATGCATTTGATATTGATAGAATTAAGCAGAGGTATATTTGCCAAAATATTGGATATTATAGGCTATATATGGCATGGGACTTTCAATTTGAGACAACCCAAAAAGGAATAATGGACTTTCATTTTGAGACGGAGGGAGTATTATATTCGGAGAAGTTAGTTGTCAGCCAAATAACAGAGTTCCTAATTCCACAGAATAATAAATGACTATCAAACGAAAGAACTCTTATTTTCATGGAATAAATTCAGTGGAAGACTTTCCATTAAACTCTTTTATTTCCATGGAATTATTTCCCTGATATCAAACACAACCTTACTTAATTCGCGAAAAACGAGATGGAGTCTCACCCATCAAATCACTCTTACAACTGACATTTATTACACCTATCGTTTATTATCTTCAAAAAAAATTCTCTCTCTTCATTTGTTTGAAAAGCGATAAAAAGTTGAAAACACTCTTAAGAAACTTATGTCGGCACTTATACCTATGTTGGTGGCAAAAGTAGTACTTCGATAAACATTTTGTAAAATGTTTTAGTATAGATTTAGGTGTCTTGATTTTGTAAATAAGTTTAGTTCTAAGAAAATTTTCATAACACTTTTAAACATAAACTTAATTA
This sequence comes from Eschscholzia californica, assembly GCF_041429995.1. Lineage (NCBI taxonomy): Eukaryota > Viridiplantae > Streptophyta > Magnoliopsida > Ranunculales > Papaveraceae > Eschscholzia > Eschscholzia californica. The sequence goes on from NW_028238198.1 coordinate 81,927,820, forward strand.
TTGGGAACAGATTATAAAATGTTTTTTTTAGATTTTTTATATCTGAATAGAGTTTGAAAAAAAAAAATTTATACCTGTGTTAGTTGCAAATTAAATAGTCAGCTAAGCATTTTACAAAATGTTATGAACATTCTGATGTGAAACGTGCACAAAGTAGTAGTTAGATGTTTGTAAAATATTTTGGTGTAGATGTTAGGTATCTTGATTTTGTAAATAACTGCAGTTCTCGGAAAATTTTCACAACACTTTAAAATATAAAGTTGTTAGTTGGGAACATTTTACAAAAATGTTTATTTTTTATCTTGTACATTTTCAAATCTGAATAGGGTTTGAATTAGTGATATTATGTCTGCACTTATACCTATGTTGGTGGCAAAAGTAGTCGTTAGATGAGCATTTGTAAAATGTTTTAGTAAGAATAATTGGTGTCTTTATTTTGTAAACAAATTCAGTTGTGAGAAAAAAAAAAGTTAAGTTTGCACTTATACCCGTGTTAGTTCCAAATTAAATAGTTAGCTGAGCATTTTACAAAATGTTATGAACGCTTTCATGTGAGACGTGGACAATGTTGAGAATGTTTACACAGTACATGATAATGTTTGAAACAACTTGAAATCTACTAACATAACTGTATTAGACTCTAGGTTTCAGAACAACATTGGAGCAATCATATTTCGGTTCAAACTCTTTATCTTGAAATGTAGTCTAGTTTGATGAACATTAGGTTGAATGTCTGTGCTAAATTATATTTGTTAGGAATATATTACAAAATGTTGATATTTTATTTTGTTTGCACTTATAAATAGTAGTTACATTAAGATAAACACTTGTAAATTGTTTTAGTGAAAATGTTAGGTGTCTTGATTTTGAAAATAACTTTAGCTCTGATAAATTTTTCACAACACTTTAACATAAAGTTATTTGTTGGAAACATTTTACAAAATATTTATTTTTTATCTTGTACATTTATATATTTGACTAAAACTTCAAACGAAGTTACGTCTGCACTTATACCCATGTTGGTGGTAAAGGTAGTAGTTAGATAAGCATTTTGTAAAATAGTTTAGTATAGAAGTTAGGTGTCTGTATAACGAAGAACATTTAACGATTAAGATTTATGACTACGAAACTACAAAAAATGTTCACGAAACATGATTGTGGTCGTATAACGAAGAAAAATAAAGCGACACGTTAAATGAAAAAGTGAATACTAACAATGTTGAAATTATACAAAATGTTGTTTCTATTACAAAAAATGTTTAAAACATTTGTAATAGTGTTCTCAACACAACCATAATCGATAGGCGAAATGTTCAAAACTTGTACGGAATTGAAAATGTTAGAGAACTATAAGATTGTATATCCGTCAAGAGCCCAAGAGCTCTTCCAAAAGCTTTGACACCATCGGTAAATGTTTGACCAATATCAGTAAATATTTTGCCCCAAGATTCAGAAACAAGCTTTTTGTCCTTTTGAGAAATATCAATTGCTCTATCCTTTTCCATAGATATAGAATCTGCAAGTGGAATCAACACCGAATAAATATATGCCTACGAGAAAGACAAAATGCACAAGACATTTGTGTGAACGCACTCGACAACTTGTTAAATGTTTACAAATTTGAGAAAATGTAAAAGACATAATATTTGAAATTAAGCATTATGTTAATAACACAAGATACAATGTTCTAATTGATGTGTTTGTGTCGGTATAACAACGAAAATATTTAAGGATTAAGATTTATGTTTAAAACACGACAAAAAATGTTCACAAAAACACGATTTTGTGTGTATAACGATTAAAAAAGGCACAAGAATCAACACAGAATTATATGCGTACGGAAAAGACATAATGCACAGGACATTTCTGAGAATGCACATGACAAATTTGTAAATGTTCACAAATGTCGAAAAATGTAAAAGACAAAATATTTGAAATTAAGCATTATATTAACAACACAACAGAAAATGTCAAAAAATATTCACAAGTGCTCAAAACTTACGTAAAAGTGTTTAAAACACCTATCGATTTCTGTAAAAAAAAAAAAAAAAAAATCTGATTTATGATGGTAACATCTATGAAAAAAAATTAAAACATTTTTTAGTTTGCTCGCTGTATTAACATCGTTTAACAACATATTTTAAAATACTCAATGCGCCAGTCAATTTGTCTATTAAAACCCAACATATGCAAAAAAACATAATTCGAGAGAGAGCCCAAAAAATAGATCTGAGATTGTATATAAAACTTTTTCACAGTATTGTTTTTGAAATTATATTGTGTGGAAGTAAAACCAATAAACTTCATAAGAAGATTAAACCTTATAAGATAAAAAAAACACCAAGAACAACCTCACTAATGGAGCTTCAAATAAGTAGATCTACAAATCTATATATTTAACTCTCTAAAAAACTATGAAAACACCCTAAAACCAGATTTGAAACTTCTTTCAACCTCCATTAAAGAAGATGATGATTGAAGATAAAAGATAGAAGATATATTGAAAAAAATAGAAGAGGAATGAAAACGTACCTTCAAGGGTAAGCATACCCGACAAGATTTTCTAGCGGGATACAATCCGTTCATCAAGTTTAGAGAGAGAAAAATAGTTTTGGCTGAGGAGGAAATCTGTTTTAGAGAGAACGAAAATGAGATGAAGCTAAAGTCCCAAAATATTAGTCATATATTTTAGAGAAAGAAAGTGAAGGATAAATGATTTTTAGAAAGAGAGGGAAAGATAAATGGTTATAAATATAAAAGGGTAAAGGTGAAAATATGAAAATAAGATACGTCCAAGAGATGGAAAAAGGTGCTTCGAGATCCGTATTTGGGCTTGATTTATAGACATTTTGAATTTTTGAATTTTTTTAGTTAAAATTCCGAGTTGGGTTAAAAGTGGAATTTGATCCCATTTTTTGGGTGTTTCATCAAAATTTCTTTATTTTCGGACCCTCAAATGGTCCACAAAATTCTCAATCCACACATTTCACATTCCACACTAATCATCATCTGACCACATTTACACATGTGACTAATTTGACAGTGGGGGAGTTTTATAAAGCTTCCTTTGATGGAGATCGTCTGACCACATTACATTTTACACGCTAATTTTTGTCGAAGGAGGCGCCTTTAACACTTAGAGAGCTTCTTTTTCTCACAGATTCTCTCTCAAATTTGCATTGAGGGAGGCACCTTTAACACTTAGAGGGCCAAAATCACCCTCTAACTCTAATACTGTTGTGTTTTAGTGATGGTAGACAAACAACTTAAAGTGCAAAAATATAGAACACCCTTTAACCCTAACACTGTTGTGTTTTAGTGCCAAAATCAAACATGCTCTAACTTTTTTTGTTTGTGTGTTGAAGAACACCCTCTGACTATATCACTGTTGTAGTCAACACTTGGTTGCCTAAGTGGTTGATTGTTGACATAAACTCTAAATAATAGATGACTATTGAATTCGGTTTAATAGATGTATAAATAATAGGAGTGATGAGTTTGTCGGGCTTTAGGCCCTATATTTGCTGTTGGGCTTTAGACCCCTTCAATTATTAGTTACCGTGCTTATCACATTTTGGAGATGTATCAATGCCTTATAATGACTAACATTATTCGTAGTCGATTTCTCAAAAAGGAAACTATACGGTGGGTCTTTAGGTACCCCTTCTTTTTACTCTTGAGCCTCCTTCTATCTTAACGTCCCCATGGAGCAGTCTGAGAGCATCCGAAGCCCCCAGAAGAGCCAAGAGGGAGATGGTCTAAGAGCAAAAAGACCGGGCGGTTTTACGTGCACCCTAGAAACAATGCTTGGTAGGGAGAAAATCCCCATCAAATACCTAAAAATTAGAAAAATGTCTCATCATAATTTGGAAAAAGTCTAAAAGTGTGTAAAAGTTGATGAAAAGAAATGTTATTTGAGCCGGTGTTATTTGATCGTAGGACCACGTAGCATTGTTGTTTCATATTTTTAGCCACGAAAGCAAGTATTGCATTTCAAGGTAACCAAAATCAAAAAGAACCTTTGAAGCCTCAACAGGTTGTGACATTAGAGCATCTCCAATGGGACACTCTAACAAACACTCTAAAAGTCCTAGTTGTCAAGGGCCAATAGAGATTCTCTTTCCAAAATGTCAATATAGAGACACTCTAATTTTTGTTGGTCTCCAATGGAGATCTCTAAAGTGTCTATACTTAATACACATGTCCTTCTTCAATTCAATTGATAAAAAGTAGTTGAAAAGCAAGATTTTTTATTGGTTGAAATTTAAAAGTAACACTTAGAGTGTCTCAAGTAGACACTCTCATTTTAGAGTTTCTCTCTCTAGACACTCTACAATAAATGTGTCCACCTCATATTAGAGTGTCTAATAAAGTGTTCCATTGGAGATGATTTTTTAACAAAAACTCCAAAAAGTCTATTTGGCACTCTAAGTGTTAGAGATTGAGTGTCCCATTGGAGATGCTCTTATATAAAGAAAGCGATCTTCCATGCAACAATAAAACAACGTCCTTTTTTGCGAAAATAATTCAACAACAAACCATTAACTTTTCTAAAAACATTTTCTCTTACTTTTTAGCTCCAGAAGGTGAAGCCTAAACGTCTCAAATATTCTCTAAAATTCCTAAACAGTTTCTCTTACTTTCTTTAGAAAAGAGAAGCCAAGGGACTATGGAGGTTGGAATGGAGCCATGGAAGGAGATTGAAGAGAGGTTTTATTGAAGTAGTGAAGAGAAAACCATACCTAATAAATTACTGATGGTCCACTTAAAATTACGGCTGTAACGATCTCTTTTTCTGAAAGAATATTAAATAAAATAGTGACAGAAATGTCGAAAAAAGACAGATTATAACGGATAAAATGTTCGAGGTGAAAGTGGGTCTTGTCAACAAGAAAATGTAACTGCTATTTTCCATTGTTGTTAATCCTAATACAATGTTATTTTATCCATTTCATAGACATAGTTATAGAAAAATATCCTAAAATTACACAGAATTTTCATCTATGTTTTGAAGTCTATCTCATCTCATATTATGACATAAAGGTTTTAGGACTCCTGGTTCCTGACTTACATTTTTTTTTTCTATAATTCATTCTGATGGTGAGAAAATAAATCGAACAACCATACAGATAATCTCGTATATATACAGTCATCAGTGATGCTTACAACATTTTTACGTACCCAAATATATTAGTGTTTCACCAGCATAGCGTCCAACCTTCTTTTCCTCGCGGCATGTTTTAGTTTCTCCAAGGCAACAAGCCCAACTTGCCTTACTCTTTCTCTGGATAAACCGATCCTGAAACATGTAAATTTATATACTTATAGTCACTCAATCAATCTCAAATAAGGGTGGACAAACATGTCATGGCGAGCCACAGCAGGTACGGTGTTGTTGCGTGTTCGTGGTGTGTCAAGGTTAGTGGCCCATTTAGAAATGTATTGTGTCAACACAACCTGTTGTGAACCACTACTCTCAAATATGGTTTTCGGTTAATGGCAAATAGGGTTTACTGTTAACCCAATATATTAAGATCGCTTTTTTCTTTCAGATATGTTTTCATCACCCATTTTGAAAAACAAATTTGAGTTTAGTCAAGAAAACAAGATAATGTGCAGAAAGTAGTAAATACAAGAATTCTGAACTAACCGTCTGCTGATGTCTTCCCATGTAAGAGACTCTTTATCTAATCCGTAGTAAAGGCGGACTATGTCTTGTTCGCGTGGCCCAAGTGTTGTACTGATGAGATTGTTAACTTCTTCCTGAAAATAAGTTGGTTTGGACTGTTATAAACATCTTTTTAAATAAAAATGCTCAGAAACTGATACCTAGTAATATGATATTCAAAAGATTAAGTTGGAGTCCGTATGAAGTAAATATGTAGACAGAATCTTCATTAGATGTTTCGATCTCAGATTATAACTTCACATAACGAATTCTTACCTGAAGTGACCATTCATCCACTCCGTGCCAGGGGTTGTTCTCAAGACGATTATCTGCAACGTACTGCATTTTGCAAACATTTTCCATTTAATAACGAACAAGGAAACAGAGTCGAATCGGACCATAATGGGAATCGCACGGACAATATCACAATGTTTTGTTTTAAGATTGGTGGCTAAACTTACACTATGGAGTGTTTCTCCCGGAAGGCCATTCATGGAAGGAAAAGCTTCCTTATCAAGTGAGATGATCTTACTGATTGCCTGCATTTTTTTAAATTGATAGTTAGAACAATAGAGACTTCGATGCTTGCTTTCCGTATGATTAGTAAAGTTTAACCAATCTGGAATCGGGAAAGAAAAGGGTAAGTGCAAAAGCTCAGATTTGTGATACCTCAGTAGCATTGGTGATTTTTTTCTGTGACATGTTCAAGCATTCGGCGATTCTCTGACAGAAATTAGTTCATGTCAATCTCCCAATGAGAAGTATGAAAAGAAACTATGAGAAAGCAAGAGGAAATGATCATATTAACATGTTTGTTGATCTAATCAGAAGAAGAGTAGGAGTTATCTTACATCCACAGACGGGGTTATTCCTTTCTCTTCCAACCTAATTTTCGCATTACGAATTAAGCTTAATCTCTCATGCAAATGACTAGGCAATCTTAGAGTTCTCGAATTATCCGTCAATGCTCTTGCAACACCCTGGTGACAATGAGAATTTATAAATTAATGCAAGATCAAGTATTAATCTAAAGAAAATGAATTACATAGGGTTTAAACTTTAAAGTAGATTGAGAAGTGAAAATAAGGAATAGGATGATAACTGAGAAACAATTGACTTAGGTGTCTATCGAGCAAATTGATCAGTTCTTGTGATAGTCCCATATCGCTCGCGAGAGTGTCTGGAGACTAGGCTATAGGTGTACGCTCAAGCTTAACCGGGGCCGTTTGGGTGGGCTCGTGGTGCCTTCGCCAAGAACAAAACCCCGTACATGTGGACTTAGGCCTGGGGTGATCAAAGCGGGGACACTATCGATAACTGATAAGGCTTGGGGCGTTACAGTTCTACATAAAAGTTTGAGTTGAATCATTTGCATAGTAACCATATGACTTTAGAAGATTCATTAACAAATCCTGAACCATTTCAGTGACGCGACCACACTGAAGGATTTATCCGTTCGGTCTGAAGGAGATGTCCTTCCGAAGGAGTGTCCTTCGACCAAGGTGGCAATGCGATCAATTTGTCAGTTAGGATAACGATGACCACACGTGAAGATCATCCAGTCCGGTCCAATTAGGGGTCGTAATGCTTTGCTAGAAGCCAACTACGATCGTCGGATCAAGGAGTTGATTCGCGGCTAACATAGACCGGATCCTACAACGGGTTACACATAAGAGTGGTAGCTTGATCGGAGAGACTTGACTAGACGGGAACTGGCTAAAGCTGGATGGGATCCAATTGGAAAGGCCGAAAGGGTCCGAATGGAGATTCGGGACAAGATAGAAAAGAAGGCTCATTGGGCCGGCCATGTGATGGCCAACCAGAGTAAGTGGGCCGGCCATAGAAAGCCCATGGTGGGCTGCCCTGGCCGGCCACACTTAAGGGATTATCAAAATACCCTTTTAAAAGAATTCATGTATGGCTTAAATAGGACGCACTGGCACTTTTTAGCTCTGAGTTTATACTTTACTTCATGGTCACATGTTCCTAATTAAGTTATATTCTAGCCACTTTACTCTTTCAAAACTACAATTGATTCGATCAAATATCATTCTTCAAAAACTAACAAAAGGTAACTTGGACTAAATCTCACCTGACGTATCCACCAATAGACATAAGTGGAAATTTTGAACCCCTTTGATGAATCAAATTTCTCGATTCCCCGAAGTAATCCAATCAAACCACCCTGTAAAAGAGAAAGGATGAAGTTGCTTATAAGACATAAACCCAACAATTTTCACAATGAAGAAGTATAAGTAAATAAAATCAACAGCTTGGATAATCAAGAAAATAGTACCAGTAATTTCTGATACTCGATCCAAAAGTTTGATCGGCAACAAAAAATAATTTGGTTGAGAAAGAAAAATGTGAAGTACCTGAACAAGGTCAGCCAGTTCAGCACCCATGTTGTCGTATTTTTGTGCAATTGACATGACTAACCGGACGTTACTCATTGTTAGCTTCTCTCTTGCCAAAGAGCATTCAATCAGTTTTGACTGTAATTCTGCACGTGATATCCGTAACGAAGTTGCAAGCTGCTCATCAGAGGGTTCATATCCTAACCGTCCCTTTAACCTGAAATCCGCCTCACAAGTATTAGGAAACTCTCGTATAAAGTAGGAAATGATCGTAGATCTAAAATTTCCCATGAAATAATGTTCAAGAATCATGACTATACTAAACAAAATACTTACTCACACCAGCAATACTTGAAAATTTTCAAGAACTCGATTTTATTTAAGTCAAGCTAGAATGAGCTGGATCAGAATATGTACAACTACATCATCTAATATCAGTTAGACGAGCTGGCAGCTGTGCTTGGGGATCAGGTAAATACTGACTCAACTTTCTCCTCAAGGCTTTTCTGTTCAAACTATATATTGAGAAAATGGAAATGCTCACCAGTCACCAGTTCAGGAAAAAATTTCCGTATAAAAGTTCAAAGGCGAGATGTTTGCTACAAATGGAGCTAATAATTTGGACTTTTAACTTATGAAGATATTCATGAAAAATGGTATACCTATTAAAGATAATGCTAAACAAGGATTGCAGTAGTTAAAAGTTTATGCCAAAATCTTAGTTACCTCGATTTTTTCTCGTCTAAGAAAAGACCAGTCTTGATTTTCTTTGAAAGATGCACAACTTCTGTGTGTGTAAGTAATTCTTCACTTACTACACCCTTAACATAACCCCTTAAGCGATTCTGCAACAACTCTGGACTACCCATAGGACCAACTTGCTTCCTTCTTAAGAGCATCAAAGAAGAATTCTGATTCAGCGAGTTTTTGGTAGTCATTCGCCGTTGCCGAGCAGATGTTCCTGAACGAGCAACCTTTATACTCGTGGAACCTTCTTCTCTTGGCTCAGCCATTGTTCTGTTCCGCTCAAAAGAAAGATTCCATTGCTTTTCCAGCATAGACTTCTGTAGTAAGAGGAGAGCCTCAAGTGAAGATGATGAATCTGTATTATCTTCCTCCAAGAAGTCAGACCTCCAAACACCCTCTGCAGTTGAAGAAAGCGGGGAAGATTCAAGATGTTCTTTAATAGCATTAATGGACTGAGGATGTCGATTAGATGGAAAACTGGGACCAAAATCCGAGGACTTCTTTGCAGTAATCAAACTCTTCCCTGAAACTACCTGATACTGTGTCAAACCATATTCATTGACGGTGACGAGTTTGTCCGTGAGATCAGAATAACAAAATGAGGAACTCAATAGCCTCTTCCCTGCACTTAACCCAATAACTGCAGCAATAGCCATAGTACCAGTCCTTATTTATGCACATTACTATTACACAGCCTCAGTTGAGTGCCAATTGAAAACCATATTATCTAAGCGTCAAACCCACACAATCGTGAAAGATTCGGCTTTATGTTTTTTCGTTGGTAGCTCTCCAAAAGCAATTCAACTGAACTTCTGCTATAGATAGAGAAAACAATTATCAGAACCAAGCCCTTCTCCATCCTATAAACAAGAAAGACAACCCACTATAGGAAACTGGATTTAAGACAACAAATGGGTGCTTAGGAAGACAACATCGACAGGGAAACGGATACTGATATACTTTCCGACATCACAGTTCCATAGAAGTAGCAAATTTTGGTATCCCAACTTTACGACAAACTAGGATATGATACCCAAATGATATAAGAACGGTAGAATTTTTCGGTGTTTTTCCTTCTGAACCTGTTTGTTGTAATGCTTCTTTATTTACTTACTCTATGCCCTTTGGGCCCCCTATGACAATATTTTGCAACTATATAACAAAAAGTGATAAAAGATTGAATGAATAAATTCAATATACCAAATCTATATCACAAAAACCAATGAATCAAATATGGCTGAGAAACAATTTAATAAGCAAATTAATGAATATGTATCTTTTTAACATCCATTAATTGTTCTAACTTCTAAATTTACTCTTTTTCCTTATTTGTGAGAATTCTGATATTTATTCAAATCAATAAACTGAGATTCTCTCTCATCAATTCAAGCTGCCTGAATAACTAGTGAGTGAATCAGCATCATAACAAAATCAATAGTCTTGTTAACTAGTTAATTCATAGATTTGCAAAAAAAAAAAGAAAAAAAAAACTACTAGTTCAATTTAGATCCAGCTAAATTGATCGAAAAATCATTAAAACAACACAAGTTCTTATTCTAATTAGAATCAGCTAACTAGTGGAAAAAGAAAGAGACAATCAGAATCAAAGAGAACAGATAGAGAGAATTCAACTTCATTAATCAGATACTAGAAATGAACAAAAATCTGTGAATTGGAAACGCATACCTTAGAGAGAGAGAAAGAGAGAAGTTAGTTGTGTATTCAGTTGTAGCAGTGACGATAAAAACGAGGAGTGATGAGGAGAAGGAGAGAGAAAATGGTTTTCAAAATTTAGTTTTTATTAGTAAAAAAAGAAAAGGGGATGCTATCACCAAGGGGAAGAGAGGGGATTGGTGGAAGGAGATATTGGGGGCCACCTGCGTGTGGTGCTTAGGCCACCACCTGTTTTTCATCTCTTTCACTCTCCACTCAATCTCACCTCATTCTTCATCCCATAGGAAAATAAAATCCATCTTACTTTGTATTCTTTTTTATTAGTATTAATTCCGGTAAAGATTCGTTCTCTAGTCAATAACTCTTGTACAGAGTAGTAGTAAGAGGTTTAATCTTTCATCCTAAAAAATTAAAAGTTCGAGACACGCTGACAATTTCAAAAAGAAAAAAGATTCGACTTCTAATCATCACAAAAACTTCTTCGGCAAGTTGGTAAGACTTGTAATGTTAGGAAAAATCGGATCTCTATATTAAAATAATGTATAAGTTATCACAAAAACTTATATTTATATAACGGCAAGATTTAGTTGTAATGTTCGGCAAAGTGGGCACCCATATTACATAAACAACAAGCTCCATTACAAGATTTGGTTGAGTTTGCAACCAATTTTGTTGTTCCTTGGGTACACAACAAGCTCCATTACCACATTTTGTTGAGTGGCTTGAACGACATAGACATCATACTTTTGTTTTTTTATTCAAATAAACTATGTTTTCAAGCACCAACAATGTACTACCTTGGTGGCATGAAAGAAGTACAGAATTATGACCAAACCATAATTTTCTCACCCTAAATATGATCAAATCATAGTTTATATTAGTTTTAATTTTGATGAAGATTGCACCTCTTTGGTTATCCGACTTCACAGAGTTGTCTTCTTGTTTTATGAAAGACAAATCCGTAGTTGAAATTCTTACTCCCATGAATAACTAAATCCGTCCATTTAGGTTAATTTTGGAGAATTTGCCCTCAAGTTGGATTGCAAAATGGTGGTTGCAAACTAAAAATACATAGTTCATATGCCCTTTAAGACAGGCATCTACCCTTTAGCTTATAAGCTTACCAACATTCATTTTCTGTACAAACCTCCTCAGCTTGCAAAAAATTGTCGAGTACTTTTGAGTCTGAAAGGTCTTTTGTGGGGGCAATGAAGGGAGATGGAACGAGCTTGTAAACAAAAGTTAGCCAGTAATCAGTTTCTCCATATTCTAGAGAAAAATACAGATTCCCTTACTCAAAGGGAACCTAAATAACTGAATTTATCGGTATCCATACTTATGTGATACAAAGCCGAGATCCTTCCATAAATAACCTATGAGGCGGCATCTGATATAAAAATGACAGTACTAATATTGTGTCCATTCGTTTCCATTGAAATTAAGTATTTTAAGACCCTATTAATGTGCACAAACAACCAGTAATGTCTGTTAAGGCTAAGGAATCAGGCTTTTGTTTCTAAGGAAGCATTCAAGTCTCTAAAGTGTTTGGCTTTCATGAATTTTAACTGGCTAAAAGCTTCCAATTCGACCAAAACAGTTCCACAGCATCTGTCCCAAGAGAGCCTAATTTATATGAAAGATCTGCAAAAGGTAAAATCGCATTTGTTAGCATTATATATCAACCATACATTAAATTCGGCTGAATAGGCAAATTCGAACCTACATCCAGCCGAAACTTATGCAGTTTGAGGGAAAAGCTTGTTAGGATCTAACTCGACCGTGGAAGTATGCTATATAATACAGTTCAGTCTCAGATTTCAAATTTCAGTTTACCAAAAAGAGTATAGGTGCAAACCTGTGAAGAGCTCATGTCATTTCCACCTGTGCCCCAACTGATATTTACTTCTATCATATTTAAGCTGCAACTCATTAACAAGATCAGAAATCTTGAATTTCCTTCAAATCACTAAAAAACATCAATATCAGCACAAACTTTGACTAAAATCCGGCAATCTTGAAGATCTCAATTAGTGAATTGATCAATCACAAGATAAATGCCAAACAAAACATAGATGCCATAATTTAGAATCATGTTCATGACCCAAAAGTTCTTTTTCTTTTTTTTTTCAATGGGATCCTAAAACCCATAACAAAAGAAGAATTCCCATGATATCACAAGCCCACAACAAGCAAATGGAGCTTCCTAGAGTATAAATATTCATCCAGCTTAGAATACATAATCTCTTTTCTCAGAGACAAACTAAGCTCATCATTCATATCAAGATTCAAGCTATCCTTCCATAATCCTTTCTTGAATGGGAAGCTGGTGGAATGGTAGTCATAGGATGTCCATGCCTTCGTCCTACAACAAAAAGGTCGGTTAAACAATTTTTTCAGAGAGAAAAATGGCATCATGCTTCAGTAAAGAAAAGAAATTGCAATTGTCAAGGAAATAGAACTCTATAATCAAAACACAAGTGGAAAGGCAGCAAATATGTTTTATTAAGTACCCCACGGTTGTGGTTGCCCACTCGCGTATGCGCTATTGCCCGGAGAACGTGGGCCAGCGTTGTTGCAGTTGGGAGGAGGTGGTTGAACTTGAACCCTTGGAAGATTCCGATCACCGCCGCGTCCATATGCAAACTGCGAATTGTTTGACCGCTGGATAGGTGGTTGACCAAATCGACTAGGAGAACTTTGTGACATATGAGGTGTGAAGTGCGACGACTTTGGCATGGAGCGCGCTTGTGCAGAAGGAGGTTTTTCTGCGTCCATATGTGAATATGTTTGAATCGGTCCGCTTACTCTGAATTATCACAGGAAAGTCGGATCAATTGAACATACTGGAAAAGATGCCGATTTTTTTATTTTTATGAGAGATGTTCTTTTTCAGATTTTGAAAATGGTGGATTCAAACAGCTTGTAAGTACGAAAGTTTACTTTCGAAGTGACATAAACTCAAAATGCATAGAAAACAAGTTGTGTAATTCAGTTCTGTAATTCTGGGCAAGTGGATTTAACATAAAATGCGTTTTGAGAAACATACCTTTGGTTAGATAAATTTGAGTTTATATGTGGCTGGTATGTATGGTTCAACCTGCCGAAACCAGTAACTGGAACTGCAGGATCCCAATTCTGACTAATTCGCATCACGTTGGAGAATTCGGAAACCATGGAGCCCATATCAGAACCATCTTCTTGCAAAAGGAGTTCATCGCTGGAGAAAAAATAGGGTGTTACAAGACAACTTATGTACACCTAAACCGATATATACTACGCATTGCCCGCGTCAACGGCACTACGAAAAATCCAGTGTCAAACATTAAAGGATTTTGAATGATAACGATATGATAATTTTAACTAATGTTAATTTAAGATAAATTACTCTTGTTAAAAATTTGTAAGATAGTTAGAATGTTTTTGAAAGTTAATTTCAAATTATAGAGAGAATCACAGAGATTTGTTCTAATCAAGTAAGAAATAAACATTTATTCTCAAATGATCTTTTATAATTTATTGTGGAGTTCCTATTTCTGAAGGATTTTGGTCATGTAATGTACTATAATATCCTTAGCTCTCGACAAGTTACAATTAATACATGAAAGATAAAAACATGGTAAAAATAAGGTATTCTACTTAACAACCGTTGGATTTTTCTTATTTAGAAAACCCCTTCTATTTTATTATGCCGACATATATAGGCAATACTAACCAGATGAATCTACATAGGAACCTCGGGTAGAAAGATTACAACCATATTCCAGGTAAGAAATAAAATATCAGAAACCATAATTCACCAGGAGAACTTTGTTTCCCTGGTGGACTGAATCTCCATATTTGTCGTGGAAGGGCATATTGATAATATATCCTTACTGGCACGACGAAAGTTGTTTATTTTAAGCCAAAGCAAAATACAAGTTATTGTTCGGTGTCATACATTTTATCCTTAGTAAGCTCTGGTGCTTAGTTTTAAAAAAAAACTTCTATCCTACTTGTGACTCTACTACCTCCAGTGATGCAAAATTTCGCTCTTTCCAGCTCTTTATAGTAGTTCAACTAAAACTTAGTTGCAACAATTCCAACCAGATGGTCTTACCCAACTCCCCCTTTACCTACTACAAAGCTTTGTGCAAGTGCATCATAGGTCCGTGCACTAGTCTTTCTTGCACACCCGACTCTTAATATAACTTACTGCTACAGCCAGATACGGTGTTCAGGTTGAAGATAGAGATAGATACCTTCTCAAAGTAAAAGAGAAAAAACAGGATACAGCAGGTATTTTTAGTTGCTTACATATTCTTAAAGCAAGAAAAGGATATGTATGTATATGTATGTATATATATATGTCATTCTGCTTCAAATTTCAGACAACGTCCCAAATTTGATTGGAATATAAATTAAGTCCCATGTCTATCTCCGAACTTTGGCGTTATCAAAACTTGGACGAGAAAGAAGTTACTATGCACCTATTAACATGTGTACAGCTCAGTTTTTTGCTGTATTGGAAACTCATTTGACACTAGAGTACTCAAACTGAGTAATCCTATCACTTCAGATTTTCAAAAAAAAAAAAATCCTATCACTTCAGTAGGTGATAGGTATAGAGTGAGATTTTGTATGACCATCGTGAATTACTAGTAAATCGTGTCTTTACAAAAAAAAAATACCGGTAGGTCCAGTACCAATCTATATTGACGTTGTTTTGCATAATCTAATAATGGCTAGTTGAAAAGCTAAAAATAATAAGTAGAAGTGAAGGATCTAGTAACTACAACAAAAGGTTAATGAGTGTAGCCTCAGCCTGATAGTGGACTTCTCCATTAGTCGTATTTGACATATCGTACCGTGTTACCAATACGTATTTCCATTATGGTACATGGCTAATCACAAAAAGCTAAGACACAAAAGATAAGCAAGCACCAATTAAGTAATATAAGTCAACTGCAGAAATATTAATTAGCAGTAAGATACACAAAGAAAAAGAGAAAGATACAAAACCTTTTAGGTTCATAGAAGCTTTTAGTGTTTACCTATAATTGGGATCCCAATCTCCGGGATCAGGTAGCGAATTGATTTCGTTGGCCGCTTCCGAGCTTGGGAGATATGACATATTAGGATTAACTTGACCAGGTTGTGCAGCGCTCTGACTGCTGCCTGAAGAAAATCCTGAGCTGAACCTAATGTTGCTTCTCTGGTGCCTCCGGTTTGGTACACTAGATGGTACTTGAACATTCCTAGAAGAACCACTGTGTCCTCGGGAATTTCCCTCGAAGTGGCTAGAGCTGGCACCATCATTATGATGCCCTTGCCATGATAAATCCTCCTGAGGTTGAAGTGAGTGGCTTCCAGGATATCCCCAATTTCTTCTCCTCTGAAACTGGCTCACACCAGCAACTTTACCGAGAGGTGATCCATGAACACTACTTCTTGCTGGGGATGTTGGACCATACTTTCCGGGAGAACCAGATGAAACCTGAATATGGGCATTGGGAGGAGTAAATTGTGATGGACTGGCACCCAAGGACATTGGCCCAAAATTTCCTGCAGATGGGCTGACGCCAAGTCCATTCCCATGAGAAAGTTGAGAGGCCCTCCATCTAGAATCAGAGCTGGCTCCAGCTATTGATATCCCACCCTGTGCTTGAATGCTCAGTCCAGATGGACCAACAGGGGAATAATATGGATATACATTACTATCATCCCCATAACTTCCGCAGCTGCTCCCAAGCACAGCTCCGTCATTGTAGCTACCATGGCTTCCCAAACTACCGTAACTACTAGCATGTGAAAATGAAGCCACCTGAAAGTGTGAACTATTTTGTGGAGGCCCCCTGTCGATGCTTAAAACCTAAATTTTAAGACAGATTGTTTAATACGCAATAAAAAAAAATTATTAGTTGTAGTGTGACTGACCTGGTATAACAAAACACTGTAGCAATAAGATGAAAGTTGCAGCAAGCTAACCTGAGGAGAAAGACCAGCAGCAAACCAGTGACCTCCACCTGGGTGGTGATCTACCTTAATATTTTGAGCAACGAACTACAAAATATGTAGGGAGAAATCAAAATCCAGATCCACAAAGAAAGCAAGGTTGACCATTCAATTATCACGGGACTAAAGATATGAATTCACTTTATCAGGAGAGAAGAACGATGTCTACAAGTGTACAATATGCATCTAAATCTCACGAATGTAACAGAGTCCAGACCATGGAGTATTTGATAGTGGCATAGTGCTCAAATTTTATAATTCAGGTATACCTAATTTTCTAACAGTTGATGTGACATCTAACCCAATTCCTATTAGAACTCTAGTTTCTAAAAAGGAAATGGTCCAAATACAAAAGTAGGTCTTGAAAGGAATACAAATAATAAAGCATGTAAACACACTAACCACACGAGGGGTCTCTGGAGGAGGTTTATAAGGGCATGTAAAGGGCTCGCCTGTCAGAAAAGGATGTTTTGATGCCTGAAAAGGGAGGAATAAAACCATGAATCTCTAACAAATAACACCATCAAGCCAACAACTGAAAATGACAATTGACAAGATAAAGTTATTCTAAATGAGCGCAAGAACCTGCACAGGAGACCACCGCTTCGCTGGATCAAATTCAATGAGACCCCTTAAGAAATCAATCATTGCCAAGCGAGTTACATTTTCTGTATCATGGCCAAAACAAGAATGAGATAGTGATTTGCTACTGTCTGTATATATGGCTATATTGCGTCAAGTTTGTAATCACCGACTATACTGCTACTAAAATAGAAAAAACCACTAACCTCTAGAGATCTCTTCTTGAGGTAGATTTTTTCGATATGGGTAGCTTTTAACAATATCCTCAAGCATCATATTGTTGAAATACTCTTTCCCGACTGTTGCTTTTTTCAACGCCCTCTATGTAAGTCGGCAGACAGAAAATGAGATACAGGGAAAGAAACAACTGCTGTTGTACTAGGAAGCTTAAGGGAATATTAGACTTACAGCTTCATATTCCTCCGCAGTTACTGCTAGGTAACCACTTTTCCCACCCATGAAGCTTTCGTCGTTTTCCAAGTTCCGTACACTCCCGGTGCGCTTAAAGAACTTGCCTGTGTTTTTTGCATCCTTCAGTACATAATCCGGCGGTTGACATCTACAGAGTTACAAAGATATATGTGCCATACAACTTAATAGAGTAGATGTCTGGGATAATTACCAAAGTAAAAGTAGACAAATTTAACTGTTTTGAATGCCTACATATTACAGAACTAAACTGGCATAGTTTTGGAACATCAAATGTACAGCAATAGCTAAACTGATAAGAGAAGGTTTGGGTTGGTCTGGAAGAACCACTACCATATCTGATATCCCCTTCTCTATTGAACCACATAGCTTATGAATGGAATAAGTGGGGGACACCCTCAACAAAGCTAATCTGAGCATCAGCAGATATATAATTACACGAGCTTAGACTAGTCAAGCTATGACTACTATATATTAGCATCAGTTTACGGACAAACATACCCGAGTACTGTTATCATTCGCTTGAGGAGATCATATTCCGAAGCTCCGGGAAACAGAGGCAGTCCTAAAAACAACTCCGCAACAATACACCCAAAGGACCACATATCAATAGCAGCAGTGTATCTGGACGATTGTCAAGGATCACCTTGAAGCATCATGTTGACTGATGAACCTCAAGTGCAAGATAATAAAAAATAGAAATCACAGAATAACTAAGAGCCGGTGCATAAACAGATAACTGAAAAGCAGTATAATGACAAAGCATCTATGATGAATATAAGATTGTTAGTGTCAGTGTCTCACTTATGTAAAGCTCAGTAATGAAAACATAAGAAAGCAAACTACAGATAATGGAAATTAACGAAAGCATCACAAAGATGTACAGACTATAGTTGACCATTTAACCCTTGTTAGGGTAAAAGTGGCTTCATAAAGAGATAATTTTGTTCCACTATACATAAACAAAGACCTCCCACAAGATATCGTAAGTTATTTCATCTGAAAGGATACTGATAACCCAGAAGAATTTCAGGAGACCTGTAGTAACGACTCTGCAGCAGAAAAGGAAAACAAAAAGAGTCAAAATGGTAAGCCAGCGGAAGATAGGGCATTCATTACGTAAACAGTATATTAACCAGATCGTCCTAGACGTATAATAATGACCAAATTCTCAACAAAACATTATAGATAAACCTGAATGTAGGAGTAAACAGTCCGATTTTCCATACAAGCTGATCCAAAATCAATTACTTTGATTTCCCCTGGCTTCAATCTGTTCAGTAAAAATCACTACTGAAGTTTAAATTTTAAGGGAACCAATATGCAATTCAACCGCTCCTAAGCCACTGAGCGAACTAACTGACCTTGTACACAGAAGAATGTTTTCTGGTTTTAAATCGCAATGAATGATTCCAGCATCTTTCATCAAAATCAAGGCTCGCAAGATCTAAATAAATGAAACAAATATAGAACATTGCAAAAAGAATGTACTCATGAGCTTCAATAATCACCATATAACGATGCCATACAATCTAAAAAGCTCGATTGATGGCACAAGACAATATATATTATAGTACCTGTTTTGAGAAAATTTGCACAATGTTTATCGTGAATCCTCTAAAACTGTTTATCTTGATAAGCTCATACCTGATATCCAGAAAAGTTTCATTGGCATGATCAAAATATGACTGAAAAGATTAAACCAACAGGAAAAATATATACCACCAATCTTCAAATGAATTCAATTTTAAATTAACTTACAGATTTGTATCAAGCAGTTCAAAGGAAATGCAGAGATGCTTTTGGAACACAAAGTAATCAAAAATGCGAACTATGTGATGCTTATCCTCTGGATCGAACTTCTTATTTAACTGCAATAATTGAAAGACATAGCTAACACATAAACCTTCTTTTCAAGATGTATAAATGGAAGGGAAGTTTTATAGGGGACTCCCGTAAGTGTCATAGGCGCCTCCTTCCTTCACAAGCTCCCTCTCAAATTTGCCTTAAGGGAGGCGCCCATAACACTTAAAGGGGGCGCCTTTAAAACTACCCTAAATGGAATTCCATGTAAATATCTCAAAGCGTGGGAACTATCCCGTTCCAATTACCATCATCAGAAGAGATACTTCAACCAGTGCCTGCTGATAATAGGCAGGCTGATTCTTAATTATCTTCAAAGCAACAAAGCCATTGAGTTCTGGAACCCAGCACTTAGCAACCTGTCCAAAAGTCCCATGCCCAAGCATATCCTTAACAATGTATCTGCAACATGGCAGCACATCAAGTAACTTAAACTACTAACATAGAAGTAGTGACTAGTGATATTAATCATTACCAAAGTAAAGCAATATCACAAATACCTCCGTCGCTGCTCCATGTTGACCAAAACAAGATTCACGCTCAAGATAAGATCTGAGTTTGCATTATCATAGCCACCATTAAGCACACCATCGGATGGGCTGGTTAGGAACCGCTTCGGGTTTATTATGTCAGAATACTTGAAATCTGGATTACATGATTGGTACGTCTCAATTATGTCTTTAGTTAATCTCACAACTAGCTGCAAATATCAAAGCTGTCTATCAGCAAACTGGGCACGGCATTACCCACTATAAGGCTATAAGCATGAACACCAACCAAAAGATTATGCCATCAAAGTACTGGAGTCACCCTAAGGAGCTTTCTTCAGGCATTTTAGATCGGTCAAAAGATACTTCAACAGTTTCCCTTGTTACTTGTAATACTAGGTTGTTTAAGTACCTTATTCACTTAACTATACTCTGAACTCCAATTAACACCTTCTACAAACTAAAACAAACTGCAATAATCTGTCATGTTTATGATAAAGGGCATTTCGGTAGAATTTTCTACTGTTCGTTGGACTATATCTAATGACGTAATAGTTCCTCGTAAATGTCTACTAGCTCATTCATTTTATTTGTGTTTTTCCTGAGAACGAAAAACAGCAACTCTCTTTGGAATGAACTAATGTAATAACAAAGTCAATGGAACTTGTGTGTGTGCTACATCGTCTAAAAGCAGTTCAGTGCTTTGAAACTTAGGAAGCATATGAACTTTGAGATCGTAACCAGTAGCATTGGGGACTAAATAATCTGAGAAAACAAGAAGTTGGTCTTGTTTCGAAAAATTTCAGGCTTACTTATTACTACTCTCTCTAGAATTTGGAGCTTTAGATGCAGTTCATCACCAAAATCTCAAAGCACATTTCAGATTTCTATACCCTTTTAGCATAAGAGAGCACATTTCAATTGTGAACTTAGAAACTGAAATTCAATCAATATTGAACCTAAAAAATCTTATGCAGCTGATTAGCAAACCCCTCACGTCTAAAATACAGAAAAAGTGATTGTGGGTGCGGGGTAAAAAGGTTCTTTTAGCAAGAGAAATACCCAATTTCTCCAAATTAAGATTATAATAGCAGATGTTCATAGCTAAACATGAATAATCAAAGAGCTAAATTAGTAACCCAAAAAAAAAAACAACTGACCCGTCTTCTTAGAACAACGCCGGAACTATTCAATTTCTGAGAAGTTTCCCCAGCCAGTGTCTTCACAGAATAAGGTTGGAAAGCTTTCTGTGCAGGTTTCCATGCCGACTTCAATGAACTGTTCCCTGTACTATTTCCATCTTTCTTGCTATCACTAGCTTCTTCCATAGCCATATGAAGGAAAAACAAAATCAAACTCTAAATAAATAATAGATTGTTCTCTGATAAAGCTTCCGGTACCCGAATCACTTCCATTCGCTAAATAAATTAACCCTAATTAGATTAACGAGGTTTAGGTCCCTAATCTGATCCCTCGAAATGATCCAAGAAATTCACCAGAGGATTCTAATTCCATCATCGGTCAACAAAGAACCCCCCAAATTCTACATTCAACAGAGAATCTAAAACATGCAAATTAGGTTTCGGGAATATGATCAAAAGAAAAAGAAAAAAAGTAGAAAATTTTATAAACGAAGATTTGAAATTGAAGATCACTAGGGTTTAGGTAAAGCAAAATCTAAAAACAAAATCAAATGGAAATCGATCAGAACGATGATGGTCGAGGAGGAGATGAAGAGATGACACGAAGGAGAGAGAGAGAGAGGAGTAAACGATAGAATTTGGGTTAGAGGAGAGAGAAAGTAGAGAGAGAGAGGAGAGGATTTTCTTCCGCCCTCGTCCCTTCTGAGAGAGATTCTTTAACCAGCGGCTTATTTTCTTCAATAAAATAAAACTTTTTACACAATTTAGACCCCTTATAAAAGTTGACCATGGTTGAGTTAAAAAAACATTGGAGTCGGGTTAAAATATTGGAGTTGGGTTTCTTTTGTCATTTTTTGTCACCCTATTTGGTTCAGTGAACCTCTCTCTCTCTCTCTCTCTCTCTCTCTCTCTCAAACAAAGCAGCACTATGATTTTGGGTTAGTCCTCTAGTGATAACCAACTTACTAATTTGAACCCCCACATTGTCCAACGCGTTATTTTACCCCGAAGCTACGTTAACTTTACTTTTTGTTTCAATATTGCCCTTCACCTTTCATATATTCTTTCTTCTTGTATCTGTTTCTCTTTTCCTCTTTCGATATTATGTTCTCCTTTGAATATGTATTTATAAAGGTCCTACGAGAAGTCTGATTGGTGATAACGAAGCCTCCTTCATATTGTGTACCTCTTGTAGAATTTTTGTTGGTGCAAGTCTAATGGATTAGAGGAGAAGAAATGAAAAATAAAAACATATAGGAAGATACAAAAAGGGAAAACTTAGAAACTTTTTTTTTTTTTTTTTTTTTGAGAATTCGACTACGGTCTACGTTAGTCGTTACAAGTCATTTATACATCATGAAGATGTGATACGCGCGATAACTGCCTGATTTAAACTATAAATGGAAGAGGTCTAAAGCCCGACAACATGAAAGAGGTCTAAATCCCGACCAATTTATTACATTATTAACTTTATTTATAGCCTAAATTACATGGGATAAATCTTGATGACAAACTGCTTCCACCGAGACTCGATCCCACGACGTCATGGCCTTAAAAGGGTGACCAACCACTGTATCAAAATTAGAAGAAGAAATATGTTGTTGCTACAGGCTCAGAAGATTAAGGTGTGGACACAAAAGACTTTTAGATTAATCTCTTTTGACTTTATTAAGTTAGAGGGTGTCATAATTGCAAGAAGCTAAGAATACAGTTTATTTG
This sequence comes from Eschscholzia californica, assembly GCF_041429995.1. Classification (NCBI taxonomy): domain Eukaryota; kingdom Viridiplantae; phylum Streptophyta; class Magnoliopsida; order Ranunculales; family Papaveraceae; genus Eschscholzia; species Eschscholzia californica. Next base: position 81,950,480 of record NW_028238198.1, read on the forward strand.
TTTCTTTTGACGGTTCATTATTTCACCTCTCTCATGTCCATCCTCTTCACCATTGCAGACCATTACATCTCTCTTTTACTACTCACCTAGTCACCTCCCTCTCTCCCTATATTGTTCTATATTTTTTTTTGTTTCTATAGCTCCTTCGTCGTCATTGAGACAGATAACTCGTTTGACCCTTTCAACAATGACGAAGGAAGAGATACGAACAATTGTTGGCGCTAAAATGACAAATCAGTCACATATGAAGGCTAAATGGGAATGAATTGAAAATGTAGAGTGCCACTTGGCAAATATCGTACACCAGAAGTCGGGTGGCTACTCATCCTCTATTTCTGAAGTGACACGTGTACTTAAATCAGGTCCAGTGGACCCATCTTGTTTTATGTCATCAATAGAATGTTGATGTGAGAGAATAACCAAAAAGGGTCTAGGAAACTTTCTTCTACAAAAATGACCCGACCAGATGATTTTTTTCCTTCTAATGGTTAAGGGGTACTGCTCGTTTATTCAAGAACTGAATTGAAGTCGAAATTGGTGTGCAAAAATTAATTCTACTTTTCATACTCATTAAGAATTTGATTTATTAGTATCGGACTGTAATGAGTTAATTTTGATGTCAATTGTACGTATACTAGGCATAACCCCCGCCCGGTGGGCGGGGGAATGCCCTTTACGCAACTGAACAGTAGATATGATAGTCGGTTGGCTAAATTTTCTATACTTTCCCACATTTTGTATTTCCTCCCTGTAGTTTCAACTTTTCAGATCAGTATTCTTCCCACATGTAGCGTTCTAGGAGTATAAGATTTATCTTAAGTTATGGACGCAGCTGAACAGTTAAATGTAAATAACTGTATACTAATTACTAATTGTGTTACTAAAGAGAGATATATACAATGAAATTAAAGAATCTTGTCTCATGCACAAGGGAAAGAACAATTCTAACATACGTTCTTGTGGATGAAAAACTAATTTCTGAAACACTTCCAGAACCTTGGCATTAAACATTAAGACAACAAGATAGAGAAAGTATCTACCTTCTTCAATGTTGACAAACACCTTGCACTCTGAGGTCACTAAACATTAACCTGTTTAAAGAACCTCTCGCTACTATAATAATCTAATTAGCAAGGCATTCAACAATGGTTTTGAAGTTTGTAAAAGCGCTTTCTCTAGGTGCAGTTGTGACTTGTGAGGAATATATTGCCTGGTTCATATTCTTCTCAAAAGAGAGATATCATCAGCTAGACATCTTACCACATGCACCAGTGGAACCAGCTCTTGTAGTGTCTTCCCATAGCCCACTGATAGAATCTACGAATGTGTGGAACAAACCAATAAATGTAAATAATTTAGTTTCTTGTTTCAGTAGAAGATGACTGATATCCATTGCATGCTTGGCGACTCGTAAAACCATTGGCTTCCTTCTGTTGCTCATGTCGTGCATCATAAGCGAGTCTCATAACCTGTATGGGGGACATAGGTAGCATGCTTTGATGCATTGACCATGACATAATCAGCTAGAGATATATCACCGACCTAAAAGAGAAACAAAGAAAACATAACGTTAGGATTTACTGAATTCGGATAGAATTTGGAAAAAAAGTACACAAAAGAAAGTAAACCGATTTCTTCGTTCCGAGGACAAACATATCTGACCAGAAATATTCTTACACAATGCTACCAAATAATAATGAAGATGTATGGACCTTTAGACTATACGAAACTGACGTAGCTAGCTTATTGTACTTAAATATTTTTAACTTCTAAACATACACAAATAAACCTAAAAATTAACTTATGACTCATCAGTGCATCATAGCATGTGTTTGACAAAACAATGCCCGAAGATTACTTAACCACGGTTTAAACTAACAAAAAATATGATGAGCTCACAAAATAAATGTCACCTTGTTACAACAGATCATCTTCTTGACGCCAAGGGGATAGCAAAAATGAGCGTGTGTACGGGTCTGTCCATTCTTACTACCAGCCTTAAAACCTCAAGTGGTGGAGTCAAAGATAAGGGCAGTACACTCCACTAAAGAGGTACCAGCTATCATGTTCTTGATAAAGTTACGACGTCCGAGAGCATCAACGACCGTAGATTAGTACTTGGTGGTCCTAAACTTCCACAAAGTGATGTCGATGGTAAACCACGCTCACGCTCAACCTTGAGATTGTCAAGAACCAAGTTGTACTTGAGTGACCTCTTGATCATCTAAGGAGACTCATTCTGGAACCTTTCGACAATGCAATTGCCAATGCTTCCCAACTTGTAAATCAAGTGACCAGTGGTGGTCGACTTTCCAAAGTTGATGTGTCCAATGGTAAGGCCAAACTTGAGTGACCTCTTGATCATCTAAGGAGACTCATTCTTTACTCATGTTTATTTCTTCATATAATCAAATAATATTTCAATAAATCAATGGTAAGGCTAAATAATTATAAAAAAAAATTGGCATCTACTAATCAACAAAAACTCTTTAAGTAAGCAAATACCATAACAAAAACTCTAAAAAAAAAGGAAATAGACTTTCGATTCACCAAGATCTTGAAGATTGAACTCATCGATGATATTTGAATAGCGCTTCTTCCTTGACAAAGAAAAATGGAGCTTATTTAAACACCTATATCCTAACAAAAATTGGTAATGTCGAGGGGAGCTTGAAACAACTTTCAATTTGTTCTAGATATAATGGAACTCAAGATCGATGTGTAAAAAGATAAAATTAGTTCCTAATATTACCTCGACTTTTTCCAATTATAACTCATCTTTAAGCTCAATTTTTGGATCGACATTCTCCTCTGTAGACGAAGTTCTATCATTCTCTACAGAAGGTTCATCTTGTGAAGAAGTCTCCGCAGAAGCTGTTTTTTCAGTCTTTGCTTTTCTTCTTTGTTTTCAGTTTCGTTCTTAGGACTCAGGAGATTTCTCAACTTTCGGCTTTAGTTTAGAGATTTTGTTCACTCTTCTAATCTATATAAATTCAAGTTTAAATTGTCGATAGAAGTGAATGTCATGTACAAGTTTTTAATATTTGAAGAGAATCGTCAACAATACCCTGTTCTTTAAATCAAACATTCGTAAAAATCGTCATATGAGAATGTTGGAGGACTAAATGGAGAAGTCATGTCAAAACATATCGAAACTTGATTTTTAGCAAATTCAAGTATGAAACGATTAAATCTCCAAGCTCTAATCGGTGATTAAAGATTTTCTCATATAACTTAATAATTCGAAAGTGGGCAGGAATTGTTCACCAATTTACATGAAAGAAAAGCCAGTTAATATATTTGATCATTTTATGAGAAGAACCACTTACCTTTTCTGTTCGGCTTCCTTCTCTTCCAGCCACTTCTTGAGCTTCTCAGCCTAGCTCAGAACCTGAAAAAACCGAGCCACAATTGTTAATTATAAGATTTAGGTCCATCTTTACTAATATAAATGGTACAATCCCGTATCGAACACTACAATTATCCAAAAAATTCGACATATATTGAATTACAAAAAGTGTATACATTGTCGATGAATCAAACCTGAAGTTAGGCACAATAGTCTGGTCATAACACATAGCCTAATTAAAATTGCAAACCGGATTTAGAGTGTAAATCTCGGGATTTAACCTTTAAGCATTCAATATTCTCCAAATTCATCATGTTTCACCTGCCATCCAAAAGCAGTATAAGCTCCAATTACATCAAAAAGATGTTTTTTACTCGACGCATTTGGGTGTTGTTGTCGTTGTCTGAGTTAAACTTGTCACTTACCCAATGTCAAATCTAATTCACCTTCGATAATCCTTCTTCACAGACCCTGAAAAAGAAAATCGGTCTAATAAAAGAGGAAATAAAGGTAAAAAACAAATCAACAAGATTGCAAACAATACAAATAAAACTATTCAAAATTAAACTTACTACTAATTGTCAACTTATCTTCTACTATAAGTACTTTTGGTGGCCAGAAGGAATTAATTAGGAAACTTTTCTGAAGAAGAAAATCCAATTTTACAAAAATTAAAATTTAAAATGCAGGAGAAAAACCTTTAACTGAATTCTGCTTAATAAGATTTCTAAGTAGCATAAGAGGCATCAAGAATATGCAGAAATCAATATTAAAAGAGACAATATGGCAGATCATGGATTGAAATGAATCATTTATCAGTGTAACATTCAGATAGAGTGCATGAGAGTGAAAGAAAAGAAACCCAAGAACATACCAATCAACAATGAAGAGCCAAGCAGAGCAAGAGAAGAAGACCATAAACATAGCAATTGATGTTTCACTGTTCTTGAAAGATATTGATTGATTATAAATAAATAAAAAAATCAGTTGCTCGGTCAAGAAAAACCTGAACCTGCACAAGACTGACATAATTAAGACAAATTCAACTATAATATACAGAAATAATATTTCACTACTACATATTCAAGATTGTAGTTCATGATCATGTAGACCCTCTATGTTAAGTTGTCTCTTGATCTCTCTCTCTCTCTTAGTTTACAAAATATATGGAGTACACATAGTTTTTATTATATAGGTAATAGGACTTCATAAACACCTTAGAAATATAATTGAGATGAGGTTAGATGCTTGATTTCAAGCTAAGAAGGACCTTCCTTTTTTCCCCGTTTCCCTTCAATTGTTTCTCTAGAATTCTAATTCTCTCACTCATAGTTGAGGATGAAAGTACTCTTCTCTATGTAGTTTTGTATGGATCGTTAAGTAACGAAGACAACCACGAAGAAGAACAAAAATTTTGCAGTTCTTTCTTCAGCTGAAAACAGAGAAAAAATGGAATGTGGCATTGCAGGACAACAGGAGAAGTAATTATAGATGGAGTCGGAGCAACGTTTTAACGTAAGGTCACTTAAGAACTGCAAAGGACGACGAATACACATATGGAGTTAGTAAAGCAAAACATATAAAAATATATAATAATCATGATTCATGCCTACTTCACCATATTTGGAGAAATTTATTGTAAGACATGGTTACCTATAGACATGAATCGAAAGTTTATTAATCTTGGGCTTCATAAGCTAAATATAAGAGGCAGCGCTATCACTTTTCTTTTTCGGATGAAAAGCTACTTCAAAATTGGTTGTCAGTTACCATAAAATAATTTTTTACAAAAGCGAAGGGATTCACCTAATCCATAAGTGAGAGAAAATAAGTTGGAGGTAACCACAAAATATTACTTGCATAAAAACTTGAAACTTGAAACCAATAGTCATGACCACAAAATATTAGTTAGGCTTCATAAGTTAAATATAAGAGGCAGCGCTATCACTTTTCTTTTTCGGATAAAAAGCTACTTCAAAATTGGTTGTCAGTTACCATAAAATAATCTGTTGCAAAAACGAAGGGATTCACCTAATCCATAAATGAGAGAAAATAAGTTGGAGGTAACCACAAAATATTACTTGCATAAAAACTTGAAACTTGAAACCAATAGTCATGATCTCAATGTCTTGATGGTTCTTCTACATAACGTCCTACATAAAAATATCAACCAACTACTCTTTTCATTTTGTTTCGTGACTAACAGTGAGGAAATATACTTTAGAGTATAGAAAATATAACGGTGTTCACCATTCAAAGCAGTTGTGCTTCAAAATATTGTTATTTTAAATCAAACATGGTATACGTGATATAGAAATATTATGTCAGACTACATCATGATGCCTTGGCCAAGTTTGTTATTGTACACCAATAAGTTGAAATTGTTAGTAAATGACAACTATTGGGTATAAAGGTGAATGCAAAGATATAGAAGAGCTAAGGATATACAAATTTCTATATGAAGTAAAAAAAATGAAGTTGTAGCACATGAAGAACCAGGAGATCTGTCCAAACGACACTGTCATTGTCATTCCATTATATCTTTCTCCTTAGATAACTAATAATCTCTATAGTGGAAATTTGTGGTGCCAGTTTAGTAACAACACTTAGCTGCATAAAAATCACTCAATTGCATATTTATCTTTTGAAGCAGGTATCCAAACTTCATAGTGTAATTTAAAAACTTATACCAGTGAATATGAAAAAATAAACACACAATGTCGATAATGAAATCGGTAAAATTAACTCACTGTTTAGCAATTTCACGTATCTAAATCTTCAACTACCAACAAACACGTATCCAAAGAACCAAAATCGCTTCCAATTCTCTAGTGATCATTTCTTTAATCTTCATATGTTAACAAAACATTATAAGCTACAAGAAATATCGATAAACCTGGAAAAGAAATTAGAAACCAAAGTATTTAATAACAAGCAGAGGTCATGTGCGCATATACACGCTCGTAATGGGCTTAAAGTATTCATAGAGCTAATCTTTCATCTGCTCGTGAAAACACCAAAACTTTTCAGCTTACAAATCAAAATAACATACCACTGAAATTATATCCACCAATTACAGGATTAGTTGTCAACAAAAGTAAAATTCTAACTAATCAACCAGAAATTATTAGATTTTTGCCAAAAATTTGAAAGTAAGATAAAAGTATTTACATTTGACATCCTGATAAGGATTCCAAGTGACAATCATCGAAAGTACCGAAAATCTCAAAATATTTAGACAAAATTAGGTTTATAGATGTGCTTCCATCCAAATCCAAGCAACAACCATGTTTAACTTGCAAAACCCCGCCCCATTTATCTATTTATTTAACAAAGTTCGATTTCTAGCCAGTATTTTTATGTTTAACTTGCAGAACCCCTTCCCATTTCTATCTATTTATACAGCTCACAAAAGTTCGATTTCCAACCAGTAGTTTTTTTTTACACCCATGCATCTAATGCTTCTAATTTTCTTTTTCTATAAATTTTTGGCTATTTCCGAAGTGACATTAGTCCAAAATAATTACCTGATCAAGAAGCAACATCTTCTTGTTCTATCTATCTCGCTTCTGTGAAATCACAGTGAATCTCACCACCTCACTGCATCAAAATACAGAAGAAAAGCAAGAGAAATATACTGTGATTTTCCAGAAATGGAACTGAGTATAGGTGACTTGCAAGATTGAACTTGATAAGAAACAAAATGACATTAATGTGAATTTGCTAAACCCCAATTCTAACAATCCAACCCAAACCTAATCTTATGAAAGAATACTGATCAGTACTTCAATTCCAAGAAAAACAACCGAATAAAATCAAATATCATACAAATAACAACGTACCTGAATTATCTGAACAACTACTTCAATCAAATTCATTGACCTTCATGAAGATTCCTTAATCGAAGACAATTCATCAGAAACTGATTATTTTTTTTAAAAATAAGAACAGATTTGGTTGACAATCAAAGTGAAGGATATTCATGATGAGATAGTTTCCTAATGTAGATTAAAAAAACGACCTTTAAGTCTGGCCAATGTTTTAGGCAACTGCAAGATATCATATTCAAATCTTTTTCTTTGATTAGTAATATGAACTCGAGTAAATCTATACTCTCTCAAAGGGCATCCATACTACAATAGACTGCTAACTTAGAATCACCAAATCATACTCAAAACATCAATGAATAATGATACGACATAGACAAACGCAAACAGGAAAAAAGATCAATGTCATTCTAGCATGGTATAATTCTTTAACATCAGTTAACTACACCATGAAGATAGGAAAATTGTCCACTGTCTAGTTTTTAACTCTTGCTCGTTGTTTCTCAATTTACCTTGGGTTTCAATATATTGAAATTTCAGTCACTCAACATCATGATCTCCAAGGGAAAAGTGATATGAAACATGAACTTAGTATACTTTGAAGAAATAAAATTGTACCAGCATATTCTTCACAATTAGCTCATAATCTCCACGCATTTTTTTCATCTATTACATGCTACTACAGTACCAACTAAAAACTTTATTAGATACCTCATCAAACTATTTGAATAACAAGTATTTTGATTTTTTTAATTAAATGCTACTACACATTGCCTCTCAGAAAGGATTGATAGAACTGCTTTTGAGATAAATGTCGTTTAATAAGTGGTTAAATGTTGTAAATAATCATTATTTATGAGCTAATCATTATTTATGAGCAAGAAACCTTCATTAACTTGGTCTAAGCAAAGGATTTTACCTGTATCACATCTTTAAATACCCGAATCATTAGACGAGACAAATTAACGTGTGATTTGCTTAAGGAAGTACCCAATGGAGGAGAAGAAAACGATTTTGCTTAAGGAAAGTCTTAAATGGAGGATGCAGAAGGAGCTGAATCGATTTTGAGAGGAAGATAAATGGATCTGAGATGATTTGGGGAATCAATCTTCCTCATTTTTCAGGGCCTTTGAAGCATGGGATTAAACGGTAGAAGAAATGATTATAAAATGAAACCCTAGACTTAAGCCCTAAAACAAAGTAAAGAGTTACAAGACATTTTAAAAAGAAATATGATCTACATGAACAATGACATTGGACAACTAAACACTATGAAAAATTCTTACCAAGAAAGAAGAGATAGTAGACCCTACCGTCGTGTGATGACAATACGCGGTGAAGGAAGAACAAAAGCGAAATTGGAGAGAGAGAGAGAAAGAAGGGAAGAGGAACTGTGTAGAGATAATCACTTAATCCTATTGAACAGGGAGAGTTGTCAACAGAAAAAAGAAACTGAATTGGGAGAAGTCCAAAACATGAATGACTCATGGGAGAGGAAAGAACCGTGAAGGATGACGAAGAGGCCAAGGGTTTTGGTTCGACAATACGCGGTCATGATTAAAAGATGAGTAATCATACATCCATTTGAACGACTAAGATTAAAAGAGAAAGGGTTGTCTTTTTAAAATGTCTATGTGGCAATCAAATTATGTCCTACTCATATTTTGTTTTGTCCTAGTCATATTATTTGTATTAATTGTGTCCTAGTCACAAGGATCTGTTTTGTATAATAGATTTGTGGCATATTTTATTCAAGTGTAATTTATAAGTTTTGTTATTTTCGCATCGTTTTGTTAGATATTTCAACCATCTCTACTATTCTCTTTCCTGTTTTTTCATCTATAGGAGGCCCTTCGTAGGGGTGCCTGATGGGAGCCTTCCTCGCTTGAGTCTTAAGACCAGCCCTCGACTTTGTGTACTAGTAATTTTTCATTCTTGTACTGTACTAGCTCTCTTGGTGTACACGTGTTTACACAAGCCTTGATTATTATCTATTCATTCAATTCCTCCCCATTGATGGTTCTTTCTAACAACAAAAAGAAGTTTTATTTTGTTCTTGATTCATTCACACTTAGACGGGAGAAAAGAAGAAGAGAAAAGAAGAGAAACGAGTAAAGCTAAATTTAATTGAGTCGTTAATTCCATAAGAAATACCAAATACTAAAATAACGATTTCAAGAAAAAAAAACAAAAAAAATCAACGACGTGATTGTTAAACGAAGAAGGCCGGAACATCTATTTAATTTGCCAAGGACCAGAAGATCTACTATCTAGCTAGTGAGAAACTAAGGGGGGGGTAGTGGATCAAGACATTGGGGGACATTTTCATGTCCCCCAATGTCCGTGTTATTCGTTGGGGACATTTGAAATGTCCCCAAATGTCCGTGTTATTGGTTGGGGACATTTTAAATGTCCCGAAATGTCTCCAAATGTCCATGTTATTGGTTGGGGACATTTCAAATGTCCCGAAATGTCTCCAAATGTCCGTGTTATTGGTTGGGGACATTTTAAATGTCCCGAAATGTCCGTGTTATTCGTTTGGGACACGAATTTGGGGACATTTCAAGACAAATTAGTTTTGGGGACATTTGGAGACATTTTAGTGTAAATTTGGAGAGCTTTTGGAGAGAAAATGTCTCTCAAAATATGGAAGACATTGAGGAAACTTGGGGACATTTCAGTGAGGAAGATAATAAAAATAATTATTATTATCAAATTAGATTAAAAATAATAAATAACATATAAAATATTATCATATTACTGAATTATACTATTATTATATTATTATAATATTATCTTATTATTATATTACTATATTATATTATTATTATATTCACTTATTATATTACTATATTATTATATTATATTATATTATATTATGTTATAATATTATTATTCTATTATAGTAAAAAATGATATTATTATCATTACTATATTGTGCTATTATTATATTATTATAAAATTATCTTATTATTATATTACTATATTGTTGTATTATTATTGTAATATATTATATTATTATTATATTATTATTATATTATTATTATATTATTATATTATTATATTATTATTATATTATTATATTATTATTTTATTATGTTATTTTATTATATAATTATTATATTAATGTCCACAGATATCTACGGATGTCTATCAATGTCCATAGATATACGTATGTCTACGAAAGTCAAAAAATATATTTCAGATTAGTGGTACAAATATATTATTTCATATGATTATACAATAATGATAATATTAAAATAATAAATGTCCACCAATTGTCCATCAATGTCCTCAGATGTCCACGGATGTCTACAAAAGTCTAAAAATATATTTTTGAATTATGAGTACAAATATATTATTTCATATGACAATATTAAAATAATAAATGTCTACCAATTGTCCTTCAATGTCCTCGGATATCCACAGATGTCCACAAATATCGAAAAATATATTTTTCAAATATGAGTACAAATATATTATCATATATTTCATATGGTTAGACAATATTAAAATAATAAATATCTGATGAGATAATAATAATAATAATAATAATAATAATAATAATAATAACAATAATAATAATAATAATAGTAATAATAATAATAATAATAATAATAATAATAATAATAATAATAACAATAATAATAATAATAATAATAATAGTAATAACAATAATAATAATAATAATAATAATAATAATAATAATAATAATAATAATAATAATGTCCACTACACATTTTGTCCATAGATTCAGTATGTTGAAATGTCTCCGGAACAATTTGTCCGTGAACCAAATTCTTGAAATGTCTCCAAGACATTTTGTCTATGAATCAAATGTCTTGAAATGTCCATAAAGACATTTTGTCTACGAATCAAATGTCTTTAAATGTCCATAAAGACATTTTGTCTACAGACAAATGTCCCGAAATGTCTTGAAATGTCCACGAAACATTTTGTCTCTAATTGTCCCCTAATGTCCCCCGATGTCTTGATCCACTACCCCCCCTAAGCAACTTTGGAGAAATGTATCATAAGAAAATACATCCTTCAACCAACAAAACCATTAGAAGAGTAATTTTATACTATTTTGGTATGTTCTTTAAAAAGAATTGGTAGCTGTTAGTGGTCTTAAAAATCAAAAGGATCCTCAAACTCGAGCTCTGACTTTTTTTTAAGGAAGAGAAATTCATTAATTAAAACTTTGAGGTACAAAGGTCTGTTCACTACCTATAGTTTCCATGTTGTTGTACCACTCGCGAGCCAGAGAATTCTTCCTAGTGATTTTGGCCAGTGTATCTGCCATTACATTCACCTTTCTACTTACATGACAAAAAGCTCTGACTTTGTGAAGTAGTCTTTTCCTTTCTAACTTTTACTAGAAACCTCAATGACAACTAGTGTATTTATTTAAATCTTTGTTAGGTAATTTGTTTGTAACAAAAGTGTATAAAATATAAAAAAATGTCACTACCAATTATTGGTGTGGAAACTAGTATTCCTTTCTTCACAAGTGGTAATAGAACTTTATTCAACGTACCTCCACTATTTTACTAGATTGATAAATTTAAACTGTAAATTTCTGTAGATTAAAAGAATTCAAAATAGTCTCTCACATTTAATAAAAATAATTAAGATTATGACTGTGTCCCAATAATTTACAAATTATTAGGTCTTTGTTTTCTTTTTTTTGTCTCCCTCTCGTGCTGAGAGAATGTTTATAGGTTACCCCCATAGAGATTTTCTTACCACTTGAAAGTTTTATGGGTTAATACTGCAATCATGGACCCAAATATATTTCAGGAAATTTGACGGAAGACTTGACTTTAAATTTTTTAAGTAAAAAAGATAAGTTATATTTTGTTTCGTTAAAAGATTGATATTTGTATTTTGTTTGATTAAAAAGCCAAAAAGAAATTTGTGTTTATTTAAAAATTTAATATTTTTTGCAAATAGTTAAAATTTTCTTGCGAACAGTTGCAATCCTTTTGCGAGCAGTTGCAACTCTTTCCAAACAGTTTCAACATTTTTGCAAATCAGTTGCAATTTTTTTTTTTGCAAGCAGTTGAAACTCTTTTACAAGTTGTTGGAAACTTCTTGCAAGCCATTGCAAATGATGAAAATACCCAAACTAGAAAAAATTGTTGAAATTTAATGTTTCATGAGTCCTGGTTAGCGTAGCCTTTCTAGCGTTCTCTTAGAGGGTGTTTGATTTTTTTTAACACTTATAAGTGCTACCACTTACTAAGTGGTAATCACTTAGTAAGTGATATCACTTGTAAGTTCTATGGCGTTTGTTTTCCATCACTTCTAAGTGCTGGATGTTTGTTTTTATTATAATTCTAAATGTCATAAAAATGAGAAATTGTCTATTTTTACCTTAAAGTATTTACACATCAGAATTTCATACTAATTCTTTTGCTTGCAAGTTTGGATACAAGAGAATTACGGTTTATGAATACTTTGTGTTGAAAATATTAACCTCAAATAATTAAAAATTATGAAGGAGAAAGAACTTACGTTGCATCATGAAGTTTGGGTGGTTCCGTGATTATTGAGGGAAGAGATGGGAAAAAAATTAGGAAAAAAGCTTAGGTGAAGGATGAGTGAAGAAGGAAAAGAGTCATCGCTAAAGTCATAAAAAGTTTTTTTACTTATCAATTGTATAAGATTTTCTTTTTAGTTATAATTATATTGGTAATTATTATATTCGAAAAATGATAAAAATGTCTTTTTTAGCACTTAGAAAGTAAGTGCAAAAAAATAAACTCCAAGTTGGAGCTTACGTTTTTGCACTTACTTTGGCCCCACTTTCAAGTGATATTCACTTATTAAGTGAAAAAACAAATGACCTACTTATTAAGTGAAAATCACTTAATAAGTGCAAAAATCAAACACCCTCTTAGTTCATTTATTTTCATTCTTTATCACTTAATCATCTAACTTTTAAGAGTTTGGCTACTTATTCTATCTTTAACCAACTATTAATTACTAATACCATTTTTGTAAAATCATTTAAAGAACAATACAATTGTTAGTGTTTGTATCATTGTATTTTTTTTTTGTGTGTTTCTAACTAGGGGTGGGAAAAATGCCCGAAAGCCCGATATCCGATACGTTCACCCGAGCCCGACGAGGTCCGTGGACGCCCGAACCCGATGACGGGTACTACCCGCCCAGCCCGCTACGTTTTAGTGGGCGGGCTCGGGTAAATTGCTCCACCCGGCCACCCGCCCAAGCCCGAGCCCGATGGGATATACCCGGTGGGTGCTCATAAAATCGCCTTATGAAAACTTTAAATGATGGAGCTAGTGGTATCCGTTCGATGAGATTCAATGGAGTGTCCACATCCGTCAGATTAATAACAACCCTAAATCAACTCATCTGCCTCCCTATATATATTCTCAACCTCTTTTAAGCCATTTTCCATGTGCAGATGTGCTTAAGTCCATCTGAGAGACTGGAGAGAGATTACACTTCATCCCTCATTCACGTTTCCTTTCATTACCCCTATCTAAGACTCTCTCCTAACTTGAATGATTCTAGAAGAATAAAACTTATGGTTCGTTTAGTGATTCCAGAAAAATAAAACTTTGGAGAAGATGAAAGATATCATTTGTAGTTTATTTTTCATTCTATCTTCTTCTCTTTCTATATACCGTTTCTTGGTAATTCTCACGTTCTTCTTAACCCTTTTGTACAGATCCGAACAAGATCTACATAGGTTGGTAAATGATATGTTTTTACACTTATCAGACCTATCCAGATTGCTACCTCTCTTTATAATATCATGTAATAAATATTATCCATGCAAATCAGTGGTTGATGTGAACTTTTTTTGTGTATCAAATTATAAACCTACATATAATTATTGAATGGAGATCTCTAGAGTTTTGATTTGTTCAAATCATAGAAGTTTGTTCTGGATAAAAAAAAAAAAAAAATCAGATTTAGAAACCCGAAGCCCGATTCGCCCGAAGCCCGGATAACCCGATTCTTTAGCGGGCTTGGGCGGGCTTTGAGCAGAGAAAATTTTAAAAAAGCCCGCCCGAGTCCGCCCGAGTACCCTAATGGTCAGAGGGGATATCTACCCGACCCGCCCGAGCCCGACTCAGATCTACCCGCGGGCGTCCATACCCGCCCGATTCCCACCCCTATTTCTAACCATGTTATTGATGAAAAAAATATGTCTTGTCTCTTTCACTCTCATCAAATATCGATCAAATTGAAAAAGTAACCAACTGACTACTTATATATAATAAATCTTTACAAATACTTCAAATATAGGTGGAAGACCAACAACTGTATGTCCAGTTGGTTGTGAATCTACTCTGCAAATACAGAGATCAAGTTCCATTCATAGTGGAAGAGGAATCGATAATTTATTGAATTGTATTAAAAAGTATAAATAAAATAAAGTTAGGAATGAGTTTTCATTCCCCTAGATAGCCTTGAGTCTTTATATGACCTTTAAGATTCAAGATGTCAGTAATAATAGTAGTTATTGGGCTTATTTAGTTCATATATTTGTTCATGATGTATTTATACTAGGTTGAGTGTAATGATTTTTGGAGTCTGTATAAAAAAAACATGTATTGAAGACATTTGAAAATGCCCCTAACAAAATGGCCCATGGGCCCAGACCCAATGTCTCATGGGTCAAGGCCCACTGTCCCAATCCTCTATTCGGAACCTCCTTCGTCACTTCGTGTATAAAAAGCAACATACCCCTTTCTTCTCTATCTGGAAACCCATCAAACGAAATTTGAAATTTGAAAGTTTTAGAGAGAGAGAGAGAGAAAAAGATGGCTTCGAAAGAAGGAATGAAGAGCTTCTACAGGCAGAAGAAGAACGGTGGAATCACCAAATCTAGTAAGACTAAACCTTCCAAGAAAAGTGCTAGTTTTGGTTCTGATCAACCACAACCCGCTGCTTTAATCTCTCATGGCGCCCTCGATCTCAAAGGTTTCTCTTTTTCTCTCTGTCTCTATCTTTCTCTAGGGTTGTAATTAGGGTTTCATTTGTTTCTTGAAGTTCAACTTTGTATTCTATGGATTAGGTTTTGACAGTATCATAGTGCTGTTGATTTAGGTTGGGGGTTTCCCAAAATCTGATTTAAAATCTGTTAGTGATAATATTAGGGTTTCGAGATTTGAAGAAGGGGGATTTTTAATTTTCTTAGTGATTGCTGAAATGTGGGTATTAGGGTTATATAAGATCATATTAGTATTTAATAAGATGGACATTTGAACTTTTTGAAGATAGGTTGTTGTTGTTGCTCAAATAAGTAAGTTTGAAGGTTATGTCTTTTGAGCGTCTTTAGTAGAGGGTTTTGAGTCGAATACAAGATCGACTTGGATCAATAAAAAACCGAGGAAGTAGAAATAGAAAGATCAAAATTTTCGAAAGGCAATCAAATAAACTGATACATTAGTATTTTATTCCCATTCGAACTGATGAAATTTTTGGTCTTTTGATCTTGATTAGTGTCCATGTTTTTTTTGTGCTTGATTGTTCAAATACTCAAATTTGGGTTGTACCGATTTATCATTTTTTTGTTTTAGATGATTATGGTAAAACAGAGGAGATGCTGAGGCAATTCGACATGAACATGACTTATGGACCATGCATTGGAATGACTAGACTCGCTCGATGGGAGCGAGCTAACAAATTAGGCATGAACCCACCTAAGGAGATCGAAAGTTGTTTGAGAGAAGCCAAGGTTGGATTGGAGTGCTTATGGGATGGTCGTGTTTAGTTGTTCAAGTCGACGAACTCTTTAAGTATGATGATTTGGGTGTTTTAGTGAGAAATGTTCAGTTACTTGCTGTACTTGATCCACTCACTTTGTATTTGAGCACTCTTTAACTATGTACTTCCTATCCCATTCCCATATGAATTAACTGGAGTTGTTTGTTGTTCAGAAATCATGATTATGTCTATTATTGTTAACTCACTCTTCATGGTTTTCGGGATTTAGACTAAACTTCTTATGATTGTGGTTCAAATTAAATGGACCAAAATCAACTCAAACCAGTCATAAGAACAAGTCGAACAAAAAAAATGTTCTGAAATCTGGCTCAAGTCAATTCAGACCTTAAGTAAGATTTCTGATTCCCAGAGTCAAGTCAATCAACTTTAACGCGGTGCTTTGTTTTCCCACGCCCATGTTCGGAGCTTCCGTCGCTAGTCCGCCTCTACAACTTCATTTTCATCGTATGAATCTCTTATACTTATAGTGTGCTAATTATCTTTGTGTTTTACGATGGAGACGTATTTGGAGGAAGTTCGTGATCGTACAATCAAGGACTTTCTCAATAGTAATATCGTCATTTCCATATGCCATCTCGTACAAAAAAAAAGAAAAAAAAAAAGAGTGATTTGTGACAATAAAAGTTGTATGTATTTGGAAACTTTATTTGTAACTAATGTTGTATGTTGAAGTTGGTTTATAAATATATATGTATTTTTCTCTTTGTTTTGTTGGAGTTGGATTTGTTGTTTTTAGGTTATTTGAGACAATAATTTCTTGAAATTTTATGTCTGATTCAAATTGACCACATAAGTTCTAAACAATCACGTGAAAGAACTTGAAACTCATGCCACAAACAACTTCAAACACTTAACCAGTACCTTAATTGAGACCAAAATTAGAATACAATGATAACAATATTGAATTAATTGTTCTCAATGGGTTGTCGAAACAACAATGTAAAACCTATTTATCATCTTTAAAGTCAGATAACACCTATCCCCATTCTTCTTGTAACAGAGTTTTTTTTGTTTATTACTATACAAAAGCACTGAACCCAGGTAACTTTAGGGCTGCCTACATACCAATGAGGGGTCGGACTAAACCGACTTGAACTGGATCAAGTGCAATGTAGTTCTCCTATATACATTAACTACTTCAAACCCTACTTACCATATCAGTCTTTTGTTAATCAAGTTTTACATAATAATTCTTCTATTAACTACCAAATCAAAAGGACTAATTTTATATCTAGACTTGATTTAGAAATTCGTCCAGCTCCTCCCACAAATCAGGATCCATGTCCATCCACGTATCAGCATCATTTGCTTCTGCTTCTTCTTTTTCCTTAGCTTCTTCCTTAGACATATCACCATCGATTGTTTCTTTCTCCATTATTAATGCAGGTTCATCGATCATTTTATCAAGCTCTGTAAAGGAAGTACTTTCTTGATGGTTTATCAGCATTGTTACATTTGTGTACGGTAAAGCTTCATTGTTGTTGACCTCAAGCTTCATTGAGGTCTTTGATGAATTATGGTTGTTATGGTGAATTCTGCATACAACCCATTCATCGAACTGCAATATATATATATATATATATATATATATATATATATATATATATATATATATATATATATATATATATATTAAAAACCAAAGTTAATCAATCAATAAGTTAATTAATTAAAACACAAGTAAAAGTAAAACAAATGGAAAAAAATAACATTATGACGATGTTGCTAGTTATTTTTAGGTACGTACCTTGGAGGTGGTGGTAGTTAATATATATTCATGCATGATAAAATTTGTTTTAGTAGATTCCATGGAGTTTCCTTTGAAGTAAACCAAAGTGTTCTTTTTTCCGATTTCCCTTTTAGATTCTCTACTTTTGATAGGCTGACTTGTTGTTGTTGCTCTCCAAAACCCGCCCGGGGTGCAACGGTTAGGCCGGGTTGCGTTTTCAGACATAGGGGTTCTTTTAGTGAAAAGAAACCAATTTCCGTTCTCTTCGGATGCCTTGTAACAATCTACAACATATAATTAATCGTAAAATCAGTAATGCATATATATATTTAATAGTATTATATATATACATGAAATCAAGAAAGGTAAATTTAAACAAAGTGAAGTAAGGAGTAATTACCAGAGAGAAGATCGGCATGAATATCGTAGAGCCTAATTGTCTTGATGTTGGAACAAAGAGGTTTACCATTAAGTTCGCCTTCGAGCATCGAAAGCAATTCTTCGTCGGTGGGTTTGAACTTAAACCCAGGAATTAAATATAATGAATCCATTTGACAAAATCAGAAGTGAAGAAGAATTGAAGTAAGATATTTGAGAGAGAGAGAGAGAAGGAATTTATGGGAATTGTATGAAAGAGAGTGAGAAATGGACGATTTATAAAATCACTTAGAATTTGTTGTAAAATAATGGCAATTGCCTTCCTTTCTTATAGGATGAAAACCCGGGAAAATTGGGGGGATAATGGTCGGTTTGTTAATCTCTACTCCACAAGTCTCTTCTTAACTAGGTTGGGGGTACCGTGTGCTTATGTGGTAAGTGAATAAGACTCCTTCACAAGGAATAGCATTTTTCTTTAATATATATGCATGTGATTTTTGATATAATATTCCTATTTACACCCAGCACCATTACAACAATCATCTGGATGCATGGTTTTAAGATGATGTGCTACTAGCGGAGTAGCGGTTAATATACATCGACGGTATTATTCTAGAGTCACATAAGTAATTTTGTGCGGTAAATGAACAAAACAGTTTTCATGCAAAATGACATGGAGAGATGCACAAAACACTATGGGAAGACTCTTGGAAAAAATCAACAAATTTTTGAACAAAAAAATATGGGAAATGCTATTTTCGAGGTTGACAAGGGGTTTGAACATAATGATGAGATGGATGCCTTTCATACGTAAAAAAAGTGGATGACCCAAATCTGAACCGCTCAAATCGAACGACTCAGATTAAAACAAAATTTTC
Source organism: Eschscholzia californica (assembly GCF_041429995.1). Classification (NCBI taxonomy): domain Eukaryota; kingdom Viridiplantae; phylum Streptophyta; class Magnoliopsida; order Ranunculales; family Papaveraceae; genus Eschscholzia; species Eschscholzia californica. The sequence goes on from NW_028238198.1 coordinate 81,969,413, forward strand.
ACTCATTTTTTTAACTTATGAAAGGCATCCACCTCATCATTATGTCAAACCCCTTGTCAACCTCCTTGGGAAGGTAGCATCACCGAGAAATTATTTATGCCATGTAAATGGGTTTGTCTTCAGCTCGTTTGAAAAGTACATATCATTCATCTTTGGATAGCTCGTTTGAAAAGTACATATCATTCATCTTCATCCGATTGTGAATCCAAATCCTTACGAAGCTATCCTTATTTTCCTCGAAAATGCATGTAGAATAAAAGCACCTAATCTTATGCATTATATCTCCATAAAATTTATATAAATTCACAATTTCGAGTAGTGAAAATCTTGTAGGCCACTGACTAGTTCAAAAAAGCTCTATACTTGTCTTCAAAACAGATCCTTCAAAAAGCTCTCTCTCCTAAACATTGCAACTCATATTATATTATTATTCTAACATCAATTCTAGTCAATACTGTGGACAGCATATGCATAATTGAAGTTTATATATGATAATCTAACCTCAATTCTAGTCAATACTGTGGACAGCATATGCATAATTGACAACAGAAAACAAATTGTAATCACTAAAAATTGCAACTCATATTATATTATTATTAATTCATTTAAATTTGCAAGTCACACGTATATTCGTCATTTTTCACAGGCTGAAATCAAGTACAAGAGAGATTTACCGACTTTTTCTTTTATTATATATATAGGCATATAGCTAAAGCATGCCTAGCAAACTTGCCAGAAGATATAGAGACGCGGATTTAGCGTTACTTGATATCATATGGAATGCCTGAATTCCCCCATTTGAAAAAATGAAAGCCTCCTTCGTCCATCCCACGACCTTGTTTGCCAAGCAGCGGATCGATGATGCGTCTCCACCCATTGTAATCTATGGAAGACCCGGGTTGTTTGCCCTATAAACTTCAATCCATCTACCATAAATCCTATAAATTTTAAAAGAAAATTTTCTTCGGGTTCATCACCAGAAGTTTCAGACTCAACTTCTACGTTATTTTTCATTTCAACACCGAGACCGACTCTAATTTATCATCTTTGCCAGTTGATCCTGGACTTAGACTACCAATTTCGCGTTATGAATTCAATTTCGCGTTATGAAAATATTGTCGAGTGTCAAGACACTTCAAGGTAGATGATGTTTATATATGATAATCTAACCTCAATTCTAGTCAACTGTGTGGACAACATATGCATAATTGACCACAGAAAACAAATTGTAATCACTAAACATTGCAACTCATATTATATTATTATTCATTTAAATTTGCAAGTCACACTTATATTCGTCATTTTTAACAGGCTGAAATCAAGTACAAGAGAGATTTATCGACTTTTTCTTTTATTATATATAGCTAAAGCATGCCTAGCATAACTTGCGAGAAGATATAGAGACGCGGAATTAACGTTACTTGCTATCATATGGAATGCCTGATTCTCATCAGAAAAAAATGAAAGCCTCCTTCGTCCATCCCACAACCTTGTTTGCCAAGCAGTGGATCAATGATGCGTCTCCACCCATTGTAATCTATGGGAGACCCAGCATCTGGCAGAGTAAACCCGTTTACAATGAAAGAAGGTGTTCCAAGAACTCCTCCTGAACATCCATACTGCATGACAAAAATCACAAAACAGATAATGCAATGACATATGATAATATGTAACAATGATTGTTTTTTTTATCACATTAATGATGTAAATTCAGCGTTACAGCAACGCGAATAATGGAAGTGTTAAGACAATGTGAAAATTTCTTTAACTCTTTGATAAACTGACTTTCTTAATAGTTAGTTAAGTTGTTAATCATAACAACTTAACTAACTACTATTTAAACTGTAACTAACTTTCTCTAACTTCTTATTTAATCAAATTTCAGTTCCAATAAAACTTTTAATCCAGGATTACACATTAAGATAAATGCAACTCTGCTGTATTAAGTACTCAAATTTCAGTTCACATACATATAATATAACAACCAATTAAGTGCAGTTCTTGCTTATTTCTGGACACTTAAATCAATAATTACTTGATTTTATCTTCATATTGGAGCTCATATATATATATGATAACTCAATTTTACAGTAATAATCAACTATTATACTTGAGTAAGTGCATCTGGATCGAAAACACGATTATGGCACGTTGTGTCACACGGGTAAGGACAATCGATCTCTTGGAATGGACTCCGATCGTAATACCAATCTCCAACTGCCTTTGCAATTGTCTGCAATTGTAAGCGACGGTTCAGTAAGTGAGAAAAAAATTATGTTGAAGAAAAGAATAGAAGTTGTATTTGGAAGGAAGTGTTTACCGTCTTCTTAAGAACAGGGGAATCGTCTCGTAACCAAGTTTCTTGTGTCCCTGATTGACAGTGAGCGTAACATGAGTTAATGAACATCCCTCTTGACGAAGATTGTCCGAATCCTTTCAATGCATCTAAGAAATCCGACCTAAATCCTGTTCAAAGTTCAAAAAGATTCCCGATATCATCAGAAGAAGTATCATAACATACATTTTCGATTCAAGCATTCAAACATTATCAAGAGTATACCAAGTTCTTCGACTCATGAATATAGATTCCTTATACACAATCCCATTACTAAGGTAGTGCTTGTTGTTCCTCCAAGTCAGATTTCAGTATATTTGTTTTTGTCAAACTCGTCTGATTGGCTGATTTGGTCTGAACCCGGGTTCATTTGAGACTTTGAGTAGGACAAGTCTGACTCAGGTGAGTTAGATTTAGAAAATGAAGAAAAAACACCATCCATCTATGAATGCCTAAATCATGAAGAGAGTTTCTGCTTGGGTACTGCTTCAATTCGAGAAGATTTACGTACTACAAATCATGTTAAAACGGGGTTTTGTGTATCGATAAACAATTTAAGAGTTATGAGAAGATTTGCACTTTAAACCTTGTAGCGTTTGGAGTTGACTTGAAGAACAATCCTTTATATCAAGTTTACAGGAGTGCCATGTTCCATGAGGATCAGCAACTCCTGGTGCCAAAATGTTCTTTACCTGCAAAAATGTTATTTCCGAGCTTAGTATATGTATTTACAAATTGATACCCCAACCTTACCGATGGATTCCAATCGTGTGTCCCTGATTGTCTGGTTATTCCACATGAGAAAACAAGCAGGGCCACACGATTCGAAACTGAGGTATCAATAGTATAGTTCAATGAAAAATTGTTCGCTCGTGCGAAAAGTTCTTACCTGCCATGAATCATAGGCGGCATTTATTAGAAACAGTGGCGTTTTGATATTTGGAACTACGTATTGTGGAAAGAAGCACTGCAATTTCATTTGATATGTATTAGTGATAAGAAAACATTTCAAATGCGGATGTCAGAAACTAAAAGTAACACTGAATTACTCACTGAGCTAGGGTTGGCGCTTGGGCTGCAAGAGGTAGGCAAATTTTTGGCTGACCCCTGTGTGTTTAGAAAGACATTTGTGTACATCAATTATGTCACTATGAGAATGATCAAGTTCTTACGTATAGAGCAAAAACATGAATAAACTTATGACCTTTTGAGATATAGGAATCCAAAGTAGGATTTTGATAAAATGTAGGATTCAGTGGGAATCTAAAATCCTTGGTCTGTTGAGAAAATAGAAAGCGTAGGGATCCTAAATCTTATAAAATTACTTTTCCTTCTTCCGCATTAGTTGTAAAAGTCACCGGGACTATCCTGTAAGATTTGGTGGGATTTGGGTTTATTTGTTACCAAATGAACCACGAAAATCCTAAGGGTTTATGATTCCTCCATCTAGACAGACTATTAGAAAATATGGTTTTAAAATCTTATTTGGATCGAAAATACAAAACTTACATGTGTTTTCACCACTTCATCGAAGACATTTTGTATGTGCATTGCCCCCGAGACATCTTTCCTATTATAGAATGCAGCAAAATTCGTTCAATATATCATTTAATAAAATTGAGTTCATTTTCATATCTATCTTGATTTCAAATGGAACATCATACAAAAATGAGAAGTGTTTCCTAATAACGAACTTACGTATTTATAAAGAAACCAGCATCGGAGAGGCATTTTACTTTGGTACTAGCCGGTACAAGGGAACGAAAGTTATCACAATGAAGAATAGCCGTCAAACCACCGGCAGAACAACCAGCAAGAATAGCCTATAGAAAAGTAAGTTCGGTTAGTTTTTTTCCGAATATTTCAGGCTAATAGAGAACTAGAAAAATTCGATATTAATCATTTAAAGAATAGTACATTTTCAGCATTTTTCATCCCTTTTGCTAGTAAATCGTCGATAATAGCACGCCAAATTCTTGCTCCTCTATAATAAAGATTTGTTTTCTGGTCAAGTTAATCGATACCCACCATAAAACATAAACGGAAACTATCATTAGTCGAGTCATTTCATAAAGTTTACTAGTACTTATTGTGATCGAAGAACTCACTGGATCCACTGCTTCCACATCTCCAGTAAATGAAGATCCATCACAGTATCGAACCTTGAGTCTATTCCAATTATAGAAGTCTAGAAATTGCAAAACCGAATTTAAGCCATTGGAAGAACATCAATAGATAAAGAAATTTCAACAATGAAGTAAGAGTGGTAGAGGTTTTACCCGGATTGTATTTTTGCTTGTTGTGTAGAATTCCGGAGAATACGAGTTGGGTAAGCATTTTCTTAGACGAACCCAAACGAGTATTTTTTCGTGCAAGACAAGTTGTGGCATTGTTGCACCAGGCTCCTCCCTGTACAAACGACGCATAATCAAAACGAGAAAACAAGCAAATCTTAGAGGTGTCTGAAAAACGAAATGTTTCATTCAAACACAAAGAAAGTTCGGTACACCAAGGTAATCTATGACATTGTCGGCCTCAGACCTATCCAAGTTCGATATCAAAATACCCTTCCGAGAAACTCCGAAGTTAATTGAAGACAGTATCTTGATCCACACAGAGAGTTTACGGGTATGGATTGTTCAGTCGAAGTACTTTTTGATCCTTGGCGCTCACGTAAAAGCCACCCTATGCATTATGCACATGCAGGCACAGACTGTTTTGTGCACAGACGGTGAAGGGTCACGTGCCATACTGGCCCTTCTACTGCCCGACACAGCCGATTGGTAACCTCTAACACTAGTTTAGGATGCAAACCTCAATAAGAATCAGCCAGTTATTAATCCCTGCACCAAATCCTTTATCAATATGGTAAGCTGGCGGGCTTCCATCCAAACAAACTGCACGAAAATATCGAAAATCAATCTCTGGTCATGAGTTTTCTTGCCAATAGGCCCGAATTCACTAAAACACATGCTCAAAATATACTAGTAGTAAAATTTAATACCTGCTCCTTTTGCTACAGCATTTTCGACAAACGTAATATCCACGTTGAATCCATTCACATTTAGTGACACCAGTAGACAAATTAGAACAGTAAGGAAGCCATGTGAAGTCGCTTCGAACATTCTGTGGAGTATAATCAATAACAAAATTTTACGGATAATAGCAAGAAAGATAAAACATTCAAAAATCTAACTCGACTGAATTTAGACATCGAGACAGATTTTAGGAAAAATACACTACCTTTACTGAAATTAAATCTTAGAGCAAATTAAACACCACCATAAATTATACAATTCTGTTTCAGATTTCAGCAAGATATGAACTTTTTGTTCTAAAAAATGATAATAGTATTAAAAGAACTTGCTTTTAATTCTTCACTTTACCTTATTTCCTCTTTCAATATCAAATATCAAAGATCCAAGTAATTAAATGCAACTTTTCACATATAAAGAAATGAACATTTTGTTTACTCTAAAGTGATATTATTAGAACTTGCTTCTAATTCTTCACTTTACCATATTTCCTCTTTCAATATCAAATCTCATACTCTTCAACAAAAAAAAAAAAACAAATCTCAAAGATCCAAGTAATTAAAATGCAATATCAACAAAAAAAAGAAGTAATTAAATGCAACTTTTTCACATATAAAGAAATGATTTTTTTTTATTCTAAAGTGATATTATTGGAACTTGCGTTTAATTCTTCACTTTTGTTTTCCCATTCTTATAAATTACCAAAAAAACTAGTTTTAAAACTTAATCCAAAACTCATTTAATTACAAGAAAATATGTATTAATTTGGTATGCAATCAACAAAAACAAAATATATATACAATTTTTGTATAATACCCATACAAATTAAACTAATAAAAAAATAGTAAGAACTTCAAAAATCAGACAACTCTTGGATACCCATTTCTTCTTTCAATCATATATCAAAGATTATCATCAAAATCTTTGAAAATGATCTATTTCTCCAATTTTATAGTCCATAAATACATTAAAAAATAACAATTTATTTTTAATTTTTGATGAAAAAAAAGAGAGAGAAGGCTAACTTAACTCATTGAACTAATTAAAACAAATCTGAGAAGTATGTATATGTACCTGAAATGAATAGAAGAGATTGTGAAACAAAGATATGAACTTGATCACTGGCCGGAATCTGACCTATAATACTAGAGTAATGTGAGGATCTGCCGACAGTCTATATTTTGAAGGTTTGAGAGGAAGGAAAACAGAACCCCAGAATAGACATTCATTCACTTAGATTTCATAACCTTAAGGTTTTCTTTATAAGAGTAATTTCAAAGTGAATCTAAGACTAAATACTTTTCACATATGGTTTGTACTGACATAAGTGCACAACTGCCTCAGCTCTATCATAAATGGTACTAGTATTATTATGGATTTTTTAATTTGGAGGAGAGAGAGAAACTAGTGAGAGAAAGTAAATAAAAAAAGTGGAAGCTAAAGAGAGATTGGAGGATGATAAATATGGGATAGAATACAATGAAATTACAAGTGTTTTAATTAAGTTGGGTCCCTTTGGATGTGGATGAATGGTGTACATTTGGTCCACTATTGTGAGAGAGAGAGAGAGATGATAGGTCAAGAGTTTGTTATTTATGGGTGCAATATTTTCTGCAAAAATACCGTGTGGACCTGTCTTTTAATGACAAGGGGGGATGTTAATTGAATCGAACATGAGTGTCTGGCCGTCTGAATTCCGGCCGAATCTTAGCTGAGGTACGTATCTTATGTCTGTAAATAACCTTATATCGTGTTACTGCGATAATGAAAAATTTACTATTATGACAAAGTAAAACAGGGTGGAAAGAGGGGTAAAACAAAAAAACAATAAAAATATGTCGGAACATGGTTGCACAAAATTGATGAAAATGTCCTTTTGTTTCGGTGATAACATATATGTTGATGTTTTTGTCCTTAGTTTAAGTTGGTAGTCGATCCCCAATAATGAGATTTTTCATCACTTGTTAAAAAGAGTATGTCCGTTCTTTTAAGTAAACATCACCAAATAGTAAAAGAAATTGTGAAAGTTATGAATCTATTTCTCGTTTTATTTGAGAATATAGTCTTGCTTAAGGGCCAAAAACTTTCACATTAATAAAAGATAATAGTCATAACAAAAGTAATGAGAAAAGTCACTATAGTTATCAAAAGTACTGGTGAGATAGAAGAAAAAAGATGTTGGCATCTAGTACTCCTATGCCTTTCTCAAAGTCCCAAATTGTCACTTTAACAAACTTTCAACACTAGTTGATTGGAAGTTTTGGTTTCTTTCCTTTTTTTTTTCTAATCCTTTAGGAATGCCATTGAGAGACTAATGACTTTGAGGAATGAGCGAACAAAAATGATAGGCCAACCGACACTCAAAACCAGACTGCTGAAAAAAATTGAAATCAACGGTCCTGATTTGAAAGTCAATTTGTGTTTTAGATCCCGAAAAATTGCAACAGTTGATTTCGTTTTTCTGTCCAAAATCAATCCAACTTTTTCGATGCCTATATCATTACTATTGAGTGAATGGGTCATATGTCAGGAACACATTTCTGTGGACTTTAACCTAAATTTATTAGGGTCCCAATGGATTTTTCTATTATTTTCTTTAAGTAGTTGGAAGTTGTGAGACCTGCATGTGCAGACCAACAGTTCTCACTGAAAGGTTTGGTATTTCTTATCTTCTTATACTACTACATTTATTTTGACTAAAGTAGTGAAGAAAAGCTCTCAACAAAAAAAAAAAGTAGTGAAGAAAAGCTCTCAACAAAAAAAAAAAGTAGTGAAGAAAAGATATAACCTATGCTCTATGGGGGGCATGCAATGGGTCGATTGTTTGTGACTAAGAAGATGTACCATTTTGTTCGGCGTTAAATTCAACTCTTCGGAAAAGAAACACCATAATATGAATAGAGTGAAACAGACACACATACTATTTTAGGTTGATTTGGGCCTATCCTAATCATACTATTGAGATTCAGACGAGTTGAATTCAGACAATAAAAAAACACACACGCACACTAATCTTTATAGTAGGCCCATAGCCGTTGTGAGCGACTAGGAAAAAACTCCACACTTGTGTTTATTTCACAAATTGTTTAAGTTTTCATACAAAAATCTTGATCTACATCTACAAAACCTTTAGGTTTTGAACTATAGTTACTATACCAGTGAAATATACAGAACCTCTCTGCTCTTTTCTGTATACCAAAACCGAGTGGTTTTGCTGCTGCTTCCTGCTAGTTCTTCTTCTTATTCTTTTGTTGCTTCTGTTCCTTCTGCTGCCTAGTTTCTTCATGGACCCACGACGAGAATAAAAGCGGAAGTAAAGTGCAAACAGCTTGTATTATTATAGCCCGTGGAAGCCCAGAAAAATCGTCACTTGTAACTCCGACATATGACGCAAGCCCAACCCCAAGATACCCGCTAACAATTGAAGCAAGGGCAACGGTAGACATGACAAATGCCATTAAAGAACCTTCACACCCTTTCGGGCAAAGCTGAGCTATAAGAACACTAAAAGGAAGAATCTTGAATATGAAAAGAACTTCAAGTAATCCCGAAACTACTACTACATAGAGTGAGTTCGGAATACCCATCTTCAAATACGTTCCGTTTACGAATAAAACATCCGATAACATCAAAATAGCCATCGTGCCTTGAACCGATGCCATTAACTTTCTTGGTGAGACCGACTTCAGTTTTCCGTTGTATGTTGCACTCCATATAAGCAAACCTACCTGCCCAAACACTTTAGAGATACCCAATACCGACGACTCGAGCTTCAAGTGTTGTGTTTGGTAGAAAAACATTGTTCCTGTCAAGAGTGGGATTACGGCAAAAGATGCAGCAAACCAAGCAATGGAGTATGCAATCTCTGGTTTTCGTAATGCCATTGATAGCTCCAAGAGTTGTTTCCTGATTCCAGTGTTCGATGCAGTCTTTGGAAGGTTGAGGGATTTTTCCCGAATTAATAGAGTTGTGATGAATTGGATAACAAGGAGAAGGCTGAATGAAAGAAAGATAGATTGAGGAGAGAGTTTGTCGATGGTAATTCCACCAATTAGGTTCCCAAGGACTCCACCAATGGAGCCAAACATCCAAACGAATGATTGAAGCTCGCCAGAAGATGACTTTTGAGGCTTTTTAGAGGTGGTTGTAGTTGATTGCTTTCCGGTCTCGGCAACAAGAGCATCATTTGCAACCTCGACGATTGAAGCACCAAAGTTGCTAAGAAGGAGAAGCAAAGTGATGATGAAGATAGACATCATAGATGATGGAAGAAGAGCTATTGCTATCCATGACACTGCTTGTAAGAACACTGCATCAAAATTAGCATAATTAGCTGCAAAATAAAACTCAAGAAATTCTGAACGAATTTATAAGAAAACCAAGGTTAAACATGTATTTGGCCATTTATTGTTCATGGTATACTGAACGTATCACACTTATGTCGGGGTTTACTTGCATACAGAAGGAGGATATGGAGTTGGATTCTTTGAGTTTCCACTATGCGTCTATGCCTGGTTCAGTTTGTAAGCCGAATCTGAGAAATCTAGAAATCATAGTCTATTTAAAATTCTGAATTAATAAATGAAGCTTCCAAGCTTAAATTACATAACATAGAGAGTATCACTGGAAGAATTTGGATTCATAATGAAATATTTTTGGCGAGGCACAATACTAGCCCTGCCCAATTCATCAACAGCTCAAAAATAACATGTGTCCTCATCGGATACCTAAATTGCGCAAATCATGATTGATGATAAGGTGTCTGAAAGACCAAAATATTTCATTCCAGGGGTTTGGGGATTGGGGGGTCGGTGGGAAGCAAGGAATTAAATTTTTGAAATATTCATGCCAGAATGACCAAAAGATTTTCACTTCGATGCGTACCGAAATTTCCACTGATACCAAAATCTCACTCGGGTTAAGGGGGTACTTAAGTTCAAATTTTGAAGTTCTATTGTCAACATATAATGTAAAGGCAGTTTTTGTTCGAATACGTACAATGGCTACCAAATGTATATTTTATATAAATCTCCATTAAGTCTCTAGCTATTTGCATGAAGTCTGGGTTCAGTTCTCACTTTCTAAAAATCTATTATGCTTTAATAGAAGAAAGACATCCAAAGCAACTTTGGTCCGTGAAACCATTAAGCTACTGAGTCAGTTGTTGTTCGTCGCTTATTTAGCATTCTGAACAAGAAAACACTAACATTCTAGCCCAGACTTGTCTTTACGTGCCTGTGGGCATCGATTTTTAAAAGCTAACTCGAACTAACACTACAAGCATCTAGCCATTGTGCCCATGATGTATGCTGCTGTCAGATGTACTTATTATGACCTAGAATGTTTATGAGTCTATGACTACATGCAACTTAAAAGAGAAAACTTATGCTTGGTTATCCAAGGAAAACCTAACTAGATCAAAACATTTCTGAGCTAGATTAATTTTAGATAGGCCCAACTCCTTCAATCGAGTGTTTAAACCCTTGACTCGTTCCTTCGAGAAATTACTATGTTTTTCTGCATTCTAAGATGTCTTTCGACAGAATCTTAGTTCATAAGATCTTCTATGAGATTTGAACTGCAACTGCGCTCATCAGACCAACTTCAAATCGGACAAAAGTGCCCCTAACTGTAGGAAAGATTATCAATATTGCCAAAAAGAGATTCCTGAAGTGGGTATCACAACTATTAGCAATTTAGCATCAGGGGATCTAAACCAATGGACCACCATTGGTCCAGGCCCGTTCTCGGACCACAAAAGCAGATCATAAGATTCTCCCAATTCTAACAACAGGTAAATCCAACGGCCTCTACTAGCTATATGAATCAAGATGTTCCACTTCCATCCACCCTTACAAGGATTCTATCCTCCAAAACATGTCCATTAGAAATCCAAGCAGAGAACAGAGGATAATGATACTATTAGTATATTGGTCTAACGGGTAATTATAGTAATAACGAACCGAATCAAGGGTATATTCGTCATTTTGACCGTCAACCGCAAGAACAAAATTTCCACCATTAAAGAACCCAAACAAAATTCTTGCTTAAAGTACAATTATTTTTCAAAGTCAGATCTGAAACCTTAAGGTTTGAATTGCCCAGAGGAATTTGTTTTTTTCATACTCCTAGTGTCTGACTCGTCTAAATAACTAACTCGGATTGATTTTTGGTTCATTTGGGTGGATGATTCAAATTTAAACAGAGTGAGATTTATATATATATAAAAAAAAAAAGACATTGTGATTCTAGGGTTTTGAAAGTAAAGAAGGGAATTGAAACTTTTTAGTTACCTCCAAAAGCGATATAAGGAATCCTATGTTGATCGGCGATGTAAACAGCGTCGGAGATAACACCGTAAAAAGGTTTACCGACCATAGGAAAATTAGCAGAGTTTTGCAAAATCTGAAGAGTAGAAGATTCAACTTTGAGACCATCTTTAAGGTAAAAATTAACAGCCATCCATGGAAAACATCTGAATCCTTGTACCCAAAATCCAAACCCTAGTAATTTCCGTAGCGTATTTTCACTTGTTTCATTTGAAACCGTCATTATATTCTCCCAAACAATTTTCTATCAACGAATTTTCTATGTTGAAACAACAAAAAAGAGAAGAGATAGAAATTATATGTATATGATGTCGGGTGATGGATGACTAGTAAAACGTGGAGTAAATTCAGATCTGGGGATGATCGACTTACGCGTCAGTCACTTGAGGTGTCTTTGGAAAATTTGGTTGTTAAAGAAGTTATCGGAGGAAAAAGTGGATTTCTTACTGGGTAATGTTCTATAGAATACACTTTATACGTGGAATCAGACATTTGTGGAAATCTTTTTGGGTCTTTGGAATTATTATTATTCTTTTATAAATGGATCTTTAGGGTCGGCATACAAAAGCAAATAAATTTTGTTATGTTAACTAAAATTATAAACCACAAAAATATGTAATATTTTTTTTTTGGAAACCGACAACGTTGTCGTCAGTGCCGGCCCTGACTTTTAGGTGGCCCGAAGCGAAATCTAAAAATGAGGCCCCTTGCATTATCCGTAAATTCAATATTTACCTTAGGCCCTCACGAAACTACATCGACCCTGAGATCATCCTACAAATTCTACGTAGAAATTAAACATTTTTTTCTTCATTCAAAAACTCATACATAATATACTTTTTACCAATTTAATCTTGGTTGGAATCATGACAATGGTTAGTTAACAAATATGGGTGCAGTTTTTTGTGATGTTAAAATGGGACCAGAAGATATTAGGATGATTTTATCTTTGGTATTCGACACCACTTGTTTTAGGCATCACAGTCTTTTTTATTCCCCTAGAGTGACTTCTTAAAACATTGAGTTTGAGATCTCATATTGGATTAGAAGGAGATGTCTCCCAATAAAGATGGTCATTTAGATTTATCTAGGATAAAATAAAATTTATCGAACTTATTTTGTTAACTATATTACGTATAAAAACAGTTTTATGTTTTACATTATCAGAAAGAACTAAGAAGACAAGAAAAAAAATTCCCATGCGACAAATTTTTCGACCTCCACGGATGAAATGAATATGATTTGCTTGTAAACAGGTGTTGTATTTGGAAGAGTTTTGTTTGACAACTCTCATTGACGTAACTTAAACAGGATAGTGATGGAAACCATCCAAAAATAATATTTAAATCAATTGTACTTTACAACTAACATATCTCGAAAAAAAAAACAACAACAATATATAAGGAATACTAGTGAATAAATTTAGTGAAGTCAATTAAGAAAAAGGAAAAATGTAAAGCTACATATGTTCTAAACGTGTGCATTTTGTATTGATTTCAAATAATAACTAATATTTAATATTGTAAATAGATAACAACTTCACTAATAAGCACATACTACTAAAAATGTAGAGAGATGAACCTCGGTAAAAAATAGAGTAATGAAATTAAAGAGTAGTGAGAAGTTAAAGTGGAGATGAAACATGAAGAGCAAGGACTACCTGTTACTAGACATGTGTCAAAACTCAAGAGGTTAGAGTTAATTTGTTGAAAATGTTGTATAATTTGGTGGGGCCCATTTATTGAAAATGAACAAAAAGAAGTTACACGGTCAACACATCTTGAATGTTGGCGCTCACATGCTAGTTACGGGTTGGGCTAGGTTTAAAACATGGGTTTTCTTAAAACATTTAGTTTGTAGAAAATTTTACAGACGCCCACAAAGATGTGGCCCCCAAAATTTGGTGGCCCAAAGCGAGGCATTGCTCGCTTTGGGCCAGGGCCGGCTCTGGTTGTCGTTACATTTTGGAAGTGATACATCAAAGATGCGATAAGAGCATCTCCAATGCAACACTCAATCTAAGAAACTCTAAGTGTCACATATGCTTTTTAGAGTTTTTTTTCTTAAAAACTATCTCCAATGCAACACTCTGTTTTGATCTCTAACATGACGTGTCGAGGGTGGAATAGAGATATCTTAAGAGGACACTCTATTTCTAGAGTGTCTTCTTGAGATATCTCTAATTGGTCAACTCATCAATATTATGTTTTCAACCAATAGAAATCAAGTCTTCTATATTTTCTAAATAACTAGTTATTTATTTACAAAAATAACTATGACACATAAGTAACTAAGATAAGTTTTTTGCACTGGAGACACAAAAAGTATAGAGTGAGAATCTCAATTGAAACTCTAGCATGACTAGGCCTATAGGCCAACTAGATAATGGCCTAAAGCCTAACTACAATACATTATTTATACCCTAATAATCCCAATTCAAATAACCAAAGATTCCACCTTCTCTGGGATTCGAATCTGGGACCTCCAGGGGTTTCTAGAGTTTATGTCAACACCTTGGAATCACTTAGGCTACCAACTGCATGTTGACAAAAAAAAAATTATAATTAATCAGATATAGGTTGATTTTTTTTTTGTTGATGCTCTACACATTATTCTAATTAGTCATGAAATTCTGTGACTTGACTATTCTCAGACAATTTGATCATGTTTTATTACTCATCCTCTTTTATACGTATTGAGGTGCAAGACAAAAGTTTTACCCAAAAAATTAAGAGTTGTACGATAGGTGTAAGTAACCATCTTATCAGTTCAAAGTCCTGTGCACAACCAACTCTGACTTATTTGAGTTGGAAAGCAAGAGTATAATATTATTTTTGTGGCGTCCTAAGCTTTACTAGTTAAGGGTATTGCCTTTGTTTTTGGTGCTTCAGACACAAGCCAACAAGTACAATTTTTTTTCTTGCTAAAGGTTCCACCAGCCCACTCAAAAGATTTTGCCACTGATTAAGCACAGACGTACACCTATAGTCCAGGTTTCAGACACTCTCTCGGGCGACGTGAGACTATCACACTTTTGTATGCTATTAAAGACACCTCACTGAATGACTCTAAGCAGACAACTCTATTAGCATTGAGATCATTTTAAGTTTCTCTATAAGCACCGTGTCCAAACACCCAATCATGGCTTCTTCACCTTCTCTCCTCCCATCTCAACCACCGACCGGCTATCAGATCCACCTCCTCGGACCAATATTTTGTCTTACGATTTCGTTAAAAATTTCAATAATTAAATGGGGGCACTTGGTCGTGAAGGGATTCTTGGATGAAAAGGTGGCAATGCCATCTTTAATTAACGGGGGATGTGTTTTAAGTCCAAAATTGCATGATCAATGAGTCTAGAGACCAAAGATAATCTGAAATAGAAAATAAATCCACTCAGAGTAAATTACATGTCTATCCTCTCATTCTCTTTTACTGTCTAACCTATCCTAAGTTAAAAAAAATAACCTAAAATAATATATACCATAATATTTAGAGATTCGTTAAATGATTTCCTCAAAAACAAACTTTCCTTCCGAAAAAATAGTTACCTTTACCGTTTAGCAGAATACTTTCTTTTATATTTCTATTAGAATTAGACAAAAGCAAACCGAAGAGAGAGAGGAAGCATCGTCACTTTCTAATATATGAACTAGGTTTTGATTTCATCCATCATCGACGCCCAAATTAAACTGAGTAAAAAAGGTGAAAGCATCGAGTGGGAGAGAGAGAGAATCGATTGATGGTTTCATTCATCATCTACAGTAGTGAAGAGTAAGAAAAAACAAACGTTAAAATAAAATGTTAACAATGTTGTTAGACTCGATAAGATTCTACCAGCATAAAATTTTATTAGAATCAACCTATTGTAACAAATTCATATCAGATGGTAACAGAATCAAGAAAATGCTAGTAAAATACTGAAAATGTAACAAAAACAATTTCACATAATATATTTTAATTACTAAAAAGTATTTGTTAACCTATTGTAACAAATTCATAAGATGCTAGCAAAATATTCTTGCTTTTTAAACTACTGTATTCAAATTTATTCAACCGGTGCTAATAGAATGTAAAAGTTGCTATTAGAATCAATAAGATGCTAGCTAAATAGTATTTGCTTTTTAAACTACTTTATCAAATTCATTCATTAGATGCTAGTAGAATGTAAAATATGCTAGTGGAATCAGTAAGATGCTAGCAAAATAGTTTGCTTTTTAACCTCACAAAAGAATTTGTAGATGTTTAATTGGATCGAGGTAGAGATAAAAAGCAAATAAAAAATTCATACTTTCTTGAAGTTCAAAGAACATAGAGTTACAAAGAGAGAAAATCGTTTTTGGGAGAAAGCATCTCGTTTTAGGTAAATATTGGTTGAATTGGTAGGTTAATTTAGACAAATATCAGTTTTGGAAATAATATATTTTCTTGAATTCAAAGAACATATAGTTACAGAAAGAAAAACTCGTGTTTGGGAGAAAGGGAACTAGTTTTAGGTAAATATCCATTGATTTGGTAGGTTACTTTAGAAAAATATAAGTTTTGGAAATAAAGATTAACATTAAATATCCACCATAAATATTCTTTCATAAAATTACTAAAAAGTATTTGTTAACCTATTGTAACAAATTCATAAGATGCTAGCAAAATATTCTAGCTTTTTAAACTACTGTATTCAAATTTATTCAACCGATGCTAATAGAATGTAAAAATTGCTATTAGAATCAATAAGATGCTAGCTAAATAGTATTTGCTTTTTAAACTACTTTGTCCAATTCATTCATCAGATGCTAGTAGAATGTAAAATATGCTAGTAGAATCAGTAAGATGCTAGCAAAATAGTTTGCTTTTTAACCTCACAAAAGAATTTGTAGATGTTTAATTGGATCGAGGTAGAGATAAAAAACAAATTCATACTTTCTTGAAGTTCAAAGAACATAGAGTTACAGAGAGATAAAATCGTTTTTGGGAGAGAGCATCTCGTTTTAGGTAAATATTCATTGAATTGGTAGGTTAATTTAGACAAATATCAGTTTTGGAAATAATATATTTTCTTGAATTCAAAGAACATATAGTTACAGAAAGAGAAACTCGTGTTTGGGAGAGAGAAACTAGTTTTAGGTAAATATCCATTGATTTGGTAGGTTACTTTAGAAAAATATAAGTTTTAGAAATAAAGATTAACATTAAATATCCACCATAAATATTCTTTCATAAAATTTATAGAAAGAATAATTGTATTAACTCAACCATTATAAACCTTTGGTTTACCAATGGTTAAAAAATATTTATGAAAGGGCAAATCTGAGAGAAAATTAAAGGATTGATGCATGGGGCCCACCAAATAGTGAATTTTTGGACTTATTTTACATTTTCGGTTTATTTTGGTTTTATTTTATTTATTGATTTAGGAGTGGATATATGACTAATTACCCCCCCTATTTTTGGACCTTAAACTCAAAAATCCTTTAATTAACAAACAAGAAGGAAATGAATGGGTGTGATGCCCATTAAGTTTCTTTTTGGAATGGTGCATGGGATGGATCCAACGAATGTTTCTCTCTCTCTCTCTTTTTTTTCTAGTTTTTACTTAAGTGGGAAGAATTGATGTTTGGGGTATTTTGTTATATATATCGTTTGTCAATTCGAAGTCAGTTTACTTTGGTATTATCAGTTTATTGATACAAAGTGTTCTTGGTCAAAGCGTACATATGTTGAACCAAACAGTCATTGAAGGGCTTCATCTTTTCTTGAAGGCATAATTCCTGACCTGGTGTGTACTCGTGATTTCATACCAGAATGAAGTGAATTACTGTCTAAAAGAAACCGAGATTCTCGGACTTTGAAGTATAGTGATCGACATTATTTTATTCATCTATTATCTTCAACCTTCCATTTTAACTTAAACATCATTGTTTTCCAATAACGCTTTCCCTCATTCTCTTGGCTTTCTCTGGAATCGACTGAAACTTTAGAGTTTGAATTTTATATATCTCTACGGAATCTACTCAATCCTTAAGGTTTTAGTCGACTTCAAAAATCGATAGACTGACACCCTAGCCTCGAGAAGAAGATGATAGGAGATGGAGACGATAGTGGTGGTGGTGGAGGCAGTGAAGTCTTTACGACACTAAAAAAATGGTTGGTGGATATTTTTCCAGTGGAAATCCTTTTTTGATATAGTCAACACTTGGTAGCCCAAGTGGTGACATAAACTCCAAAATCCTAGAGGTCTTAGGTTCGATTCTTAGAGGAGATGGAATCCATGATTTATTAGACTTGGTTTATGTTGGAAGGTCCACTCCACTCGGCCAAACCGAGTGGACTTGGTCCAAATAGGAATCCTACTACAACTAGGATTCCTTAGATATTAGGATTAGTTTAGTTTAGATTAGTTTTGTTATTTTCAAACTCTATCATGTAAACCTATATAAAGAGATCATACACAATGTAATATACAAGTTGTAGTGTTAATAAAGCAAGGTATTTACCTATCCCTCTCTCTCACACACGATCAACAAGCTTATCAATCCCCATCTCTCGGTTTCACCCGAGTTCATCAACAAC
This sequence comes from Eschscholzia californica, assembly GCF_041429995.1. Classification (NCBI taxonomy): domain Eukaryota; kingdom Viridiplantae; phylum Streptophyta; class Magnoliopsida; order Ranunculales; family Papaveraceae; genus Eschscholzia; species Eschscholzia californica. The sequence continues at coordinate 81,987,679 of NW_028238198.1, forward strand.
AATCATCCTCGGTTATAACCGAGAGCACCATTCTTCTCTCTCGGTTATACCCGAATACATTCACCATCACTCTCGGCTTCAACCGAGAGTTGTCATACACTTCTCGGTTATAGCCGAGACTGACTCCTTATCTTCCTCTCACTCGGTCATCAACCGAGATAAACATCTCCTTCGTCTCCACTCGATCATACTCGAGTGTGTCCATCATTCAAAGGTTTAACCTTTTCACATGGTATAAGAGCCTTCAAATTTTTTTTTCTCTTGAATCATGACTACTCCCGAAACTTCGGAAACTTCTCAAATTCACACTAATCTCAATAGTGGGCCGTTTGATGTTCACCATTCGGATTCTCCTACTACTATTCTTATTACACCGCTTCTAACGGGTGATAATTACTCCTCATGGTCTCGAGGTATGTCCAAAGCTTTAAGAGCAAAAGGCAAACTAGGTTTCGTAGACGGAAGCATCGATAAACCCACCGATCCTAATGAATTAGAACAATGGGGACGATGTAACGATCTCGTTTCTAGTTGGCTTATTAATTCGGTAGATCCACCTCTTTGATCTTCTATATTATATGATGAGACGGCATCCGATATATGGAAGAATCTTTTTGATCGATTCCATCAAACCAATGCTCCTAAAATCTTTCAATTAAAGAGAGCTATTTCTTGTCTCAAACAAGGGAATCTAGACGTTTCTACATATTTTACACACCTCAAGGTTCTTCAAGATGAACTCAATTCCTTGCTAATCACCGAGCCTTGTATATGTGGACATGGTCGCTCTTTGGTTGAAAGAACCAACCAAGATAGAGCTATGGAATTTCTTCAAGGTCTTAATGACCGGTTCTCATCAATTCGGAGTCAAATCTTATTAATTGAACCCTTCCCTTCAATTCTTCGAATACATTCACTTATCAAGCAAGAAGAGGTTCAACAAAATCTCGTTACTCCTATGAATGTTGACTCCAATACTGCTGCCCTTGCCGTTGGTTCCAACGATTACTCACATAACCGATTCAACGGTTCCGATAAACAACGTACTAAACGTCCTCGACCCTTTTGCGAAAATTGCAAAATTCATGGACATGATGTTTCCTCATGCTACAAATTACATGGGTATCCACCCAACTATGGTCAACGTGGAAGAAACCGAACACGACAAGATGCCGTGACTGCCTCGGTTATAGACAACAATGGTTCGGCCATGAACCATAATGGTTCGGCCATGAACCATAACAATGGTTCGGCCATGAACAATTCGGGGGTGCCTGCAGCGTCAACTTTTACCAATGAGCAATATCAAGGTATTTTAGCATTATTAGACCGGAATAGACAACCAACCGACAACTCTACCGGCACCAACAAGGATCCCTTCATCAATCTCACAGGTAAGTACTCTTCTTCTTCTCATCCTCCATGGGTTATTGATTCGGGAGCGGCTAAACATATTTGTTCCAATCTTTCAAGATTCTCTTCTTATTCCCTTGCACCACCGGATTTATACGTCCGATTACCAGACGACTCCCGAGTCAAGGTTGATCATATTGGTACCATCTATTTTACGAATAGATTTTATTTGAAGGATGTTTTTCACATCCCTTCTTTTCAATTTAATCTCATATCTATATCTCAGATTTCTAAATCACTTCGTTGTACCGTCCTATTTGACCGTGATTTGTGTCTTTTTCAGGACTGAAAAACGAAGACGGAGATTGGGCATGGTAGTCTTCATGACGACCTTTATTTCCTTCGCACGGAGCGTCCCATCCTTTCAGTTTCAAATCTAGTTCGAGATAATTCTAGTCATGAGTCTTTTGTTTTATGGCATTGCCGTCTTGGCCACCCATCTTTTTCACGTTTTCAATATTTTAATTCTAGACTTCCATGTATGAAGTTTAATTTTTTATCGAATAAAGTACCGTGCGAATTATGTCCTCTTTCCAAACAAAGTCGCTTACCTTTTCCAAATAGTACTACTTCTTCTTCACGTATTTTTGACATAGTACATATGGATTTATGGGGTCCCTTTCCGGTTCCCTCCACCTCCGGGTGTCGTTATTTTTTGACCCTCGTTGACGACTTTTCACGTTGCACTTGGATATTTCTCATGAGTTCCAAATCGGACTCAAATACGTTAATTATGAATTTCTCTAATTACGTAAACAAACAATTCAATTGCAACATTAAGACAATTCGATCGGATAACGGTTCCGAATTTATGAATAATTCTTTACAACATTGGTTTCTTGAAAAAGGAATTTCCCACCAACGTAGTTGTACCTATACACCTCAACAAAACGGAGTTGTTGAGCGCAAACACCGTCACATTCTTGAAGTGGCACGTTCTTTACGTCTTCAAGCTCATCTCCCTCTTTCCTTTTGGGGAGAATGCGTTCTAACCGCCGTCTATCTCATTAACAAGTTACCTACACCTATCCTTGATGGAAAATCACCTCATGAAGTCCTCATGGGTTCTCCTCCGAATCTTTCACACTTACGTGTATTCGGTTGTCTTTGTTATGCCCGAATCCCTTTGGTCAAAACCAAGATGGACGCTCGTTCCTCCGCCGGCATCTTCCTTGGTTATCCTAATGGACAAAAGGGTTATCGAATTTATGATATCTCCACACGACGTATATATATTTCGCGTGATGTGACCTTTTTTGAAAATCGTTTCCCGATGTCATCCGAACCAACGGTCAAACCCTCTAGCTCGCGTCCGACACCCTTCATCTCCATCGACGACGACGACACGTTCGTGTTTCCGGCAACCGATAAAACTCAATCCATATCACCGCCGGACAGCAGCAGATTCACCGATGAATCTGCTGTTGCTGTTCCCGCGAGTCTGGATTCGGGACAGGGGGTGCCTTCAGACACCTCCGGTGACCCGACTACAGGCCCTGTTCGCACAGGACCGTCTTCCCCATCAGAAGTGCCTTCAGCAGACCGTGATGGGGACCCCGTTTCTGGTGTGCCTCCAGAACAGTCTGCTTCACCGACGAGCAATGACTCCCCATTGCCGAACCCCTCATCCGACGACAAGAGCTCAGACTCCGTCGTTGCCGATTCCGGCCGACCGGTCCGGTCCCGCCGCCCACCTAGTCACCTTGATGATTATGTGTGTTCCAATACAAGCACTATAAAATATCCGCTTGAAAACTATTTTTCCATAAATTCGTTTTCAAATTCTCATCAACAATTTCTCTCTTCGGTATTATCAACTACCGAACCAACCTCTTTCACTCAAGCAATGAAGTCCCCTCATTGGAAAGAGGCCATGGCCAAGGAAATCTCAGCCTTGGAAGAAAATAAAACCTGGACAATCACTGGTTTACCACCCGTTAAAAAGCCCATCGGTTGTAAATGGGTGTATAAAATTAAATTCAACTCCGATGGTTCCATAGAACGATATAAAGCCCGCTTAGTAGCCAAAGGCTACACCCAAATCGAGGGGTTGGATTATAATGACACTTTTGCTCCAGTTGCTAAATTAGTAACCGTTCGTGTTCTTCTTTCAATTGCCGCCATTAAAGGTTGGAATCTCCATCAATTGGATGTCAATAACGCATTTCTTCTAGGAGACCTCGATGAAGAGGTTTACATGAAATTACCCCCCGGTTTTTCGTCTCAGGGGGAGTCTAAAGTATGTCGTCTCCATAAATCTCTTTATGGTCTCAAACAGGCCTCCCGACAATGGTTTTCAAAATTTTCGTCTGTTCTCATCGAACGTGGCTTTTCTCAGTCTAAAAGTGACTATTCTCTTTTCACCTTTAGATCTCACTCCACTCAAATTTATGTCTTTGTCTATGTCGACGATATAATTATCACGGGAAATAATGATCATGCTATCTCCCAGTTAAAAATATTCCTAAATAAAGCTTTTTCACTAAAAGATCTGGGCCGTCTACAGTACTTCCTTGGTATCGAAGTATCTCGCTCATCACAAGGTATTTTTCTATGTCAAAGGAAATATGCTCTTGATATTTTGAAAGATTCTGGACTCACCGCTGCACGTCCTTCTGAGTTTCCCATGGAACAAAAACTCCGTCTCAGTCCCACCGACGGTACACCTTTACCAGATCCGTCAGTTTACCGTCGTCTCATAGGAAGATTACTTTACCTAACAGTTACACGGCCGGACATCACCTTCGCTGTAAACAACCTCAGTCAATTCATGCAAACACCTAGCCAAGTACACTTAGACGCAGCTCACCGCGTTCTACGATACTTGAAGGGTACTCTTGATAAAGGAGTTTTCTTATCCGCAGACAGCTCTCTCCATATTACAGGATACTGTGATTCAGATTGGGCTGGCTGCCCTTCCACCCGTAGATCCACTACTGGATACTTCACAATGTTGGGATCCAGCCCTCTCTCCTGGAAATCAAAAAAGCAACCCACAGTTGCCAAATCTTCGGCAGAAGCAGAATATCGAGCTTTAGCCATCCTCACATGCGAATTACAATGGCTCAAGTATTTACTACTTGATTTTGGAATCGACCACTCTGACCCGATGACAGTTTACTGTGACAATCGGGCCGCTCTTCATATTGCTGATAATCCCATTTTCCACGAACGTACAAAACACATTGAGATAGATTGCCACATCGTTCGTGAAAAGATTAAAGACAACGTCATTGCCACACGCTTCACCAGTACAGAAAATCAGTTAGCGGATATCTTCACAAAGCCACTTGGGGCAGAACCGTTCAAGAACATAATTGGCAAGTTAGGCGTTACTTCCATTCCCGCTCTAACTTGAGGGGGAGTGTTGGAAGGTCCACTCCACTCGGCCAAACCGAGTGGACTTGGTCCAAATAGGAATCCTACTACAACTAGGATTCCTTAGATATTAGGATTAGTTTAGTTTAGATTAGTTTTGTTATTTTCAAACTCTATCATGTAAACCTATATAAAGAGATCATACACAATGTAATATACAAGTTGTAGTGTTAATAAAGCAAGGTATTTACCTATCCCTCTCTCTCACACACGATCAACAAGCTTATCAATCCCCATCTCTCGGTTTCACCCGAGTTCATCAACAACAATCATCCTCGGTTATAACCGAGAGCACCATTCTTCTCTCTCGGTTATACCCGAATACATTCACCATCACTCTCGGCTTCAACCGAGAGTTGTCATACACTTCTCGGTTATAGCCGAGACTGACTCCTTCTCTTCCTCTCACTCGGTCATCAACCGAGATAAACATCTCCTTCGTCTCCACTCGATCATACTCGAGTGTGTCCATCATTCAAAGGTTCGATTCTTAGAGGAGATGGAATCCATGATTTATTAGACTTGGTTTATTAAAAGATATACATAATGTAGTTAGGTGGGTCATTTAATTCGTTAGACTTTAGGCCAGTAGTTTAGTTGCACTGTAGCCTGTTTGTTTCAAAATTTAATATCGGGTCAATAAGCATGGATAGGGGTGGGATAACAGCCCGGAGGCCCGATACCCGCTTGGGTCCGCCCAGGTCCGTTAGGTACCGCGGGTACCCGATACCCGTGACGGGAAAAGCCCGGCCCGCCAGTCGGGTAGTTAGCAGGCGGGAAATGGTCATATCCCTTTGACCGGGTGACCGGACCGATTAACCCGTCCGATTAAAGACCGATGGTTAATACCGATAGGCCCGACTATTAAGTACCGAAATAACAACCTACCTCGACCGATAGGCCCGTCATATCCCTTTGTAACTAATATACTAATATCTCACTTTTCCCTTTTGTTATTTTAAATACCCACAATATTGTAATGTTACTTTTTTTTTGTTGAAAGCATTAGCCTTACATGTAAATTGTAAGTGACCAAGTCTAAGTCTAAGTGGTATTTTAGAGTATAAGAATAGTTAATGAAATCTAATTTTAACTTTTCATTTAGGTATTATTTAATTGTAAATTAGGTGGTTTGGCCCGATACCGTCCGACCGATACCGGTGAGTCCCGACCGGTCTCTCGGTCACAAGCGGGATTTGGTCAATGGAAATGTTGATTTTGACCGGACCGGACCGACCGAGTAAATAGGCGAACATTGATTTTGGGTGCCCGACCGAGACCGACCGATGAAGTTAAGGCCCGCGGTCGTCCCGACCGGACCGATTCCCACCCCGGAGCATGGACCCAAAAGAGCCATTAGGCCGGGTGCCGATAGCAGCATGTGTCGTTTTGGGGTGTAAAATCTTGGGGCGGTTTGAAAGAAAAAGGAGTTTTTTTTGTTCCTTGGTATCAAAGGAAAAGATCTTCGCGCTGGTTATAAACTACGAACGTAATTTCTGCAAATTCTTTGTAATTCTCAATCTTCTCTCTCTTCCATCGACTTCACAAGAAAACCATTTACGTCTCCTCGAAGCTCCGGAGGTTACTTCTCTCTTTCTCTCTCTACTTTTTCTCTTTCTTCCATATGTTAAGATCCATAGCTTGTGTTTCTTTTTTGCAACTCCATGAAAGTTTATTGAGATCGAGATTAGGTTTCAGCAGTAATATTTTATTCCTTACAGTTTCACGATCGCGTATAAGATTTTGTTTTCTAGGGTTCATCCTTCATAAATGCTAATTGATTTCTTTTAAGAAGAGTAAATTAGGTTTGTTTCCATTTAGATTGTTTATTACTAATCTATATGTGACGTGATTATTCTCATTTTCGAACCCTAATTTGTCATTTTTTACCTTTCTGCTATGACGAAATATATACACAGATTTTGTATTTCTAGAGCTCACTGGGATGATGCTCATTTAGTTGTGTATTTGCATCCTTAAGTTGACTTTGAAGATTCAATCTTTGTTAATTACTACTCTGCCTGCAAAAAGGTTTTCCCAGGAAGTTCCTTTGAGTTCAGTTGATGTAAAAAGACCCTAATTGGTGCTAATTAATATATATATATATAGTAGGACAATCCAATAATTTACACAACTTGGGAGTTAGGATGGAAGAAGACTCAACCTTAGTCGATGGGAATTGACAAAGAGGACTCTGATTTCTTTCATTCTAACGATTAGGATTTTCTTTTTCAGTCGTTTAATAAAAAAAATTGGATTTCATCCTAGTTTTTTGGGAATCACAAAATTTGATAGGCTTGTATCTTCTTGAAACCTAAAACATGCTAATATTCCGGTTGCTAAATCATCATTCTTTTTCCAAGTGATGCTAATACACAAAGACAGCAAACATGAACATGGACTTACCTTATATAGGTATTTGGAAGAAAGGTAGACCTGTGAAGATGAATCTTCTTTTATGTGGTTGGCTTGTCTTGGCAAAGTTCCTACCATTGACAATCTTAAGTGGGGAGGGATTTTGGTTAAAAGGTGTTAGGTAAGCGGGAGGAAGAGACCACAAAACATCTTCACATACACTGAGTTTGGGATTTTTTTGTGCAAGTGGCACATATTACTTCTCTTCTGCCAAGAGACTCTAAGATTTCGATATTTGGGTGGGAGCATCTACCTGTTCAAGCTAATCGGAAAAACTTATGGTCTTTGCTCCCTCATGCTACACTTTGGAGCATTTGAAAAGCTAGAAATAGGGGCACCTTCAAAGGAGAAAGACCTATTTCATGAACCTTTTGGCTTTTTCGTATATTCTAGCGCTTGTTTTCTTTTGGGCCAAGAGTAAAAATTGGCATCTCTCTTTTAAGGACTTCACTTTGAACCCGGAGGCTTTTCTTTAAAGCATGTCTAGACCCTTTTGGGTAGAGTTCCCTAGCTTGGGATCAATACATTCTTATCCTTTTTCAAAAAAGAAATTGAAAGCTAATTTGTTTCTGGATTCACATTTGCACCACTGGCACTTCGCAGTTGTTGGATGATATAACTTGTCTTCTTGGTTTGTACTTTTTGTCAATTTGATCCTATTATTTATTTATTATTTACTCTCTTCTTTCAGCAATGTATGACAATCTGGGAGGCCAGCCTGGGGTACCAAGACCGCCATTAAACCCTCAGCCTTCTCCATTTGGAAGTGCAGCATCCTATGAAGCTGGTTCAAAGTTATTTAGAGCTGGGCTGGGAGCATATGGAGAGAAAATCTTTGGGTCGAGTTCCGAGTATGTTCAAAGTAATGTAAGTTACCTCTAGAAAGTTTCTTTTGAAACAGTAGACTTGAACCACGGTCTCCTCAGTGGAGACACATTACCACTTCAAGTGGGCGTCACAGTCGTTTCTTGAGAGTAAAATAAAAAAACAAATTTCTAAGTGTTTTTTTTATTATATGGAGGGTTTTCCTGACATGTGCCTTAAGACATAAATATTTCCTTTTTTGACGTGAAAAAAATTGAAAATGGTACTATCAGTGAGTGGAGTTGAACTTTGACTCGTTAAGAAAAAGTTGAAGAATTATGACTTAACATGTACCCTTGGACCCCTTATATGATAAACAGCCTAAACTTCTTTGGGTATTATGTAGGAGAGAAACCTAATTCATAGCTTTTGATATATGAGCAGATCAGTAGGTACTTTTCAGATCCTCAGTACTATTTCCAAGTGAACGACCAGTATGTAAGGAACAAGTTGAAAGTTGTTCTGTTTCCGTTCTTGCACAGGGTATGAAAAACATTAACCAAATTCTTTTTTTTTTTTTTTTTCTTCTTTCTATTGCGAGTCACTAAACCTTATTTAATAGGGACACTGGACAAGAATAACAGAGCCCGTTGGAGGCAGGCTTTCATATAAACCTCCAGTCTACGATATAAATGCTCCGGACTTATACATCCCTTTGATGGCTTTTGGTACCTATGTTGTTCTCGCCGGCTTCTTGCTGGGCCTCTCTGGAAAGTAAGAATGCTGAATTTTTTTTTTCTAATGTATACATGTCATATACACAGGCCAAGTATTATGTTCTTGCCCCACTTCTTAATTTACTTTTACGCCTCTTACGATATGTGAGGCTTATATAGAGATGATCTGAGGATTTATGTTCTTGTTGTCTCAAAAAAAAGGTCATAAGAAACGAAAATATATCCAAGTTTTCTAACTCCTCAAAAAATTCATTAATACAAGGTGAGAGCAGAATCCTGTCAAAAAGAAAATCGAAATTTCAAACCATCTTTCTCTGAGCCCACGGGCCTGTGTAAACATGGTATAATCTAATATTGTGGTAATAAAGAAAAGGTTTTGGCGTGAAGAGAACGATAGATGTGGTACATTCACATTCTAAAACGAGTCAATCTTTTTGGCCTTTAACTTTAATCTTTCTTGTTTATATGGATATGTGCAGGTTTAGCCCAGAAGCTTTAAGTCTGCAATTCACAAAGGGATTAATCGGCTGGTTCTTTCAGGTCCTACTACTTAAGGTTTCATTATATTCGTTAGGAAGTGGAGAGGCACCATTACTAGACATAGTAGCATATGCTGGATACGCATTTACTGGAATGTGTGTGGCGGTTTTGGGAAGACTCATGTGGAGTTACTCGTATTATTTCGTGATGCCGTGGGCCTGCTTGTGTATGGGAGTATTCCTTGTCAAGACCATGAAAAGAGTCCTATTTGCAGAGGTTAGAAGTTATGATTCAAGCAAGCATCATTATCTCTTACTTTTCATGGCTTTAGCTCAGTTTCCATTGTTCATCTGGTTAGGCAGTGTTGGAGTATGAAACTATCACACTAAATAGTGTCTTTCTATGTCTGTATTCTTCTCTTCCATGACCAAATTCTTTATTTTTCAAGCACAGAAATGTTTGTGACTTTTTTGTAATAGTAGTACTGATACTTTGAGGGTAATCTAGATGTATTAAATGCTGATTTTCCAGGTTACAGTTCTTGAATAGTTTGATTCTTTGACATTGTCTATTACTCTATTTCTAGTTCTTCAGAAAAAAAAAATGTGTTAGGTGCTCTTTTCGGTCATTGTCTGAATCTGACTCGTCTAAATCTGAATTACATGACTTAAATGGAACGAAAATCAACTTGAATCGGATACTGCGACTCAGGAAAGTGAAACATTCTTAAGTCTGGCTGGAGTCAGTTAAGACTTCGAGTCAGATTTCGAATATTGATTTCGACTCAGTTTTCAAATATTAGTTGGAGTGAAGATGGAGATATCCTTCTGCGCCCCTGGCCATGCATTTTTGAGTGAGTGTACTGAAAAAATACAAGCCATGAAAGAGATGCTATATCAGTTCCTTAGTCAAACTCCAAGAGGGAGATCCAAACAAAAGCATAATATTTCGTTTTAAAATACATGATACGTATACAAGTATCCGTATGGGTCAAAGAATTTGAACAGAAGGATGTTCCGAATATGTTGTATCTGGTTACGGTTAATTCGTGACTAGTGATGAAGTAGAATGGTAACGACCCATTGGCATTACTGCTCCTTGCCGTTAAGATTTTGTTGTACTGCAAATACTGTTGTACTAACTTTTTGTTGGATTTTGTTGTACTGCAAATATTGTTGTACTAACGTTTTCTGTTGAATCTTATGAAGGTATAAAAAATCAATGAGATTGTTTTACAAAAAATTCTTTTTCTATTATTTTTATAAAATAGTTGCGGATCAATCACGAAAAAATGTTGGTACTATCAATACTCGTCGTAAGGAGAATGAAGAATAAATAACCGAAAAATTGATGACAGTACGCCAGCGGAGGCCATTTTTCTACTGCTGCCCTAATGAGACATGTATGTTGGTGTGATCTGGCCATTAGCCCATTACAACAAAAAAGAAAATAAAAAAAAATGTAATGAAAGTGGGAGGCTCTTGGATTGAGGTTTAGGGTTTAAGATGAGCATATTAATCTAAGGCCTCATTTGGATAAGCGGAATTTTTTTGCAGCTGCTTTTCTTTTAGCGCTTAAAGTTTGAGCGCTTTAAAAAAATTATATTTGATCGTTTGGCAATGTTATACAAAAGCACTTTTTGTTACATAAGTTTTTTATGACGCATTTGGCAAAAATAAGCTGAAAAGACTTTTATAACAATTACATATTAAATGAAATTTCATACATGCTTATAAAATAAATCTATTAAATTAATTGTTTCAATTTAATAAACAACCAAATAAGGAAAATTCGTGACTTAATTATTCTCAATTTGCAGTAAGTATATCATTTGCTATAGAATCACGGATAGTGTCCATTTGTATATGGTTTTGCTGATTAATTGGTTGTGAGTCCTCATGGCCTTCTTCATTCTCTTCATCATTATCATCATCATTTTCTACTGTTTCATCATCATATTCTTGCAACAACCAATCATTAGCCATCTCTTCGCGAATGAAGTTGTGGACTGCCATGCAAGCTACAACTATTAGGATTTTTGAGTCAACAGTCCAAAATCTGGGAGGTAAACCCAAAAAAAATCCACTCTTGCCCAAAAATTAGTTGCAGGTCCAAATGTCAGTTTTTTTTTTATTCCCCTCTTGCCCTTGGACGGGACATGCTGACGTTTTCCTGGAAAAAAAAATGTCTGGTAAATAAAATAATTTACCAGTACACGAAAAATTCAAAGTTTCAAAATTTTTTGAAATTTTGAAACGAAATTTCAAATTCCCGCTCAGCAAACCATCTCTTCCCGGTAAATAAAATAATTTCCCGTACACAAAAAATTCCAATTTTCAAAATTTTTTTGAAATTTTCAAACGAAATCTTTTTTCAAAATTTTCAAACGAAATTTCAAATTCCCGGACAAATTTTCAAATTTTTTTGAAAATTTTAAATTCCCGCCCAGCAAAAGTGTCTAGTACAGAAAAAAAATTCCAGTAAATAAAATAATTTCCCGGTCACAAAATTTTTTTTTTCAAACGAAATTTCAAATTCCCGCCCAAATTTTCAAATTTTTTTACGAAATTTCAAATTCCCGCCCAGCAAAAATGTCTAGTACAGAAAAAAATTTCCAGTAAATAAAATAATTTGCCGAAAAAAGTTGTTTCCCGGGAATTTTTCGGTGGCTGTTCCGTAATTTTCTGAACAGTACAGATTCTGATGGACGGGTTGTCAGATTATTTTTCAGAAAAAAAAATCGTTTCCCGAGAATTTTCGATGGCAATTTTGTAATTTTCGATGGCATGAACGGTAAATATTTTATTTTCTAAAGGCCCTTTACGTAATTTTGACCCCCCAAACTGACAAATTAGACATCCCTTTCATTTTTAGGCAACTTTGGGTGGGATTTTCATTTTGGCCCCCTTTTTGGACCAATAGCCCAACCCCTCCAACTATTAATACTTGTGTTTCATAAGGATATGGTGGCATCGATTTAAGAATTGGAAATCGCGCCTTTAATACTCCGAAACACCTCTCTATAACACTACGCAATGATGAATGACGATGATTGAACAATTCTTTTCGATTTCTTGCTTGACCGCTACGACGAAAATCAGGAAGATGATACCGTACACCACGATATGGAGCCATATAGCCGTTCATATTAGGATATCCAGCATCAACCACATAGTATTTACCTAAGACAATATACATTTACTGATAAGATTATGTTGTGAAAAGAAAAATGACAAAGTGAGAAATTACCTGGTGGTGGATGAGGAAAATTTGTTGTAGGGTTATTAATTGTTTCTAACAAAACTTTACAATCATTAGATGTCCCCTCCCATCCTGCCATTACGAAAGTAAATTTCATGTCAAAAGAACATACTGCCATCACATTTTGTGTGCACTGACCTTTCCTCCCTCTAAAAGGTACTTGTTTTGCCAGAGGGATGTGGGCACTTATGTGTGTCCCATCAATTGCTCCAATGCAATCCTACAATAAAAAAGTAATTTAAAATTTCAGATAATATTAATTATAAACTATTTTACATAAGAGTAATTAAATAATGTTATTACCTTAAAAAATGGCCAATACGTTGAATTATGACGAATATGAGGAGGGACGACATCAAGTGAAGGAGGTTTTATGACCAAAGTTGCAAATTTAGTCATTGCTTTCAAGACAGAATTGAAATGACGACTGAGAGTTTCTCCAGAGTGTTGAAAGCGATCACACATCATTGAGTTTCTCTCGTTATGCCCAATGGTCATGAGAAATATTGCCAGTTGCTCTTCAATGGACACATGTCTGGTGCTCTTCAAAAATCCTTGTTCTCTAAGCGTGTAACATAGTCGTATAAATACATGTTGATCCATTCGCAACAAATCACGACATGGTTGAGGGTGTCCATGTAAGAGTTCTAATACGTATGCATGCCCTCTTAAAATAGATTTTCTAACTGGATTCTTAATTATATATGTCTGATTATAATACTCTACGACACTAGCAACTGCAAGAATAATAGCATCTTCTTCGTCTGAATTTATCTTATTTGTCGATGACGAAATAACAAATTAATAGGAAATATATATAATTTCAATAAACAACCAGAAATATAATAGAATATTAAACAGTATCAAACGTGAGTTTTAGCAATATATAATAAAGTGTATCTAAAGCGTGTCAATTAAGAATAAATAAATAGTATATTCTAATTGTAGTGTCGCCTTTGCAACCATTCAAATCGAACTCCTGACGGGAGCGACATAAACACTTCCCTCACATCTTTGTCCATGAAGCTCTCTACGGCTGCAAAATACAATCCACTTCCCACTGGTATCGTATCTTCCATTCCGGTTAACGTCTCAATGCATTCTTTAATTGTATATACTTTTTCACTATTCTTAGTCCTGTTTTCAACTGCCTCAACTAATTTTTCCATTGAATTGCTGATCTTAGAGGCTCCAGACAATTTTCTTCGCTTTTTACTTTGTGATGATTGTTTAGTACCACGTTGAGTTTCATTTGTCTCTAACACAACATCGTCATCCGAAGATTGTTGTTGCGTTTCATACGTTTGAGTATCAACCGTAGACCGTGTTTCATGGGGATCTGCATTAATTCGGGTTTCTACTTCTAAATTCTGAAGAAATGATGGCATTACACCAGAATTAGGAGTAAAGGCCATTTCACCAACAACAGTTGTACCACCAAAAAGATAGTCAAGTTCCTTTTCAAATTGTAGTCAGGTGTCTCGAAATTGTGCAGCCTTTGGATATGTCTGCGATCAAGATGAATATAAATTAGATTAGAATACAAAATATTAAACATTAAAATAATTATTAATACAATAATTTACCTTGATAAAATCACGCCAGAAATCATCTTCAGCAGATATTGTACCAGCTATTGGATCCCAACCGGAACCTGTCTTGCTAATCAACTTTTTCCATAATTTCCATAATTCTTTTGTGCTATCCCAGTGATTTTTCATTTGTATTTTATCGTATGACTTCTTTGTCTTGGCGAAAAATTTATCGCAAAGATTTTGATACCCTTCTCTGTTCAAGTGTGTACCGGGTCTGTTACCTTGTTGTACTTGTTCTAAACACAAGTAAACAAATGCTTTGTGAAGTTCAGTAGTCCAGTGTGCCCTATTTGCAGTACTAGTTCCCGCCATCTTGAATTGGTAATTAAATTTTGGTAGGTGTTAAAAAATAATAAATCAAATTTATTTTTGTCTAATTGAATTACAAACAAAAAGAACAACAAGTAGACATTATAATTTCAAACTTATTGTGCTTGATCCCATGCACCGTATCGATGACTTCAATAAGACCATTGTAGTCAGTACTCATTATTAATAAACGAAAAAACTCTATTGAAACAACCATGTTAGAACAAGTAGGCAATAAATAAGTTCAACACAAAAAAAAATATGCAGTAAATATATTTTGTATTATACCACTAGAATTTATGTAAATATATTAATGAGATATGGGACACCCCCTCTCCCATCTTTATCCATCACTGTACTAGTCTAGGTAGTCTATTCCTTTCTCTTAAGAGAGAGAGAGAGAGAGAGAGAGAGAGAGAGAGAGAGAGAGAGAGAGAGAGAGAGAGAGAGAGAGAGAGAGAGAGAGAGGGAGGAGAGAGAGAGAGGCTAAAATCATCACTTTAACTTATGGGTTTATGGGTGTTGTGTATATTTCTCTCTCTTTCTAGCTTGGTTCATCTTCAAAGCTCAGGTCTCTTAAAATCCTTTTTGTGGGTAGTTCTTTAAAGAACTTGATCTTGTCAAAAAAAAAGTAAATACAAGAATTGGTTCATTTTTTGCTATTTCTACAAGAATTGGATTTATGGGTTTGTTCTACTTTCTTGTTAGAACTGAAATTTGGTTACTTTTATGTTAGATTCAACATGGGTTTGTGCTACATGTGGTAAAAAGGTGGAGAAATTGAGGGTTTGTTTTCTTTAGTTCAACAAAAAAAAGCTCTAAGCTTTAGAATTTTCTGAAAAAATTAGAGGTTTAAACTTTAGTTTCAATGGTGATGTGCAACCTAAACTTAAAAATCATTCATCGAGATAGAGAACACTACCTATTAATTAATGAGAGATATAGAACAAGAGAGAGAAAAAAAATAGTACCTTTCACCCTTGTGCTCTTTATGCTGTTGTGGAAAGCAAGATAGAGAAAAAACAAAATAGAAATCAATTAATAATACAAAAAGTACAAGTGAGAGAGAAAGACATTAATTAAAGACAAATAAGATAGTACTTTCTCTGCACAACTAAGGAGATGAAGAGAGGAAGAAGACAGTGAAAAACTCACCATTTGGACTACAACCAAAACCCTATTTTTTTTTAAACCTACGTACCATCACTCCGCCTTTTAAGGCGTGCGCTTCCCGAAAAAGTTATGAGCTGAAGCTACAATTTGTAGCTTCAGCTTTTCCATACAAAAAGCCCAATACGGCTTAAAATAAGCACCAGCTTAATTTTGCCAAACGGTACCCTAATACAACAAGTGCTTAAATTTAAGCTAAAAGCGACTTTTTACTGCTTTTAAGCTTAGCCAAATAGTACCCAAGCAAAGTAGGAGACAAACAGAATACTAATTAGTCATACAAGACATAGAGAGTAGTGCTACTACTTAGGTTAGGGTTTTTGAGAATGGAATCTATGACAACCTCAAAATAACATGCCCAACCGTTATTACCCGTTACAACTTCCCAAGGGTCGTTTTCATCTACTACATTGAAAGTATATATATTCTTTATGTTCAAAAAGGAAAAAGCGAGAAAAAAAGTACATTGCGCAAGTGTATTTTTGTCTTTAGATCGCAATCGTAGTCGCAACAAGTTTTACTGGGTATCTTTGACTTCTTCTTCATCTTTTGAATAAACATTTGTATGTTATTTGCATTTCTCATTTATATATACTTATTAAGTCCGAGGAACTTTTATTCCGCTGCTAATCCCATCTCAAAGATTAAAATAAGGTTTGTGCTCTTACAATAGATGCTCGATCGAACTTCTGAGTTATCACATTGATCTTTTTCCGTCAATTTTCTTTTATGGGACAAGTTAGTTTTGAGATTTGAACTCGAAAAGACGCTATTTGGAAACATAGTACACTATGTAGGGTAAAGATTTAAGGTTTCAAAACAACGAAAAAAATGGAAATGATTGATGGAGGTGCCAAGAATATGCTAAACGAATAGAAATATTATTCTTGTTTAATGTTTGGAAGAGAAAAGGTGGATAAAAGTGATAAAGGCAGCCGATTTAGCTTTTAGACAGGAGAATCAAATCTCTCCCATTAATTTAAACTTTTTAGTATAAAACATGAGGAGTCTACAAGGAGATTTTAAGGCCGACATCAATTAATGGGGAGGACTTCTCTCCTTTTGCATTTTATATATCAACAATGGTGTGTATATGTATATATGAGATCTCGCTCAACTTTTCATGAAATTCATGTACATTAATGATATTAGCAATGTAATGGGTCCTAATGGGATTTAATAAGATCATATAGCTTTAAGTTGGCTTTTCGCATATCTCAAGTGTCACGAGTCAATACATACAGAGTGTATCAGTTTTATGCAGATAAATTGAATTCTGAAATTGATATTTACAGTAAAAGAATTCATTAGGGTTTACCGAATATGAAGTTAGCCATCAATCACCTCTAGAGGTCTATGCATTTTATTACTTTCCTTTCCTTTCCTTTCCTTCACAATATTTTTTTTTCTTTTTCTTTTTTTCTATATGAGATGATATTATTAGAATTATGTGAAATATTTAAGTCACTATTTTCTTTTGGTTTTCTAGACAGCATATGTACCCAAACAGAGAAAATGAATATAATTTCTTACTTTGTTTTTATCAATGTTATGGCAATCATCAAACCTAGTACCACTACTAATGATGATGTCAAGAATACATGTGAGATTTGATGGATGTCATGCTTTTCCTAAAATGGGTAAGTGAGGTTTTACTATTTTAAGGTATTCTCATTTGTCCTTGACTTTAAAGTTTATGTTTATTTTTCATTTTCTTTTTCTCTTTCATGATTCATGATTTGCAAAGTTGGAAATGGGTCATGACCTCGAGATCGGGATTACTAGTAAGATTTCAGAGCGTTTGGTTCAAATTCAAAACCAAATAAAAGTTTCAAATGAGATAAACTATTGAATGAATTAAATGAGTGTAATTCATAGTCTAACCCTTTTTATTCAATTTAGAGGGGTTTTTTTTTTTAATCCCAAACAACTTCTAAACAAAAAAAAAAAAACCTTAAACACGACTTTGAAAATAAGTGATAAGTTTGTCGGGCTTTAGGCTACTTTAATGTTGTTGGATTTTAGGTATCTTTCGTCACTAAATTTAGGTGGTTTGGCAATGAGTGGAGAGGACCTAGACCTTTTATTCTTGATTGTTAGATACTCATCCTCCCATGTGAGTGGCTTCCCATGTGGGACTATTCTCACACGCCCCCTCACGTGTGGGGTTCTTTGAGCCTAACACGTGTATTTCTTCGGGCGACGTGGAACACGTGTGGCTTTTAAGCATATCATGTGTGGGCTTAGCTATGATACCATGTTAAGTTTGTGGTCATCCAACTCAAAACCGATTGACAATGAGTAGAGAGGATCTGGACCTTTTATTCTTGGTTCCTAGATACCCATTCTCCCACGCGGGACTATTCTCACAGTAACGATTGACGTTGATCGTAGTCGATTTATCCAAAAAAAATATTTTAAACTAAGAATCCATAAAAGATAGTCATCATAAAATTGACCTTTTGAAAGCCCAAAGGATGAATTTGACCTTCAAAGTGGGAATCCATTGTACATCATGTTTTTGATCAGTAGTCGTTTTTTTCGACATTGCAAATAAATTTGACTCGATTTTGACTTTCCAAACTTCACTTTTGCTTATTCGCATTTTTTGAATTGCATAAATTAAGTAGCCATATAATTCTCAGTCTTTTTTCTACACTGAAGATCATGAAAAATAATACGAATCAGTCCTACACTAAACATGCATGCACTCTTTCGTTTTAAAAAATCAAATATACATCATCAATTCATCATCATCTTCTTCATGATACCCAAGAATGTAGAAATGAGCAGGCCGTGTCATTCCGTTTTCCATCGAAAATCTAAAGTTTTATTTTTCTTGTTTAATATTACAATCAACATTTTGGGTGGGGTCTTCAAACCCTAAAACAAACCATTTAAATACCCCATTCTCACAAGAACCAACACAACAAAAAACCTTGTGCTTCAAACAACCTTTCTTTTTTGCAAGTGAAGTACTTGTTTTTTCTCTACTTCAACTTCACATTTAAGCTCTTAACTTCTCTTTTTTTGCTTCTAATGGCTTCATCATCCAAAACCCAACTCATTATAAGACTAGTAGTTATTTTTGTTTTCTTATCATCAGTATCTTCTGCTAGAAAGCTAGAACTACATGCAGGTAATGATGACATACCAAGAAGTTGGATCATGAGTCCATCAAAATCACCTGTTCCTAAAGAGTTGTTGCCCATTCACAGTTACAAGAAAATCCAAGATGCTTTCAGACCTACTTCTCCTGGTAATAGCCCTGGAGTTGGTCATAAAAACCCTCCAAATACAAATCATTAGTTCCAATTTCTCATGGTGCTCTCTCTTTGTAGACTGATGGCTGTCAAGTCTGGAGTAATTGAAAAGGACATGACAGGTTTCTTCCATGGATATATGTGTTGTGTTTTCAATAAACCTTTTTTGTTATTTTTATCTTTTATGGTTTTGTTAGAATCCAATAAGTTTCAATGTTTATGTTGAATTTTACTAGTATTTCAACATATATTGTATGGTTATTTTTCTTCCAACCACCGAGCAAAATAAATATGAAAATGAAAAGAATTAAGATAACAGTGTGTTATCATGAATAATTTATCAGACTATATCTCTCCAACGGAGAAACCAGTATTCGAATCTTACTGTTTTAATTTATAAATATGTTATACTTCTTAAAGACGGCTTAATATCAATCATTCATTTGTACTGCCTAGTGTGTTATAATAATATATACAGAAATATTTCAAATATAAGGACTTAGTAATTGAGTATAGGGTATTTTTTGCTCACTATAGGGTATACACCAATGTAGTCTGTTGTAGTTCATCTAGGTATAGAGAATTATTAACCTAAGTAGAAACTAAAAACATGTACAGTTCATCTAGGTATAGAGAATTATATACCAATGTAGTCTGTTGTAGTTCACTATAGGGTTAATTACATTTTCGGATGTTTGAAGAAGTCGAATGACATGTAGACGTTCAAAAATCTTAATCAATTCAACGTATTTGATGCAAATTTACAGCCGTATACGTTAGATACTTTGAGTTAGTCTCATGACTCATGAGAGGTCGTTAACATAGAGAAAGATTAGGACTTTTCCTATGTGGGGTTGGAGAAGGAAATAATATTATAAATATTTATAAATTTTTTCTTGAGTCAACATGACAACATCATTATGATTATCCTAATCATTTTTGTAATGCTTTTTCTTTTACTAATTTATGTATCTTCTTTTTTTCTTCTTAATTACTTTTTTTTTTTTTTTTTTTTTTTGTTCCTCCCCGCAGTGTGAATTTTTTAATCATATCTATCTAAACCTCTTTTTAGTTGTTTGTCTAATTCTGATAGGCTTCTCGACAACTTGCACATAAATATCTATGTCTTAGTACTAAATTATAGTGTAAATAAGATAATCGGACATCAATCAGGCGTCTAACTAGGTTAATCTTTTTCTTTTTTTTTTGGATTTATTAGACTAATTACTTTGGACCAATCCGTCGGCCAGACTAGTTTATCAACTTCATTTCATACAAATTTTTGATCTAAGGTGCCTTACATATATAAAAACATATATATATATATATATATATATATATATATATATATATATTCTTTGGAAATTGACTATGATAGTCATTACAATGACATTGATACATGATAAACACAATAACCGTCAAATGTGAACCATTACAGGAATGGGTCTAAAGTAAAAAAAAAATACTAACCTAAAACCCAATTCAACTACTTTATTTATACATTTTAATAACTCAAGTTCAATAAACTATAAATTTCACCTCCGTTTGGGAATCGAAAATGGAATCTCCAGGATTTTAGAATAAGTGCACTTCCAACTGAGCTATCTGTTGTTGACGAGAAAATATCTTTTTGAGAATTAGCTTTTTACTCCGTGAATTTAGAAAGAAAAATGAACGAAAAACTCTCAAAAGTCATGGACACAATGTTGATGTGGGATTGTGTCAATTTTGTTAATTCTCTTATGTTTGATAATTTTGACCAAGACTTGTAATTGTCTAATGATCCAAATATTAGTGCTATTGTGATCTTTAAACATCATTTTTCTTCCTGCATCCCCTAGTTTTTTGACACATTATAACTTTTGGAGATTCATTAATTGTTGTGATGATTAATCGATCACCTATAATTATCTATCATATTGAACTACTAGTGAAATAGAAAGACTAAACTTTATCTTTGTTAATGTTTCTTGCTACCACTAGTTCAATTCAAGGTTAACAATAAATCAAGAATCAATTTGAAAGATCTCATGACTTTTTTTTTGTTGCAAAAGATTTCATGACTTGATTGAAATGTCATTACTTTTTTTTTTTACACATGGGGGAGTGTTGAAAGAGTTAATTGTGTTTTTTAAAGATTATCTTGCTAGCTGCAATCATTCCAAAGCTAGCCCTTTTAGGACATGATATCCACTTCCAAATTAAGCAATGGTTAATATGAAAGATTGAATGTTGGACGAGATCAATAGCTTTTACATTTTACTTTAAACAGAGTATTTGAATAAGAAGTGTTACTAGCTTATTGATGTCCCCGAAAAATAAGAAAAGCTTTAACAACGTTTTTAAATAAGCGGTCAACATCTAGACAATTAAAGACATTGATGTGATAATTTTTGCTGTAATTAATCTGGGAGAGATTGGAATAGAGAGCTTTGAGATACTTGGGTCATTTTAAGAAATTATGGGTAAATTGGCAAACATAATTTATGAGAGCACCACACTCGTCTATCGTACATACAAGATAGGTTTACAAGCGCGCCCCAGAAGCCCGAAAGGGAAGTTATAAAGCGCCTGTCGCTGCACAAACTTTAACTTCCTCTTAAATTTGGTATAAGGAGGGCGCCTTTACCGCTTGCTGGGGGCTTATTTAAAACTCCCCCCAAGCCAAAAAGGGGGAAAAACAAAATCAGGTCTCTCCCTCTGATCCCTTCGCGCCCTAATCTCCTACTACTGAAATTTCAATCAACACTCTCAGAGTCTATCAATTTATCTATTTCTCTCTCTAAAACCCTAAAAAAATCTGAAGGGAAGCAAAAGCCCAAGATATGGGAAGACCACCACAAACCGGGGGAGCTCCTGCTTTTCGTTTTTATTCTAGCGAGGTAGGTAAATAATTCTCTTTCCTAAGACCTAAAAAACTATAAATTCTCATTTGATCATATAAGTCGATTTCAAGATCCTGTTTTTTTTAGTTGGATGATTGAAAGAGATATACATTGATTCATGGTTTATGTGTATATATATCTATTTTATGCGCTTTGGTTACTCGAGATTCTAGGGTTTGATCACAATTTGATTGAGATTATTGAAATTACATTAATGCATTGTTATTTCAATGCTGAAGAAACACATAGGTAGTAGCTCAAAGATTTTTGAAGATAAAGTCTTCCAAGCTCCAACTATGACTGCAGACTTCCCTTATAGTACATAGCCGCATCTTATTCTATATTACCGGCACTTGCGTTTTTTTAAAGATGGGAGCTTTAGTTACCCATCAGATTGGTATTCATAGACAATATAATCTGAATTTTGCACTTTGGTGTTGAATTTGTATAAGGTAGCGGAGATGGAAGCATGTTTGCAAGAAGCCAATAATACAGTACCAAGCCGTGAAGTTCTATGCTCCCTAGCTGAAAGGTTCAGGTTTGTACTATGTGTGGAGATCCTTTACTCTAACAAGATTAACATTCGAGGAGGGCTCTACTATTTCTTCGATGGAAGTTCATTGAAAAATATTTAACACGATTCTTTTCATGTACAGTGCATCAGAAGAGCGAGCTGGAAAGAATACTGTCCAACCAAAGCAGGTATTGCTTTATGCTTAACCTTTTCAGTGGTTTGAAACCTTGTAGCCTTTTTCTCATTTCAAGTTCCGTTACAGGTATGGAATTGGTTCCAGAATAGGAGATATGCACATAAACCAAAATCTGTCAAGTCTCCAGGGAAGTTGAGTGTGAGCTCAATGGCCCGTGATGATATAATTTCGGGAAAGAATGCACCTCAATCAGTGAATGTTCCTTCAGGTGGTTGGTGAACTATATTTCTGTCGCTCATAACATATGTTGTGATATATTTCATCCAGATATAGCATATTTTCTATTTTCACTTTTTGGGTATGCATGCTTCCCTGTTCCTATTAGATGAGGTTGAATTCTTTCATGTTATGGTAGTTTCAGGATTGAAAATAGTTAGTCAATCATATATGCAAAAGGAATTCTATATTGTCTGTCCAGTGGTTCATGAACCTCCCGTTTTAGAATTTAAACTGGCAATTTAGTTTTATAACTTTTTTTAAAATGCAGTGTATCTTTCTCAAAGAATAATAAAAAATATCAGAGATGAGAATATTGACAGTTAGAATTTGGAACTTTTCTCGAGTTAATGGTTATTAGGTAAAAAGTAATGGTAATTGTTCAGTCCTTTTTTTCCTGTTTGAATATTAGATAAAGGCTATAACTTGGGGGTATAAAGGAAGGATTGTTGTTAAGATAGTGATTCTAAATCAAACATTTGATTTCTTTTTTGCTGTCTCCATCTTCTCATGGTGTGATTCCGCTAGTTTCTTCTCCTGGGAGGTGTTGATTCCACAAAGTTTCGCTTCAATTTTCTTTATTCGCTTTTATGTATTTTTGCTTCTCAACTTCTACCATCGCTGTAGTGATGCAAAAGTATAGTGAATCTTCTAATCTTGAGAAGTACATGAAACATGCATCTATATATCATTTTGTGCTGTTGCTATTGATGGGTTTGGGATTCATCATTCATTTTCCAGTTCTTGCTATCGAAAATATCAGTTCATTCACTTAAGTAATTCTTAAGTGCATTTACTATTTCCAGTTACCCATTTCTAACTGATTCATAAAACTCAGGAAGAACTTCTGATAATAATTCTTTGATGGAGTTTGAGGCGAAATCATCAAGGGATGGAGCATGGTTAGTATATTATGGCATTTGTGTTAAGAAATACTTACATTGTTTGTTCTATTATTCTTTATAACACAGCTCTCTTATGTCAGTCCACTCGTTTCACATTTGTAACTCTTTCTTAATTCCCAGGTACGATGTTGGCAGTTTTATTTCTCATAGGATGTTTGAGACTGGTGATCCGGTAATAATCTAAAATGCAATTGTTTAGCTTCTAAATTTCTAATGCGAATATCTGTTGTAGGGTGATGCAAGTAACAATAAATTTTTTTTATTTAATATGTTTTGTCATCTTATTGTGACTCCAGGAAGTACTAGTTCGATTCTCAGGATTTGGAGCGGAAGAAGATGAATGGGTTAATGTGCGAAAGCATGTGAGACAAAGGTCTCTTCCTTGTGAATCATCAGAATGTGTTGCAGTGCTTGCTGGAGACCTAATACTTTGTTTTCAGGTAGTTTTCATACAAAAGGAGCTCCTTTTATAATATCTGTACCGAAATAGTTTATTTATAATAATGTTTTTGAGCTTTTCAGGAAGGTAAAAATCAGGCTCTTTACTTCGATGCACATGTTCTTGATGCACAAAGACGAAGACATGATGTCCGAGGGTGTCGGTGTAGGTTTCTTGTGCGCTACTCTCACGATCAAGCAGAGGTACACCCAATAACTTACACCAGCGTCTTATGTTGTCACGTTCAAATTGTATTGTCCGATCCACTAATAAGATGCAATGGAAAAGAAACGATCAGATGTTCAAAGGGATTATTTTGAGGCATCTGTCCTGATTGAGACTGGCTTCTCCCTTGGAACTCATGTGCTATATCCGAAGCAGTTGGGGGCTTTGATTGGCTCGAGATCGCCAGGAGTCAATCCTCGATCCTCACGACCCGAGTTTTGACAGGGTTTAACCAACAATAATTCAAATTAAACTTCCAGAGATTGTAGTATCATGGGTAACAATTAACTTGGAGGTTCAACATGACATTCGCTTGGACTACTTCAGGTTCTCGTTCACAAGTTAGATGGATTGGTTGATCTCAACTACTTAGGGTATATCGTTTTTCTTGGATTTGAAAACCTCACAAGACATTGTTCGGCTATATCTCCTTGAACGTGGGAAATTTGTAGGTGTTAAATTTTGTGTATAATGTGATTCATGTGCTAAGCCAGATATTTGTTTCTCAAACTGCAGGAAATTGTACCACTGAGAAAGGTGTGTCGTCGGCCAGAAACTGATTACAGGTTGCAAATGCTGCAAAGTTCAAAAGAGTCTGCATTTTTCGAGTTGAAGGACACGGGAAAAGTTACTTCTACTGTCAGCGTTCCGATGAATTTGAGTTCCACCACCGAGAAGACGACAAAAGTGGAAGCAGGCGCAGGTGAGGTCAGAGAGCCTATAATTGTTGAAGCTTTAGTGACAGCGTTAAAGAAGGCCGAAGCAAATAATAGTAACAACAACGAGAAAGTTCCTTTAGCTGGTAGTACCAGTACTGGAGATGCTGCACTGGTTTCTGCCACTGCCAACACCACCACTCCCACCTATGCGACCACTGCGACCCCCACCAGTGCGACCACTGCGATCCCCACCACTGCGACCACTGCGATCCCCACCACTGCGACCACTGCGACCCCCACTGAGGCCTCCAATATCACCACCGCAATCCCCAATGTCGTCACCTCGAACCCCACTGCCACCACATCCGGCGCCACCACTACCTGTGATGCTGTCATAGGCCCCGATACCAGTGATAATATGGAGGAAGGACAGTAATACGGTATATTAGGAAACCTCATCAACCTTTTGGTTAGGAGGTTGTGTGATTTTGTTGCTGTATTATTTATGAGTATATAGGGTGTGCAAAATCTCTAAAAGGGGGAGTGTAGCTTTAATATGTTAGTTTGAAGAAACAGATGTATTTAACAAGTTCTTATTTAAAATCAGAATATATGTTTGGTCAGAGCAACGACTTTTCGTTTCTGTCGTTTTCCATTGACTTATTGTACTTCTCTTTCTTTCGTTTTAGAGCGTTTAATTTTCAAGTTGATAACAGGTCTTGGAGAGCAATCACATATTCTGCAAGATCCATTAGTTTTTGTATAAAGTTGTCTGGTTGCCCGAAAAGAAAGGCAGATGGCATAAGGTAAATATGGCATAAAAAACAAAGTCTGTACTGGTTTGCACATAGTAATATCGAGAATTTAGGCTTCAAAAATTCTATAAATGTCTATTTAACCAAGAGTCGGAGACCAATACGTAATGAGACTGTTTCTGGTGGTGATCGGTTGTGGTGAGTGTTGGGTGGTTTTGGACCTCTCTCACCCCAAAAGCTAGCTCAAGAGGTAAGGCTTTTCCCACACTTATTAACGCACCTCCTGCCCCTTTCACATGGGATTAACTTAACAACTGACATAAAGGCCAAATAGGTCAAATTGAACCAGATGGCCAAACCTAGCGGAGTCAATCCAATTGGATTCTATATTGGAGTTAAAAATTGAACGAACACAAAGTTCCGGTGCCGGATAAAAAATGATCGGCAACCTATCCATAACCCTTAGGTCATGTTTGGCACGCGTGAAAGGAATTAAATCCCCAAAGGTTGGTGGAAATATTTGAGTATGGTGGGAAAATGAGGAGCACAAACTTATCTAGCTCAGGAAGTGTTTTAGGCCGCTTAGTTTTTAGGTAGCCTAGCTCAAAATTCACACAAGAAGAGAGTTTTAGAGAGAAAAAGAGAGAGAGAGAGATGGCTGCAAGTAGTAGTAAATCGGTGCTGATGTCGTCTGCGTGGAGATCTCCGCTTCTCCTCCGTCGTTCTCTTCTTTATTTCCAGGCGAGAACCCTCATTTCTCTTACCACTAAATCATCCCCTTCTTCTTCTTCTTCCCCAATAATGATTAAGAACCACCACCTTCACCTTCGTCATGTTTCCAAATTTCAAGGGCTGAATAATAATAATAATTTAACGAGTCGTCAGAATAGATTCTTCGTTCGATCAACTGAGGTCAATAGTCCTGGCTCAATCGATCCTCCCCTTATTCAATCCATGGAAAACAAGGTATTACCTACCTACCCATTTACTCAATTCTCTCCTAAAAGATTCTTCACCATTTTTGTGTGTTATAATTCATTCTTATTGGTTGTTGAACAGATTAAAGAAGAATTAAGTGCTGATGTTGTTGTTGTTAAAGATGCCTATGGAGATGGTCGTCATGTCAGGTGATGGTTTATTTCTTCTTCCTCTTTGTTACTATTAAAAAGAACTCTTTAATTTGGTGGAATTAGTGTTGTTGATTTCCATTGTTTTTAGTTTTCAAGAAACTCCATAGATTAGAATCTACCCTACCCATTTAGGATAAGTTTGTGGTAGATAAGTATGGGTTTATATCTATGTATGCAATTTTCGGGGAAAGGAAGAAAATTGGAAGAAGAAGAAGAAACAACTTTTGATTATAGAGTCTAGATTTGTTTAAGCAAGACAAATGCATGATGGAGATAGAAACTATAACTGTGACGGAAATCGACGGAAATCGTTCACTCTACTAGAAAAGCTCAGATGGAAAAAAAGAAAATGAAAGCATTTACTTTGGGCGAGTAACTCTTATTTCTTCTGGTTCTTGCAATGTAAGACTTTGCCATTCTTAGAGCCTGGTATGCACCTACTAATCCCAACCTAATCCGGAACAACTTTATTTTAGTTAAGAAGTTTTTACCATGTGGCAATGAGCACTTTTATTCTCTTCACCATTATCTTACGTACCCTTAGTGTAAAAGATTTTCATGTAGAATGGGGTATTCTGTTTTGTGCTGTATTCTCTTTATTTGTATACATACACATTTGCATATTTACATTTTCTCTCTCCTTTAAGTTACGGTATAGTATCTTACATAATCGGCTTTAAGGAATATTGTAAGCCTTAGTTTTTATACTGTTGGATAACATATATCAGAAAAACAGATCTAGGGGATTTTAGTGAATCTAAGCTACATAAAACATTACAAAATGAATAAGTACTTAAAATGACGGAGTAAAGACTGGTTTTTGTGGTTGTACTAGTCTAAGGTGGTGTCTGTATTTTTTTTTCTCATTGTCTGCTTCTGACTCGTTTGAATCTTAATCATCTGAACTAAAATAGACCCGAGATCAACCCAAATCATCTATTTAGACGAGTGAGACAAAAATTAACATTCTGAATTTTGACTCAGTCAATTGTGACTCGAGTAAAAAAAAACTGCCTTAGTACTGAGCAGTGGGGGAGACAACCACGCGATATCCTGAATTGCATATTTTGGGGACTCTGGTTTTGTAAGGATCTCTGTTGTCAATAATTCATAAGTGAATGAATCAGTGGGCGTGACATATGACTCTATGAAACGTGAATTTTGCCCCTTTCCAGGAGAATATTGATCTGTTGTCTTAAAAGCACTCCTCACTCACATGCCCTTACAGAATTAGAGTGTCAATTATTAGCTTCTTCGTTGGATGTGGCAGATCTTGTTAGTTTCATAAACTAATCTACTGGGGCTGTAGTCAAATATTGCATGTGCAAACTCTTAGCGAACAATAACTGATGAAAATCTACTTATGTTTAAATATGTCATGTGCAATACCGTTGACTGTAGGAGTTGAACTAATTTTACTTGGAACAAGTATAGCTCTAGTGCAGGTACGTGCATGCTACTATGTTTAGTATGTGATACGCTGGGGTATACCTATTTGATACGCTCTTTTGGGTTGTTGTCTATGTTTCATTTCTGATAACAGCTAAACAAGAGTAATCGAGTACCGACATGGCACCAAACGATTGAGAGTGTACAGCCGGAGTATTGTAGTACCCGACATGGCAAAAAATGTTGAAAAGGAGTATCCCTCACTGGCATTAATTTAGGCTTATACGCTGTCGTTTGTTCATTTTCTGCTAGATAATCTTGGGCTCTGACAGGGTCAAAACTTATAGTTGATAAGGAAGATCAGTGTACGTCAATGGTATTTAAAAGTTAATATAAATTCTATATAGTTAATCAATCAAGATGTACTATCTCTACTTGTTACTTTTATCGGATTTATGATAAAAGTAAAAAAAAAAACATATAAAGACCAGAAGCTTGAAAGTCAGCCTCTCACACATCTTACACTAGTACGAGTATCCCGAATGTGAAGCAAGTATGAGGTGCTGAATACAAAGAGCGTAAAAGACCAGTATCAATACAAGTTTGTAAATATATATTTCCTTGTAGTCATAATATCTTCATTTTCTTCTGATATTTTTTACTTCTGGACCAACCTTTTGTTAAAAACTTATAATATACGCCTGAGACCTCAACTTAGAGCAGACTTTTATGGTCCTAGCAGTCTAGCACGATTATGTACAATTGCGCTCAAGATTCATACTACTACCACAAAATCCCAGTTGCGCCTATCTAAGTGACTACCTGACAGGCTTGTTACGTAGTTTGAATCATCGACATAGTTCATGGTCGCGGCACGGCGATTGGCCAGTATTCAGGTCGAAAGGCAAACAATCGAACCACTAACGCGATAGCAAACAATAACCCATGGGCTTAAAATGTGAATATGTAGTTAGGGTCATCAGCCCCGGTTAATTGATCGAGCAGGGCTATTCCTTGAATCAAGAAAAAGGAAAAGGGGAAGAACGAAAAATGAGCTGTGAGTGCGATGACATTAGAACGTCCTTTTGCCTTGACTGTCCAAGTACAACGAGAGGCTCTGCCTTCATGGAAGTGATTAATTTGTGTTACTTCATTTATCTCTTGTAACTTAAAGTACATCATCATCTTTTCGTTTCACTCCATTATCATGGATTTTCTGATTCATCCTTCAGTTGGACATTTCTAGATGATGGATATATCTTTAGTGGGTCGTGACTTGATGCTTAATGCTGTGATATGGATTCGTCTTCAGAAGAAAAATATATACATGTATAATGTATATACTATTCACTACGAATATCTGTTTTGCCTTCGCATCGTCCTTAAATAGCCATTTTCATTATCAATTATAAGGTCATTTCTTGGTTTAAAGAATAGTTTAACTTACAGTAAGAAGTTTGTTTGTCGATATTGCAGCATCGATGTTATATCCTCGGCCTTTGAGGGACAATCAGCTGTGAACAGGCAGAGGATGGTCTATAAAGCCATATGGGAGGAGCTCCAAAGTACTGTTCATGCGGTTGACCAAATGACCACCAAAACTCCTACTGAAGCATCACAGAACAAGTAAATCACACCCCAAATGGAAACTCGGATGCCGAATCAGAATCCATTCATTCCTGCACCGTCTTGTGAGGGAAGCTTCACCTGTTTTACATTCTAGTTACTCTTTAATATTCCTTCTGCTACACACACCTCTTCACTTATGTAGTTGGTTTCATTTTTCAAAACATAGTGTTATTGGGCATTTGATTTTATTTTTGGTAATATGGTTTTGGTAACCAAGAATAGTTCATGATAATAACTTCCTTAATTTGGATTGGACTTCCACCTTTAATTTGCAACTTCTTTCTATCATAATAAGGTATATTGTATGTCCTTCCGGCACAATCAATGTTGTCGAGCCAAAAGAAAGATTACCCAATTTTACTGTAACCCTTGTGTGCCTATGGTTATTACGAAACATGACCTGATTTTCTTCCAGGGTATGGTTATATGGAAACACTACCGGATTTTAACCGTTTCCCGGTTATATCGCAAATCCACATGGTTTTATTAAAATAAAAAGGAGGAACAGTTTTTGTCAGAGCTCATTGATGGGAGACAAACATCACATCATTGAGCTCCCTTTTGTATGTAGATAGAAGATTGTTTTTAGTATGAAAACATCACCTTTCAATCCCAATAAATCAATAAACCCTAAACTAGGGTTTTGCTTTCTAGTCCAATAAATGGTTGAAGAAGAAAAGGTGTCTTTGGTTCTTCATATCCTCCCTCCATTGGTAATGCACTAAACTAATGCCATGTTATTCAATAGTTTCTTGATATGATTTGATGTTTGACATTGTCCTGTGTCAATTATTTTCTTTATATCTATTTTGCTTTAGATATAGTTGGAATAGATGATTGAGGTATATGATTCATGAGACAATTGAAATGATATGATAATCTTTGACATCTAGTTTCCTGTTCACTTGATTTTATAAGCTAGTTGCAGTTATGCAAACCAGTAAGTAGTACCCGTCCTGAGGAATCCTGCACCCTGTGCAAAGAAAATCTCTCTGCTGTTTTCTTGGACAACAAAGGGTTTGTAGAAATGAGTTTGAAGACCAGTCAGAGTCTCCAGACCCGAAAAATGGGGAGCAATTGGTCACATTGCGCGTAGGACCTACCAGCATGCTTGTTCTATTCGGTGATACGAAAGGAGCGGAGAAGTTTGTTCAGCACGCTTGGGTGGAATTGATTTCTGTAGAGAGTTTCATCTCCTGACCTTTAGGCAGTACTCGACAACAGAGGGATTAGGGATTTCTGCTTAGGATCTTGACAACTCGACCAACCATACGACCCGTGATAGATCACTAAAATTGGTTTGAGATTCCGACATCACTATGTATGTGATAGATGTACGACACTTAAAAGTAGGACTACAGTTGACTTTAACCATTCCAAAGTTTTGTTCGGTAACGCTTTCAATTTTATCTTAAGTGTATGCAACTTCTAAAAACATCCCTTGAACAGCGTCCTTCAATGCGTTAAATATCAGTTAAGGATGAAAATATCGTTTCAACTAACAACTCTAGAGTCCACCACCCTTTAGTGTAGCGGTTGGACACCCCTCTTAAGTCCATGAGGTCGTGGATCGGGTCTTAGTGGAAGCAGTTTGTCATCAAGATTTATCTCATGTAATTTAGACAATATATATAATAAATAATATAATAAATTTGTTGGGTTTTACGCCTCTTTCATGTTGTCGGGTTTTAAGCCTCTTTCATTATGGTTTAATTAGGCGGTTAGCGTGCTCATCACATCTTCATGATGTATCAATCGATGCCTTGTAACGACTAAAGCAAATCGTAGTCGATTTCTCAAAAAAAAAAAAACTAACAACTCTGAAACGGACAAAAAAAAGTGTTTTAACTTATAAAACAGTACTTTTGTTTATCAAAGAAAACAATCTCAAGGTCTCTGAAAGTCTTGAGAATTACTACTAACTTAAATACACTAAAATTCTGAGTTACTAATTCAATTACATCATATCTTGAGAGTGAAAATAATTCAACTTGTTATGTGAAAGAAAAGAAATATTTCTTTAAAATATAGGAGTATATAATATATAGATGAAAAGTTTAATAATTCCTGCCATGCAACAACCCATACATTCCAAAATACAAATATAAGCACCACTAGAGTACCCATAAAACCCTAATTAGTGTATAAATACATGCTTAACCCAGATATTTGGTCTAAATCAAAACTATGGAGAAGCAGCATTCTTATTAGCAACCTTACTTGAACCAGTGATGAGCTGATTATGGCGCTTTGATGGGCCGGAAGGCGGGGGAATGGTACCTCTAGGAAGGAGACTAAACAACGATAGACTTCGAAATTTGTTTGGAAGGTTAACCGTGCCAAGAACGTTTTCGTTGTTGTTGAGGGGTTGATGCGGTAGGACAGTAGGAGGGACGGGTATTCGAAAGATAGCACCGTAGAAAACAGAAGGGAGAAGGAAACAGAAGACAAAGAAGAAGATGATTATGTGGAAATGAATTGGAGTAGTCATTATGATTATAACTACTAATATAAAGAAAGAGTAGTTGAGCAATTCAAGAATGGGTCAACTTACTTATTACCTGGTTTCTCTACTAGTACTAGCTTGTTCTTCTTCTTCTTTACCAAAATAGGTTGAAAAAGTTGGGGTTGCATGAGGATTGAGAGAAGAAGAAGTGTTTATATATTATATTATTATATAATGTGATGACTTTTGTGTGGGAAATTAATGAGGGAGAAACGGGTTAGGGACAAACGTAAGTAGCTTGCAGGCAAGAAGACAGGAGAGAGAGAGAGAGAGAGAGAGAGAGAGAGAGAGAGAGAGAGAGAGAGAGAGAGAGAGGGGGGAAGAAGCATTTATAGCTTTCATACGTTTGTTTAAGAGGAAGTTGGTGATTAGTATTACTACTAGCTAGAAGTGGGAGACTAGAGAGAGAGAATCTTGACTTGAAGGGGATTTGAGATTTATACAATTAAGTAGTAGTATTTAAGATGTGGGTTATTTATTCCTTCCTCATTTGATTGTCCAATTATTCCACTACACACATCTATCTAACTCAAATAAATAGTCTTTCATTCAGTTACAGTTCCATGCTCTCTCTCTCTCTGTTGACAATTGCCTCATACTACAATACATTCTTGTAATCTTGTGTGGGTAAGGTAAGATAAGAGAAGTGGAATGAGGAGAGAAAAATGAAACCAAGACAAAGATGATACTCACACTTTCTCTCATGTTTCACTTCCTATTCGGTTTCTCTTACCCCAAGAGGAGAACGAAAACGAAAGAATGAAGAAATTGACTCTTACTTTATTTAATGACATGTCGGTTTTTATTCATCATTTAGTTTAATTCTGGTCTTTCTTGCTTGTGCCTCGTGACGAATATTTATCATATCTACTTCCCCTGGGGTGCAACGGTCTGTTCAAAAGACATATTTCCTTTTTCTTTACGAGATTGATGAGAGTTTGATTCAACGTCTAAGAAGGATGAATTTTGAGTCTCCCTAGTTAGTCTTATTGTAAGCATGATTGAAAAATAGACATCTGACTTGGTTTTAAGTGCTATAGGTTATTAGATTGGATGAGTTAATTGTGAAGCAGTAGCTTAATCTATACTTTTCAACCTTAACAAAGTTGGACCACCCCATTAAACAGATTACGTATCTTTCGAGTGCCTATAAAATTGTAAAGTATTGGGCAAAAACGACTACCGTAGTATAGTAGTGGTAAGCAAACAAAGTTTTGATAAAAGCCCACAAATCAATATAAAGGCACACTAAATTTTTTGGTTTATGAAATTCTACCCAAATTTATTTCTTTTTAAGCCCACACACATCTAACAATCTTTCTCTCTGACATCTCTTTCATCCGATCTGTCCCTCTCTCCTTTCCCCTGCAGATGGTCGTTGGCATCCCCTTCGCCTGAGTCCCGGAGATCTGTGAAATCATGGATTTAGTTAGACGTCGCCCCGACGGCTCAGAAGTTTGGAGTGTAGAAGCGGCCCACACCAAAGTTACGACTATAGAAAACAAAGGTAAAACAAACTTAGAAGCGCTATAGAATATAACATGCCATTTGATTGTACAAACCAAAAATTGAAACACTTTATGGATTTATTAATTGCGAGCATAAAAATCTAAATAATTAATCGGGTAAAAATACATATGACCAAGATATCTCATCATGTTAGCTAGGTGTATGTTTCTTAAACAATGCTAGGTAGCTATCGTTTGGTGAATTATTGTATTCGTATTGAAGTAACATTTTTTAGGAGTAAAGATCCGTTAGCAAACCAGATCTTATCAAATGAATATATATATATATATATATATATATATCTATTATATAAAACAGAAGGGAAAACGATGACTGGGACAAACATCCTTATTTAATTATGCATATTGTCTAGAAGCCCTTCTCAAAAATTAAAATATAATCCTTCGTAGAGATAAAGTTACCTATTTAAAAAACAATAATCTTTCCTTCTTAGAAATAAAATAACTAATTTAAGAAAAAAAGAAACAAAATAAATTTCAAGGGTTAAAAAAGGAAATTAAAATCTCTCTCACTCAATAAAATAATAACTAATTTAAGAGAGAATAAACAAAAGAATAATACAAACAAATAATAAAAATCTCTCTCTCTCTCAATAAAATATCTATATAATAAAACAGAAGGAAAAACGATGACTGGGACAAACACCATTTTTTAATAAAGGATATTGTCTATAAGCCCTTCTCAAAATTTAAAATATAGTCCTTCGTAGAAATAAAGTTACCTATTAAAAAAATAATAATTTTTTTCTTCTTAGAAAAAAAATCTCTAATTTAAGAAACAAAATAAATTTCAAGGGTTAAAACCTATTTAAAAAACAATAATCCTTCTTTTCTTAGAAATAAAAATTCTAATTTAAGAAAAAATCTCTAATTTAAGAATAAAAAGAAACAAAATAAATTTCAAGGGTTAAAACCTATTTAACAAACAATAATCCTTCTTTTCTTAGAAATAAAAATTCTAATTTAAGAAAAAAAAAACAAAATAAATTTCAAGTGTAATTTAACAATAAATTACACTTGAAATTTAACAATAAATTTCGTAACATGTAATTTATACAAGTGTCCGTGCCCTAGGGCACGGGATATACCCTAGTATATATAATAAAACAGAAGGGAAAACGATGACTGGGACTAACATCTTTTTTTAATAAAAGATATTGTCTAGAAGTCCTTCTCAAAATTTAAAATATAGTCCTTCGTAGAAACAAAAGTTACCTATTTAAAATACAATAATCCTTTTCTTCTTAGAATTAAATTAACTAATTTACGAAAAAAAGAAACAAAATAAATTTCAAGGGTTAAAAAGAGAAATTATAATCTATATCTCTCAATAAAATAATAACTAATTTAAGAGAAAAGAAACAAAAATATAATAACTAATAAAAATCTATCTCTCTCAATAAAATATGACAGTAAAAAACAATAATCGTTTCTTTCTTAGAAATAAAATAACTAATTTAAGAAACAAAGAAACAAAATAAATTTCAAAGGTTAAAAAAAGAAATTGAAATCTCTTACTCTCTCTCCCCCAATAGAACAATAACTAATTTAAGAGAAAAGAAACAAAAAAGTAATACAAAAAAATAATAACTCATAAAAATCTCTCTCTCTCTCAATAAAATATCTATATAATAAAACAGAAGGGAAAACGATGACTGGGACAAACATCCTTTTTTAATAAGAGATATTGTTTAGAAGCCCTCCTCAAAATTTAAAATATAGTCCTTCGTAGAAATAAAGTTACCTATTTAAAAAACGACAATCTTTTCCTTCTTAGAAATAAAATAACTAATTTAAGAAAAAAAGAAACAAAATAAATTTCAAGGGTTAAAAGAAGAAAATTAAAATCTCTCTCTCTCTCAATAAAATAATAACTAATTTAAGAGAAAAGAAACAAAAAATAATAACTAATAAAAATCTCTTTCTCTCAATAATATAACAATAAATTTCATAACATTTGATTGATACAAGTGTCCGTGCCCTAGGGCACGGGATATACCCTAGTTTATATAATAAAACAGAAGGGAAAACGCTGACTAGGACAAACACCTTTTTTTAATAAAGGATATTGTCCAGAATTCCTTCTTAAAATCTAAAATATAGTCCTTCGTAGAAATAAAGTTACCTATTTAAAAAAAATAACCGTATCCTTCTTAGAAATAAAATAACTAATTTAAGAAAAAAAGAAACAATATAAATTTCAAGAGTTAAAAAATGAAATTAAAATCTCTCTTTCAATAAAATAATAGTAATTAATTTAAGGAATAGGAAACAAAAAAAATAATACAAAAAAACGAGGGTATCCAGAATATAACAATAATCGTTACCTTCTTAGAAATAAAATAACTAATTTAAGAAAAAAAATTGAAGGGTTAAAAAAAAAATTAAATTCTCTCTCTCTTTTTCAATAAAATAATAACTAATTTAAGAGAAAAGAAACAAAAAAAATAATAACTAATAAAAATCTCTCTCTCACAATAAAATATAACAATAAATTTCGTAACATTTGATTGATACAAGTGTTTGTGCCCTAGGGCACGGGATATACCCTAGAGAGATAAGACAAAAAAAATAATAACTAATTTAAGAAAAAAAACTAATTTAAGAAAAAAAATTGAAGGGTTAAAAAAAAAATTAAATTCTCTCTCTCTTTTTCAATAAAATAATAACTAATTTAAGAGAAAAGAAACAAAAAAAATAATAACTAATAAAAATCTCTCTCTCACAATAAAATATAACAATAAATTTCGTAACATTTGATTGATACAAGTGTCTGTGCCCTAGGGCACGGGATATACCCTAGAGAGATAAGACAAAAAAAATAAAAAATAAAATAAACAAATCAATTTCAAGGGTTAAAAAAGGAAATTAAAATCTCTCTCTTTCAATAAAATAATAACTAATTTAAGAGAAAAGAAACAAAAAAATAATACAAAAAAATAATAACTAATAAAAATCTCTCTCTCGATAAAATATAACAATAAATTTCGTAACATTTGATTGATACAAGTGTCCGTGCCCTAAGGCACTGGATATACCCTAGTATATATATATATATAATTACTACTTTCAAACTCATGAAACATGTCTCTATTTTAAAATAATTATAGACCTCATTTGAAAATTTAAATCTAAAATAATTGCCGATTGAAAACGTATTAGTGATTCTAATTGTTAACGCAATAGAAATCAATCATATTAACTCTAAAAAAGTAAAATACATCTTGACGTACAATTGTGACAATCTCGTGTTTTACATTTCTAAAATTGTACCAGTAGAGTAAAGCAGAATAACTGATCAATTAATTTCACTAGTCCACTATTTCCAATCATCCAAGTTACAGATAATTTAAATAATTTATTTTTACTACTACTAATTTGTGTGTACTCTAAGTTCATTAACCCAAGGTAACAACATTTGACTTTTTTTAAAAAAATGATAATTATGATTAGGAATGAAGAAAGAAGAACATCTAGGTTTAATGCCAAAAATTAAACACAATTGACTTTACTAACCACGTGAACCAATGAATTTCGTACAGCTACAAGTCAACGTTTATTGGTGCAATCATTTAGTGAATGAAGATGGTACTGGTCAAAGTACAATGTACATCATTGATGATTTTCAAAATCAAAAGGTGGGATCCCAAAACACCATGATTGATTTATTTAACAAACCTAATCAAAATAATATTATATAGTAGTATTTATTTTAACTTCATAGATGTGATAATAAAATAAACAAAAAAAAAATAATGTTACACGATCGTGTATGCCAGGTAATGGTACAAACAAAGAGAGTTCAACCACATATGCTGAGAGCAGAATCTGAACAAGTTAAGATGATGTCATTGATCATGTGTTACGTGAAAGTACTAACTAAGCCTTTAGGACTACCGTGAATAACGTTTACACAAAATTAAACGTCTCAAGAGAAGAAATTGAAAATATATTATTATAATTTCGTGTTTCACCATCCAACCACATGTTGATTTACACCATAAATCAGAAAAAATGAAGCATCACTTGAGAAAACACATGTAATGCAAGTGTATGCCCCGAATTTTAGACTAGTTAAACTTTCAGTGAGATTTACGTTAGTTTGAATCGTCAACAAATCCTACTACGACTTTAGTAGGATTAGGGATGAGATCTTAATATATCTTTTAAATTCATTAATATCCTTCTCTCCAATTAATTTTACTTATCTCTGCATATGTAATGTCGACCCCCTTAATCAGTCTATCACTGAATGAGAGAGATAAAGAATTCCTCTCCCTCGTCGCGTGGAATTTAGATCGAGAGAGAAAGAGAGTGAAGATTACAACTACTTTTCAATATAAATATCCTCAACGGAGGATGAAGAAGTAGATCATAATCGTTCGAAAGATAAATCAAAGTTATATACAATGTAAGTAAGGTATTGGTAGAAAGATAAATTACAGTTAACTTTTACTTAACATAGTTGTTAGCTATGAGGGTCAAAACTACATGTTGGACAACCTAAGGATCCAATGTGGTTGGGAAGTCACATTTGGGGTGGCTAAATGGAAAGAACTTCACCACATTTAAGATAAACTTGCCAATACCTTTTATTGTTTACAAACTAAAAATAAATTTCTTATTTATAGATCTTTTGAAGAGCTAAGTATTAACCTTAATAAATTCAACCCTAAATTCAAAGAGTATTGAAATATCACTAGGATTAATGCTGTAAAATATGATATATTTATAATTACTTAACAGACAAAAATCAAACTTAATGAGCTGGTAACTATTCTATTGAAGAGTAGTAATAATAAGATTTTTGAGAGACCATGATAACTATTTTTGTGACTAACAAATACTTTATTTTTCGACCACTCATCACTTCGAGATAGTTGAAGAAGCGCTCGCTTAACGATTGGTGCTTAGATGCGTCATCTTTTAGTTTATTTTTGAGGTCACAAATGCCCAAGAGTCCCTGAATTGGATTATATCAACTTTGTTGAACCCAAGAGCCAAGTGGAACTCTGTCTCTCCATTCGATAGACAAATAACTAACCAAAGTGAATTTAAATATTACATTTTTAACTAGGGTTTCTATTTTGTTCACAACATAAATCTTGATTTTGGTTTTTTTTTAGTGTCAAATTACTTGTCAAGGTACTATACTTATTCAAAATAAAGCATCTTAAGATTTATTTAAATATTTGAAAGTACAATAAATGGAGTTCAAAATTAAGGTTTTTCTGGTCATTCGACTTTCTTTACTGATCGTCCCGATTCTAAAATTTTAACTTAAAATAGGAAGATATACTAAATACACGATAGAAATATCTACTCAAAAATAAAAATAAATAGTATATTAAAATGTGCCGTTAGGGCACAAGTTATAACAAAATCTTACAACAAAAATACAAGATGGGGTAATTATGATACACTTAATCATTTCCCCCCAAACAAAAACAAACAATCAAAACTTGTTTCACATTTCTCTGTTTTTTTTTTTCTCTCACATGTATGAAAGGCTCGTTTGTACATTTTCAGGTTGCCTTTTCTATATCATTTTTTCAAAAGAAAAATGTCTAATGAGTTCAACATTTAGGTTTTACTGTCTAGACCAAAATCAGTCATCGTAGATCTTCACATGATACAACTGAATGTATAGTCTTCTGCCATATTCTATGGCTCGTAACATCATCATCGCTTCACCCGAGATATATTTATATTTCGGGATCCATGTCATATTGGAGAGTAGGGTTTGGACTTCTTATGTCTCTCTCTTTGTTGAGAACAAGTCCCTCCCTCTTAGCCTCCTTCAAAGGGCCTCTTTCTTCATAAAGAAGTATCTCTTAAATTGGAATGGACATGATTGAAACCACAAAAAACAACATATTTTGGCTTGTTTTTAGGAACTTCATGTCTTGAGGTGTAGTCTAATTGGTAACCCATTATTGGGAAGAGCAAATGGGCCATACTGGATTCCATTTTGTGACCCTATTACTGACCACCTGTTGAGAAAAAACACAGAAACAAAAAACCCATCAAATTGTGTGACCTAAAATAGACTTGGTTTGTATATCACAAGATTGCACCAAAAAAAATCTGGACTCTGCCCAATGAAAATATGGTTCTTACCTGTACTTTGTGGTCAGATGATGGAGAAGCACCAAAATCTCTAATTTGGCCAACTCATTCCCTGGGCAAGAGTGGGTCCCATTTCCAAATGGCATGAATGTATTGGGTTTTGGAGCCACCTGTTTGAGTGAAAAAATTAATTTTAGTATTTTTATTTCTTTTAAAAGATATGGGTAATTGAGAAAAATCAATTTGAAATACAACCCATTTCACAAGCAAAAATGCTAGTGGGGGCAATTTTTTGGGTCGACCACATATTGAAATGTGACCTAGCTAGCTCAATTGTTCGTGCCGATAAGACACTGACCAATTGGGACTGGCCAGTCAACTTTCAACCTATAATCGCCCTAAAAATCGGATTATTCAAGACGTTTGTTTTACGGGTAGATTATAGTTGAATATTTTCAGGCTTTTTACCTCAAATCTCGAAGGATCGAACTTTTCAGGTTCGGGAAAGATGTTAGGATTGTGATGAATATTCCTAAAAAGTGGTAATACTTTCCACCCTTTGGGTATTAGGTACCCTGCATAAATAATTGAGAGAAGATAAAATCAGATCATATAAATAAATAATAAGTATATAATTAGTATTAATATATGATATAAATGATTGAATTTGCAAAGAGAGACTTAAAAAAAAAAGTCAAAAGCAAAAAATTGTACTCTAATAAGAATGAGATTTGGGTTTAAGTATATAAAAAGTTATTTCATCAAAAAAAAAAAGTATACAAAAAGTTGTAAATATGATTGTTAATATTGGGGGTGAGGAATACAAGAAGATTGATTTACAAACCTTCATATTCAACATCTTGAACAGCTTCCCGGAAAGTGAAAGAAAGAATAGAAGCAACCCTAAGTGTCTCTTGGATCACTCTTGAAGTTATTGGCATCTTCTTGGTATCTTCCCAACTCAAATACTTTTCTACTCCTTCACTCTTTTCTTGACCATTCTTCCTTATTACCTCTTGCTCTTCCTGTAAAGTCATAACCCCACTTACTATATTAGATCATGCATGCATTAACCTTAACCTTATTATTTTACTAAATATTTTTCATAATTAACTTTTAAGTGGAATTTAGTATTACCCCTTATTATTAACCCTAAAATAAGTATTGACCCTTTATTTTTTATTACTAGATTAGTAGCTTTACCCCCTCACTTCTCTAATCTACCTATTCCCCACTTGTAACCCTAATAGGCAAATAGCCCACTTACTCTTTATATCAAGTAGCTAAAAGTTCTCTAGTGGTAATATTATTTGAATCTTAATGCTAAGTGCACCTACGAGATAGAGAATGAACCTTCCACGTTCTGATATAATAAACTTTCAATCTAATATCAACGAAGAACTGTCAAACTAGTATCTATTAAGAGTTGTCTGTCTAATATAAATGAAGAGCTGTCAAACTAGTATGTGCGGAGTTTAAAAAGTTTTCTAATGATTAGATATGTTATGACCGTGATTCAGATACTGAAAAAAATCATGTGAAACCTAAAAGTAGGGTGTAACCATGGTGTGAGAAAATTGTGATGTGGAATGTTTTGGGCACATAAAAATTTGTGAAGTTTTTAGTCGGGGTAAGGGTGTATTAATACAAGAGGTGTAAAGTTGTGGGGTAAATTGAGTAACTAAAAAACAAAGGAAGGGAAGTGGGAAGAGAGAGAGAGAGAATCCATTACCGTGACAGCTTGAAGAACACTAGGGTTTTCAGCTAGGTACTTAAGGATCCAAGTAAGTACACTGGCAGTAGTATCTCTAGCTGCGAAGATGACACCAATAATGTTATCAGCAATTTGTTCATCACTTAAAGCTTCTTTCTCTCTCATCAATGAACCCAATAAATCATTATGTTCTTCATCACTCTTTCTTCTTGAACACAATATCTTTGCTAAAATTCCTGCTAATTCTTTCCTTGCTTTCATTGATTTATAGTATAAACTTCCTGGAAGATTTATTGGCATTGAATTATAACCCTTTTCAAGGATATAATAACATCTCTTTAGGTCTTCTCTGTATAGAATCTCATCTTTTCCAAATATAGAAAGTAATGCCACATTGAATGTGTACTGTCAAATTCAATCAAAAAACAAAATCATAATCAGTTCAGATTTCAATTCAGAGAATTAATTGATACCCATGTTCTAATTCATTCAAAAAATTAAGCAATTCAAAGTTAGAAATCCCCTGTTTTACTCTGTTTTTCCTTTTTTGTTTTGTAAAATGAATACTAGAGAGAGAGAAAGAAGTTGGGGAAATCAGAAGAGGGTCTTACAGATTTCATTTCTTGGTAAGTATTAATGAAAAGACCTTCCCAAGAACGTAGAGATTGAAGAGCAATAGATTCGACATCGTTAACGATATTCTTAATGGATTCAGGCATGAATGCTCTAAGAACAAGCCTTCTCAATTTAGTATGATAATCACCTTGATGAAAAAAGATAGCTTGAGGACCTAACATTTTTTCTTTACTTGCTGGAAATGTGGGTTTAAAGAGATGAGATTGAGTAACTAATACAAATTTAGCAGCATCAGGACTTGAAATCATGATACAAGGACAACCCAAGATATGGGTTTTGAATATAGAACCAAATTTTTTGATTTTAGAAGAGAAGAAGACATTAGGGTTTTGAGAGTAGAGTTGGAATGTTTCACCAATGTAAAGCCAACCCATTGAACCTGGTGGTAAGGGTAATTTCTTGCCATTTGAGGTTAGAATTCTTAGGAGACAATATAGTAGAAAGAGAGAAGCAAATAGTAGAAAGAAGAGAGAAAAACAAGGAGATAAGTTTAATGCTCCTACAAGAGATGATTTGATAGTAGTTGTTGTCATTGTTTTTTAGAGAGAGAGAGAGAGAGAGAGAGAGAGAAAGAGGAGAGAGAAATTGAGTAGATGATGAGGAAGAGGAATGAATGGGATTTTGTGATGAAGCAAAAGAAGTGAAGTGAAGAAGATATTTATAAGCATAGAGGTTGGGAGGAGTGAAAGAAGAGAAATGCTAAAAACAGCTAGAGAGTCTAGAGAGAGAAAGAGAGAAGAAGGGAAACCCAACTACGGAATTCATAGAGCCAGCTAATGGTGAGAGTGACAGAAGATCGCACGTGTCAGTTTCAATAGTCGAGGGAGCGCGTGTGACGACGTTCTCGACAGTCCTTTATTTATTTACTGACCACCCGTCGACATGATCCACTGATCAACTTTGTGGGTACTATTACGGGTTCGGGTTCGGGTTCGGGTTCGGGTATGGATGTGGATGTGGATGTGGGTATGGGTATGGGTGACATGTTGCCTAGGTTTTCCTTCTAAGTACTTGCTTTTGGTGAAGCGGGTACACACTTTTATGTCCCACTCTAAACCTAAAAACTACTACTACTAGTTATTTCGTTCAAATGATATGCGTTGGCTGTCAATATTTTGTTACTCGAGTAGTCGGTAATGGTGACATAAACTCCAATTTTATGTAGTGAGATACTCGTATTATAAAATGATTGAAGACACTCTAAATGTCAAGAGTCGGGCAAGGGGTTTGGGTATTATGTGTGGGTATGGGTGTGGCTTATTGGTGTAGATTTTCTTTCTTAATTTTTGATTTTGGCAAAAATGGTTGCCAATTTTTGTTGAGCCTTAAACCCAAAAATGATTAGGCATCAAGTCCTAATAGTTTGCCTCTTTGTTACGTGATGCTTATGGGTTATCCTAGCATTTCGTACACAATTGTGATGCTTTGTCGCGTATTTATTACAGTCGATCTTAGTTTGGTAAGTGTTCAACCAGAATTTAAAAGGATAGTAGACGAGACACATACCGTCTCTCTCCAAATCTTATCTGAATACATACTCTCGTTCAAGGGCGATCTCGGTCCAAAACCACGAAAACGAACGATTTAGACCCCAACAGAATGAGGGGGCTCATGTATTTGCATTTTGTATGGCCCTCGAAATAACAATTTTATTCTAAACAAAAATGTTACATGATTTAGTTGTAGTTTAGTGGTTATGAATCATGTTTATGTGCAAGAGGTTTGGGTTTTAAATCCTTCTGTAACCACTACTACAAATTTTATTTATCTTGTTCTAACTGCGTTACATTTTTTATTTTTTTGTTGAGATCTAACTGCGTTACATAGCCCACTAACTCTTAATTTTGTTATATTAGACTAAAACACGTGTCGGACATAATGTCATTTTTCTTCAGTATACATGTTTTAATCCGCTCTCATTTGACCAAATCCTAGTGGTTTAACTAGGGGCGCATGTCATGGTAAACCCAAGAGACAAGCCATATGAGACTCTTGACCGGGAGAGTATTTTGACCAA
This sequence comes from Eschscholzia californica, assembly GCF_041429995.1. Taxonomy (NCBI): domain Eukaryota; kingdom Viridiplantae; phylum Streptophyta; class Magnoliopsida; order Ranunculales; family Papaveraceae; genus Eschscholzia; species Eschscholzia californica. The sequence goes on from NW_028238198.1 coordinate 82,031,917, forward strand.
GGAGAAAGGGACTAGGACTTTCCTAGTAAGGCAAAATTGTGGGGTATGCGAATTTTGAAAAGTCAAGCACAATGTCAATAAAGTATGCTGATGGTAGCTATTAAAAGTGGTCATTTTAGTTGTATCAATCAATATATCTTCTATACACATACAAGACTCTTATCCACATACATTAAAAATTATATAGACAGAGAGAGGACTTGGATACTTGAACCAAAACAAGTTGACATTAAATATATTTAGAAAAAGTCAAGAATTTTCAGTTTTCTTTCTAGTATATGATTTCAAAAGTTGGTTTTCGGGTGAGATCATTGGAGCACGAATTTATGAAGTTACATACATTGTACGATCCGGTATGAGATTTTATTAATTATGTAATATTAAACAATTTCTTTTTGAATGTAAGCAAGAAATTGAATCAATTACAAATGACAATATTTGTTTGTCGTTGAACTGCAATTTGGTGATATAATGCAGACAAGTAGGTAATACAAGTTCTCCATCCAATAATAATGGTTGTGGTTAATGGATTGTGTTGTAGAGGGAGCAATTAATATTCGTTGAAGAAACTTTGGCTTGAGTTTTCCATCCAATTCGAACTATAGGTGATCTCGACCTATAGAAACATACGGTAAAACATGTTCAAATAGTTAAAGATAACATATATTACACATCAAATTTTATATAGATATAGCATGGATGGAAATCGTATATATTGAAAGAACTCCTACAAAAATAGTTTCCAAGTTTGGCTTTACTTAGTTTTTTAATACTAAAATCAAGCAAACGAAGAAAACTTAACCTGACTTCTTTTACTTACGGTTGTCTTAATTTTATAAGGAGTTGTTATCACTAAAGTAAAGGGTGTATCTCGCAGTCAGTTTTAGGAGGAAGTTTAAGAGACTGATGAATGTTAGGATTTTAGTTAGTTACAAATACTTAATTTTTTTGAGAAATCTTTATATTCATGTTCTTCTTTCACATTGAAAAACATTGCGTCACGGTTCGTCGTGGAATTAGTCTCGTCAAATGATTTATTGTGTTTGGACGATTATTTCCTTCCATTATTGTTTTTCTTAGCTTGCTTGTTTTTCTTAGTCATAACAAGTTCATTGAGTTTTTAGTAGGAGTAATTGTAAAGCACAAATATTCTTAAAACATTACTTACAACAACACAAAAGACAATAAAGAAGTTTTCAGTTCAAGAGACTAAAGCTTATAGCATTAGAAGAATTGAAGAGGAAAGACATATCAAGTTTTACTCGGATTTTTTCTCTCATTTTACGATTTTGAGCAAGAGGGTTTATTTAGTTTTTGATTTTTCCTTTGTGCAAAAAACTAATTGAAACAAGGGTATGCTTATTTATTACGGAGGCGATTATGCTAAAACTCTACTTGTATAAAGGAGTAGAGCTGCAAATTATCTTTAGGAAAAAGTCCTTATCTACTAATAACCTAAGTCAAATCTAATTTTCTAACAAATTTTGAATCTTCTTATTTCATCAGTCAGTGGTCGCTATTACTCTCTACTTGTTCCAAAAAGTGTGAAGAGATAATCATTGAATTACTAACAAGTCAATTCAAATTAATTCGATCACCTCATCTTTATTCGATTAAAAATCTAAGAGAGCCATTATTTAGTCAGTTCACGGGAAATTTTATTGGCTCTATTGTCTATAGTTCGAACCCGGGCCTATAACTTGAAAACTTAGTAAATGGTGTGATTCTCTATCGAAGAATAAAAGATGATTGACAAATATATTGTCTTCCAATCAAATTAGAAGAGTTTATAAATCTATGAATGAAAATTTTTGTTTAAACATGGCTAGAATGATGATGATGTGGCAGTGTCGTAGTGCACAATGAGTATGTCGTGTCATCAATCAGTTTACACTTAGACAACATTTTCGAACTATGTATCTGGATTTATTTTTATTGATATTAGGGTTCGAAATTAAAGAAATTAGGAGGTCGGCAGTTTGAAGTTAGTTTTTAGGACTCGGGAAGTGAAGCCGTACAAATTAAAGATAGGTTGGAACATAGGGCGGGGATATGCACTTGGCATTTGCAGTAGTGTCCTGATGAAAATGATTGTACAGGACAATAATTAATACCAAATTAATATACAGTACGTGTTAAATAAGTGTGAGTACTTTCTAGGGCATTTGGTAGCTTTTTTTTTCGTTGAGGGTGGGCATTTGGTAATTCAACTATGGATTTTTTGGATATTTTCGGAATACGAGTGTTAATGTGGTCTTGGCTTCTGGTCACTTTATTACATGAAGAAGGATGATTCCTTCGAGGAACCATGGGGTGAAAGTCTAAAAGTTACGAAAAATTCAACCTAAGGGCAAATCCAATGTGGGGCTCGGGCTCCCAATTTTGGAAGCCCTTGAATTTTGGGAGCCTCGGGGCTTTTCTCGATTCCAACGTCGGGCTCCCAACCGGCAAATCAAAATAATATACGTGTGCGAAGTACGTGTGCGGAATTTTGATTTTAAATTTCGACTATAAATTATTAGATTTCGACTATGAATTAAAATGTGATATTATTCCGTCGAGATAAAAACAAAAAGATAAACACAAAAAAATAAAAAATTAAAAAAAAAGATGCTTAAAAAAGAAGTATTTAAAATAATAACAAAATAAAAAAAAATCAATTTAAAAAAAATTAAAAAAAATAAAATAATAACAAAATAAAAAAAATCAAATGTGACCGTTGGGAACACCCCAACGGTCACATTAGGGGCTGGGAGTCCGGGTTAAGGGAATCCACCCTAAATGTGACCGTTGGGAACACCCCAACGGTCACATTAGGGGCTGGGAGCCCCCCAGCCCGGGCTCCCATTTGGGAGCATGGGGCTTCCAGCCCCACCGAGAGCCCAGCCCCGGAGCTCCCGGGTTGGACTCCATGGGCTGGGGCTCCCAAATTTTGAATTTGGGAGCTCCAGCCCCCCACATTGGAGTTGCTCTAAGGTCTACTCACAAAAGTCTATAGATTTTTAGTCATTTAGCTAAAACGTCCAAAATACCCTCAGTTAAAAGATTTTATACATGTAGTAGTTTGTATAATGCATCTGTTAGTTTGTACAATACATTTTCAAATGTATAACCAATTTCTAATTTAATGTTTGTATATTGCAACTGGTAGTTTGTAACTGCATTTTTAAGTGTCTCTAAAAAATTAGGTTGAAAACTATTAAAAAATGATGAGTACAATATGAATTTATATTAATCTTTCGTATAATGCATTTCTAATTCAATGCTTGCATATTGCATCTGGTAGTTTGTACAATGCATTTTTAGTGTGTAATCCTTATTAGTTAGTCTTCTGTGTTCTAAGCATTTGAAAAATTGAGTTATGAACTATTAGAAATGTTGAATACATAAATGACTTTTTATATATAGAGAGGTAAAGTGGAAGAAGATAAAAAAGTGTTTGTTTAGAGATGGAATTTGATGCATTGGGATTTAATTGGACTAGATTTGGATTTATAATTTATACTTTTAGATTTTTCATACATTTTGGGAGATGAGTGGACTATTAACACTATTAGAACCTTGTTTTTTTGACCTCTAGCCCATTTTTCCTTCTTCACTTTTACCATTTAGTTTCTTTTTGAGTTATAAATACATAACAAGTCATTACTTTTGAAGTATTGATTTTAATTCTGGTAATCTAACATGTTGCAGGTTTAATCTTCTAAATCTTCAATTTCACTACGTTTTTACTATTTATAGTTTAATCTTCGTTATTTCAATCGGGAAATGATAAAGTTACAAAAGATTTTGACAAAAAAAGGTTCCCAGCTGATGTGGCGGGTGTGGTTTCAAACTTTGACCAAATCTAGGCCGTTGAAAGATGAAAATCACAACCGCCACATCAGCTGAGAACTTTTTTTTGTCAAAATCTTTTGTGATTCTAGCATCTCTCATTTCAATCAGCTTCTAACATGTTGCAGGTTTAATAATTTCTACAAAATATTCCAATAAATATTATGATTAATTTGATGGTAAAGTTTGTATGGCCGAAAAAACGTGACCGAGATTGGCGGAGCAACCAACAACGAGACTCCTATTACATTGTTCTTGAAAAGTTTTTCATCTGTTGGAATGTGTTTGGACCTCAGTCGTGTCATATGATATTAACATTTACATTTCCTCGTGTTTAAATTGTGAAGTCATTTTTTCCCATAAGAGTCTTATCTGTAATCTACCATTAAATCCTTTGATTTGCCAACTCCCATAGTCTCATGGGGGGTTGGTTTGGTCCAACTATCAACCGTGTTAGCCCTACCTAGCTAGTCTAGTCTAGTCTTGTGGACCAAAATTAAGCTACTCCAAAAAATTTATGAGATCGAAATTCAATCCCAAGATAGAGGAGGGGCCAGAGAGCTAGGAACTGTACAAAACACCGCTCCGTACCACACTACCCTACTTACATATACTAATTCATTTCTCTCTCTCTCTCTACTTTCTCTCATTTCTTTCTTCTTTCTCTCTCTACTTTCTTTGTCATCTCTCTCTGTCTCTAGTACGACAGGTACGTATAAGTTTCCTTAAATAGAATATAAAAAATGCAATGCCAGCTTTGAGCACATGTCTTTAGTCTGTAGATTTCCATTAAACCCTAAAATGTATTGTTCTTTTCTTAAGATAAAAATAGCACTTTCAACTATAAAATGTTCCTTCTCTTCTGCCCACGACCTAGTATTTCTTTTTAACAACCTAATACATTAATCTTTTAGAAAGAAAAACTAAACTTGACTTTTCGGTTATTGAATCACATTCTTAGTCCATAGGACACCAAAGCTAAAGTTAAATAAATTAGCCACATACTAATATATATTCGTAATTAGAATCTTTCATGTACATATTATTAAGTTTGTAGGTAGTTATAGTCTAATGTGAGTTTCACATTTCACAGGTTTATCTGTTATACTTCTTTACCAGATGGATTTTAAGCATTTAGTTAGCGTCTATAACTTATTAGTCTAATCATTTTTCATTTGTTCTCGAGCGAGCAATGAAAACCTAAACATCGATCCTTGAGGCATAACAATTAAGCTAGATCTAATTGATTATTTGTAATTAATACTTGGTATCCGTACTAGTAGTTTGGAATAGTAATGATTTTAAAGAAATGTGACAAAATTTGAAGCGAAAAAGGCTAACATAGACTTGTGATTTTGTGCTAAAATGGTTTACCAAATAATCTACATTTATCTAGTGTTTGAACGACATTTGAAGCGAAAAAGACTACCAGAGACTTGTTTGTGCTAAAATGTTTGAACGACATTTGAAGCGAAAAGGCGACTAGAAACTCAGTGACTTTGTGCTAAAATGTTTACTAAATAAGTTACATTTAGTGTTTGAGAGGAGGTGGTGGGGTCCTACCAGTGACACCCCTAACAGATATGTGGCTGCTGTGTGCTGCAATAGATTAGTGGACCTTCTCCCCTTAATGATGGGTTGCCTGGGTCTCAAAAAATATAATTAAGTAATGTCACTAATGTCATATGTTAATTAAGTAACTTATTTAAGCACACCATGTTATATTAGGTGTCTCTAACTAGGATCCAACTTCTTGATTATGTCCATTGTACCTTCATGTACAGTTCAGCATCCCTCTCTGCTCTGACTGGCTTCCTCTCTCTCTCTTAGACTCTCTCTCTCTCTCTCTATCTTTCTCCTAATAACATAAATTAGCATGAATAATTAGTAGGCCCCAAACACCCCAATTGTTGACCCAAACTGCTAGTTTTTTCCCTCCATTAGTTTGGAGTATATATAATATTCACCATATCCTCAATTCTGGAATCTGAATCTGAATTGTATTATTTTGAGTTCAAGGTCAATCCTGTCTATCAATATTATGTGTCATTTGTTTCATGTACTAATTTAATGGAAAAATGTTACACAAATTAGTCACTGTTTACTAAGTCGTCATGGGTGTAGTTTTTCTTTGTTAAACCACGGTTTAATGAGCTCTACCTCAAGGTAATTGTTGGATCGAGGATGAACTAATTTGTCATCGATTTATGATTTAATTTTCTTGTTGTAAACTCCGCTATCTAGGATTACCAGGTCGAGCTCAAACGTCAATACTAGTTATTTTTTGGGATAGATAGCAACCCTACACACTGCTTACTACGCTTTCGGTTCTTTTATATTTGCTTTCCAAATTTAGGACCGAATCTCTCCATGACCACTTTGACTAGTCCTAGAGCCTGGAGATTCTTCTTCTGTTGTCTATTTTACATACTGGTGTATATTCTTAATTAAAGTCTATCTTATACTAAATATACTTAAAAATCAGTCGACTCAGTAGTTAGCCAGTTGGTATCAATTAGACAAAACCAAATACCAGTTAAGGTAGTGTTTGTTTTTTTGTTCTCTAAATCTAACAAAAAAATAATGTCATTTGTTTGTACAGTTTGAGCATTCGTGGGTTTACTTTTCTACTCAATTCATGACTTAAACAAGACTTTCCTGTAAAAGCAGACTTGTTCTGAAAGCTGAAACCACATACTTAACTATAGAGATTTGTTTCAAGATCTTAAGATATACAAACAACTAAGAGCATCTCTAACGCGACACTTTTTTTTGATGAAATTCTCCAACGACACTTTTTTTTTTTGTTGAACTATCGAACGAAACTTAATCTTAAAATAAATATAATACTCTAATGTGGCATTATTTGGGAGGGAGGGCGGCAGCCATTGAAGCAAGCAAGCAATTAGTATTTTTTTTATGTTGTTGAAAAAAGCAATTACCATGATAGGATAAAAATTGGATGTGATGGGTAGTTTTGTTTGGTGGTAATAGATATTGGAATTTGGTGTAGTAAAGGTGCATGTAGGTCAAATGAGGAGGGGATCTCATCTTCAATCTTATATACTTGAATGATTGGCTTTCTTTTTCTTTACTTTAGCATTTACTTATTTGGTTACAGCTATATTTCTGTCTCTTTTGCATGGATAAGCTATAAATATCTTATGTTTACTTTTTTTTTTTTGTATTTTAAGTGCTTTTATTTATTCAAATATTTATTATTTTATTTGTGTCATGTTAAGTTGGAGGTGTAACAAATGTCAGATCTTTATTAGAAGTTCCCAACCCACAACACCCACCTACAAATAACCAATTTAAATTTAATCTTGCAGAACAAAGAATATTGGTTGTTTAATTGTCATCATCATAGTGCTATTCATATATACCACTAAAAAATAAATCTCAGTGTGGTTAGTTCTCAATGTTCAGGCACGAGGCACTAAGTTTAATCGTGAATGTATTGTTTTACTAGTTCTACTTAAAAAAGAGTACTATATGTCATTATTTTTCTATGATAGTGTGAAAAATCAATTTTTGGGATGATACATTTGTTCTAAATACACTTCTTAAACTTAAGTAGCGTTCACTGTTACTTTTATCAGTTTTGAAAATATGAATCTCTTGATATCAAACGGCTAGATAATCTGGATTTTGCACCACAAAATCTTTAACAATATTTTTTTTTTATGTTGTAACTAATTTTATATATTTATTTAAGCTTTTCTATGTTTATTGTGGTTTAAACTTTGTATGGATTTGTTAATGGATGCTTGCAATAAAGAAAAAACAATTTTTAATAGTATCATAAATTTCTTTTAGGGAGAAATCATTTTTGTGGTAGAATTGAGATATTAGGAGAATCAAGGTGGGCCTTTGTAATATGAGTAAGTGTTGGGAGATCAACTTAAAGATTGTGTGGAAGGTCATATTCCCAACTCACTAAACAAAAAAAAAAACAAAAAAAAAAAACTCACTAAACATAAATCTTGATTCTTATTGAGCCATCTGGAGACAACAAAACTACCCAAGATCAATAGTGATTTTCCACTTTACACCCTCCTAAAAGGCAAAATTGAAAAAAAATATCTACTTAACCCAATTTTGTAAAGAAGTCCTTATTCTAATTGATATTAACTTTTAATGAATGGAAAAGGAGAGGTCGATATAAAAGAAGCCGCAAAGGTTTTCCACTTTCTATCATTCTATGGGCTATTCTTGACTAGATTAGCATGAATTAATTCGATTGTCTATGTTGTTTCTTTTATCTTTCTTGTCTTTATTCCCTAAAAGGAACACGAAGAAATATCTAAAATCTAATAGTGGAAGGCTAACAACTTTTATCGGTTGGCTAACAGTAGGCAACTTCGTACTTGTATTATGACACATTAGGTCAAGCAGAGAAATAGAGATGTTGTTACGGCATGCAAGAATGTACAAGACAACTATATTTCAATGTTTAATAGTTGCTTCGACAAATCAATTCAAGGTTGTCAACTTTCCTTCTGTTTTTTCAAGTATGTGCTCTCTCAATGACAGAGCGTTGGCGGATAGCGCCAAATAAGTTATGTGCTTTTTTCATTTTCTGTTTTCATTTTTCATTGGTACATTTCTACGCATCTAGGTTACGTGTTGTAAAACTAAACAAATAGGAGTTTCAAAGCTCTTTCCAGCCGATCATCGGTGTTAAAGAGTTGATTCATGGACGGTCTCATGATCTATTAATCGCCCATGGATTGATGTTAACTAGTAGTCCTTTTATCAGGATGCCATTCTAACATGTATTATAGTTAACTAGTAGTCCTTTGTTGATGTTTTTCCCTTTATCTTTCTCTAGTGGAACTTGTAGTTAGTTTTCTTCTCAATAATCAATAGGGTACAGATTTTGCCATTTAAAAGAAAACAAAAAAGAGTTTCTTAGCATCACTTTAATTTTCTCAATTTTCTCTAATGATGGGGAAAATATACGCACATACGCGTGTCTGATTATACGTACATGACATGAGATAACAAATCTAGAAAATAAACTATGGTCCCCTAGTCCCTAAATTTACATATCACCTTATTTTGAGGGTTTGAAGAAACGCCCTTGTATCACCATGCTAGTGCTCTTCATAAAAAATTACTCCCAAATACACATTTAAACTGTAAAAGTAATTCGATCCCTCTGTTCACATTAAAAAACCCAAGCGTTGTTAAACTAGTGGCTTCGAGAAATACCAATGCCACCAATTATAATTTCGAGGTGATCCATTGATGTAGATGATGACGACAACAAACAAGATGAGGATATTAGATAGAGAAATGCCAAGGAAAATAAGAAGTTGTTCAATTTAGTCATAAAGGGTCATGTCTTCGTGCCCATCACTCCCCAAAATCAACTTTTAGGGATAAGTTCTCGTTACCTAGATTTTATTAAACAGAGACACAGAGTTAGTTTTGTTTCTTTTGACTTTGACCTTTAGTGCTTGCCCCATGTGTCTCAATTTAGCCATCATCTTTTCTACACTTTAATTATTAGTGTTATCTAGCTAAATATTAGGCAGCCTCACTAACAAAAAGTTAACACATTGACTGCCATACATACATCTACACGTGGATTTTGATGGAATTTTCATCATTTAACTGTAGATCTCGATCATTAAGAAGATAACAGAAAATATCACTTTTAACATCATCTGCTATTACTTAATGCATAAGATATTCATACTAATCTAAGATCTAAATGATGAAGATCGTTAACGTATGAGATCTAGTTACTCGGTCAAGAAACAAAACAAAACACCAAGCCCTTAACAAATCCATCGAACTCGAATAACTCTTCAAATAAGCCACAACCTTTAAGGCCGAGATTGATGTAAACATACTTTAAAAGCGGGGAAGTGTTTGTCAACCAAAATAAAAAAATAAAAAAATAAAAAAATGAAAATGCGTCCTTCAAAAGTCATAAGTCAGAAGTATTAAATATGAAGTTACATAACAACATCAAAAAAACTAAATTACAACTAACTTTTCAAAACAAATATAATTTATTTAATACCAATAATTATCGTAACGGTAATGCTAACAAATTAATATGTATTTGTCGTAAATGATCAGTTTGATTCATCTTATATCTACTAAGGTTTGAGCTTTGATGTCAAAATTGTGAAACTCACAATACGCAATAATCTGTGCGTATTTCCACTTTAACATACCATTGTTTAAATCTTACTGTACAATTCTTTTTTACGGTACATAAACATATAAAATACATAATGAAGCTTTGGTAGTCTGATCAGTAATACTTTCAGAGTACCTCTTTCGTACTTTAAAGGGGTAAATGCACACGAACTACACGAGTCACCCACTACTAAACTATATTAATAATTATAATAAAAATGGAGGACATCTAATAATGGCTTAAGTATAAATTGTCGGATTTAATAAGTAAAATTATAGTTAATGTATGGAGAGCTTCTCCTCTCCCTTAAGTCCTATGTTTTGACTTTTGACTTTATATTTCAATCAATTTCTTATTCATTTATTTTAATAATTAAACATGTTTTGACCCCAAATTGTTTATGGTTTTAAAGTAATTAATTGACTTAATATGATCTATTAAATTTCAAAACCATGCATCTGCAAACCACAATGCCTTTGTTCAAGTACACTATACAATATATATAACCATGAGAGAGGGAAAATGAAAAGAAAACCCTAGTCGTCGAATGACAGTTAGGTTAATTAGTCACATTAACAGATCAATTTTTGTTGTTTATACTAAAATTCTTCTTCTCAATAATGATCGTAGACTTTGCTGATTGTTTTTATAATGTTACAAGTTAATGCTGACTCGTTGACACGTCATATATAGGTGTAACTAACAAATTTCATATATTTATAATTTTATTTTGTACTTAAGTAAAGTGGGTGAGTGATAGAATTGAATGGGTAGAGAACTTAGAAACTTTATGAAATGAATACACTACAATAATCTATATTATAAGGGAGGAGGGTATCATTTTCAAAATATACTATTATCTTCGATGACTTAGACTATACCCTTCAATTTTATCTCTCACGATTGTGATTATAGAACTGTCCATGTCCATCAAACACGGATTATACCCTCGCTATGAATTCATATTCACTTGGACCTCATGGGCCTTGGATATGTATGAATGTTGGGCCTCTGGAAACACCATTGCTTAGGGAAGTTTATATGGACATCTGGTCCCAGCGGAACGGGGATAGTTGTCGGCTATGGCAATCCCCTTGTACACCAAAAGTGAAGGGAGATTCAATGGCGTCCCTATTGTTGCTAAAGACGCTCTTTCGAGTCAATATGGGAGGTTTGTGCGAATAGAAGGTGCCTTTTGTGGGTGCGCCTATAAATCTTCTCTTGAACTCCACCATAAACTACCCCGTATTTCTAAGGCTCCCCACCTTTTTGCTTTAGGCCTGCCACTTTATAGGCATCCCACTTTTCACCCATTTTGTTGTTCAACCCAAAAGTTCACTTTATTGAACTTTGACCCTTAATCATCACCAACACAACTTCCGACCACCACCATTACTATCTCTTCTCTCCCTGCTCCCTTCTCTCTCTATATGTATGTGTATATATATGTATATATATTTATCTCATGCCATTATCTCACTCTCTGCTTCTCTTCCACTCTTACTTTCTCTCTTTCTTCGTGTTTTTAATGGGTATTATCTATAGTTGGTTCATGAAGACAGAGAGAAAAGAAAGGCTCCAACGATCTCCAATTCTTATTAAAAACAAGTTATAAAACTTTTTTTTTGATAATTTTACGAATTTAAATAGTGTTTGAAAAGTGTATACCATTAGTTTTGGGTTGATTTCAAGTGGTTTTAGAGAGATCTGTAAGTAGTAATTAAATTTATCATATCTAGAACATTCTGAATGTTCTCGGAGTGCACGATCCAAGACCATGGTGTAAGGTCTCAATTGGAACCAGTGAAAGTATGCTTGCTCTCTCTCAAACTGGACAACCCGAGGAAAGGGCGCCTACAATATTTTTCGGTCAAATTGTGTTGACTGCAGTGGATCACTCTAGTCGAGTGCCTACAAAAAAAAGGTGCTCTTGTTGAGGTATCCTAAACCATCACCTTTAGTATTATCACGTCACCAACGACTTCTATCACGACGAGCCACTTCTATCATCACCACTATCTTCCTCCTTAATTACGCTCTATCTAATATCTCTTGCGGCTACATTTTCATGTTGTATATCTCTCTATCTTGTTAGGGTATCCTACTAGTGACCCAACACTAGCATTTCAGGATAATAAGCTTAAGTTTTCAGAAGTTAGTTACCGAACCCCTAACAGAGACGCGAGTAATCCACTACAGTACCGAATGATTACTCTAATTAACAACCATTTGCGATAGAGACGGTAAGAACAAACTTAATTTGGTCAAGTGAAAAGTGTGCATACAAGAATTTAACTGTGTGCATTTTTTAACTTTTCCTTCATATTTATAGCTCCCAAGCCCAAGACCAAGCCCAAGACCAAGCCCAAGACCAAGACCTATTTTAACTGCCCTGGGTTGCTTTACTAACTGGGCCTGTCAATGGAATGGCGAGCTTCCTCTTCGGTTGTCTCTGTTCAGTTCCTTCTCTCTCATTGTAAGCCCTAATTCCTCTCTCGTTTGAGCTTCATCCATGGTGGTATGGTAGCTTCATTTATTTACTCATCCTTAGCTAGTTGTATGGTTTTAGACTAGGGTATTGTAACAAAACGTGAAAGAAACTACATCAAGGTAAGATTTTGAACTTTTAGGGTTTATTGAATGTTTTTTAGAACTAATTAGTAATTTTTTCACTGTTTATGCTGTAAATATATTACTTCCTATTGGTTTTGTTCTTGAGTAGTTTAAGATATATGGATGGTTCAAGTCAATTTGATGTGTGTTTATGAATTGTTAGCTCAAATCTTAAAAGAGTAATGAGAAATTCTTGATCTCATTTTAAACCTTGTACTTTTGGTGAATTTTGATTCTTTGAATGTCTATTAGGATTAAAATCGATTAGGATAAAAATGTATTAGTACACGGGATATATAGGATTTTAGACAAACACCATCTTGCTGATTGAATGAGTTCAGAAAATCAATTTCCAGGTTATTCAGTGGAAAGAAACAGTGCCTTAGAGGGTTGGTAAAACGGAAGACTGCAGTCGAAGTGTAGAATGGCTTGTGGTTCTGCTGCATCTGGAGGAGGTTGTGGTAATGGTGGTTGCCATAAAGAAGATGATTACGACGAGAAGGAAGAGAAGCAATTATTGGGAAACCAGCAACTTGGTGGTGTTGGCGTCGACAAGAATCGTATATGCTTCAAGTGCAAGGTGGTGGAAGCTCTTTCTCCCTCCCTCTCTAATGGTGTCGAGACTAGCAGCAGTAGTAACCTCTGCTTGGGGTGTTTCCGTTCATCCCTCTTTGGGAAGTTCAAGCAAGCTGTCACCACCCAAGACTTGATTTCACCTACAGATAATATCCTCGTGGCCTTCTCTGGTGGTCCTTCCTCCAGGTTTCCCTCTCTAAACTAGAATTACTGTATTAATATTTGATTCATCCTTTCTACTCGTTGGTGTGGAGTAGTAAACTTATCGCCAATTTTGATTTCCCTTGGAGTCCAACTATTATGATATTTACTTTTTAGATAAAATATATGACAATCTTTATTATAGGGTCTATCTATACTAAGGTGCTACCATATAGCCATACTTGATCATCACCAATTATGATTCAAAATTCATTTTTGAACACAATAGAAAGCACCATTTATTGCTAAGTGTTCCTCTAATACGTAATTGTTTTCCTTTTCTGGTTCATTAACTTTGGAAGTCTTTACGGCCAGAAGGTTTTCATACCCTTCTAACTTCTAGCGCTGATGAAGAGGAAATACATCTGAAAGACTGGAACGATGACGATATAATTAGCTCGTCAATATCCATATCTCTTTGATTAGGACCTATTACTAAATGCTTCAGGAGATTTGTAAGTTGAGCTAGTGCTAAACCTTGACGATATAATTAGCTCGTCAATATCCATATCTCTTTGATTAGGACCTACTACTAAATGCTTCAGGAGATTTGTAAGTTGAGCTAGTGCTAAACCTTGGATGATTTGTGCAAATTGAGTGATACCAGAGGAAAAAAATGAAATATGTTAGTAGTTACACCACAAAGTGATCTTTAATTTTGCTCCTCTCCTAACCTTACTAGTTCTTTGCAAATGAAAAAGTACTTGACTTGGTCTTAGACTCTTAGTTTTCTATTAACTTTATGTTATTTTTTCTTTTAATTCTTCTTTCTTTATTAAGTTTCCTTTCCTTCATGCTCTTGCTTGTATGTCTTCTTTACTTTGATTTAAATCTGTAATCAGGTTCGTTCATTATCTAATTTCTACCTACAATCACTAACTATAGTATTTTCTGTTATAGGGTAGCTTTACAATTTGTGCACGAGTTGCAAGACAAAGCACAAAAAAATTTGGATGCAAGTAGAGATAAGTCTTATCCAGTATTTGGTGTTGGAGTTGCATTCGTTGATGAAAGCTGTATTTCTGCTATTCCTTCTCATGACTTGGACAAAGCAGTTGAAGTCTTGAGAACGGTAACTTCGGGTTTAGCTCCACCACAAAAGGAAGTGCATATTATGCCAATTGAAACCATTTTTTCTTCAGACCCTATGGAAGGAAGAAATAGAGTGAAAGATCTAATACATACTATTACGGACGCTACTGGAAAGGAGGATATTTTGCAGCATCTCCGGATGCTGTGCTTGCAGAAGGTTCGGCTCGGTCATTCATTTACTAGCGAGTTCGGAAAAATGGAAGGCCTCATTTCTGAATCTTTTGTTCATCTTTAACAGATTGCTTTAGATAATGGGTACAACAAACTGGTTGTAGGATCGTGCACATCAAGGATAGCTTGCCACATCATTGAAGCAACTGTTAAGGTTAGTAATCCATCTTATGGTAGAGTTGTTGAACATGAGAGTACATGGAGTTAAATTGGCAGTTGTATATGATAAGTACGAGATACAAGATAATGTGAAGGATATCTTGTCCATGGGCATGTGATAACTATTGCTTTTGGAGAAAAACCTTAACGGGGAAACAAGAAACACAGTAAAGATCTCCTCGAACCCCGTGGGAAGCATGAAGGCAGTGTTTTTTGTCGGCTTTCACAATTGTCTCATTTCTACCTCAAACCGTGTTCATATATTCCTTTCTAAAAAGTAGAAAAGTTAGGTACTCGCATTAAAAGAGTGTATGAAAGTGGCGATTTTGTCAACAATGAAATACACATTGGGATCTTATTCTTATACATTCTTCTCTTACACCAGGGACAAGGTTATTCTTTACCTGCAGATATACAATATATTGATGCAAGGTGGGAGGTCCCGTTGGTATTTCCTCTTCGAGATTGTGTTGAACGAGAGCTCAAGATGCTTTGCCACCTTGACGGGTTCGTAATAATCGTTTTCTTCGCTATATATTTTGTCGTCTAGATCTTATATTAAGCATAAGATTCTTTTCGAATGGCAGTTTGAAAACCTTGGAGTCGATTGATCGTCCTCGATCTGGTATCAATGGCTTGATATCATCCTTCATTGCAGTTTTGCAGGTAAATACTAGGTTTCTTTTATTTCATGTCTGATATGTGAAATTACAAACTTCCAGTGTATGATCCAAACTAGCAAATCCTCTGAACTCATGAAATATTCTTCAAAATTTATCAGGAAGAAAATCCTTCTCGTGAAAGAAGCATAGTGAGAACAGGAGAGAAGCTTACCCCATTTCATTTTAATAAGCTACCAGAGGCCACCAAAGACCCTAACGATCATATGCCTTCCCGATGGCGAAGACGTAAGAAGCAGAACCTCAAATCGGAGGAATCTGTGCTTTCGGAGTTTCTCTGCCCAATCTGCTACAGTCCACTGAATAACTCGGACCTGGAAAGTTTGAAAAACGAACTCAGGAATTGTGAAACAAGTAGCGAAATATTTGGATCGAGTTGCTGTCCAAGTTGTCAGTTTCAGATACTCCCCAAAGAGCTATCGTCTATAGACGAGTTCTATTCACTTCTACCACAAGCAATGACAGTTCGAGCACCAAAAGACAGCATTAATGACGACCAAGCTAATCTAAGGTAACAAATTCTGCTGGCTTGGGTAGCTGCACTACTTGTGCTTGTGTAGTTGTCTTTCTACCTTCGACTTAATGATCTAATTTGAGAAGGTTAAGGAAAAGAATAACACAAATTGTTCCTAATAAATCTAGCAACTGTTTTTGTATTTTCTTACAATTTCAGAGATCAGATTAAAGATTTCTTGATTTGTGATAGCGAAGAGGATGAAACGTGAATTCATCTATACCATTTCTGTAACTTTGCAAGGTATGACCACTAATTAACCACGTCTAATATCTTTCTTGCCAGACTTTCTCAATAATTTTGTATGTCATCATTGATGTTCCATTATTTTTGTTCTTACCAGGTTTGACAAAAAAACTACAGAAGAACCTAATCTCGCACGATCTGTTGTCTCAATATGTGATTAAGCAATGAAACTCATAATCTCAGTATTTATTATCTGTCATATCACGCCACAGATAAATTTCACCTTCTTTTTTTTCCTTTTGGTGTGTATGATTATTGTTTGAGATTAGAATGTGAATTGCAATTAAGCAACGTCTATTGAATCAAAGTCCCTCCTGTAATTTGAGAGAGAGGATCAACAGAGTTGGTCTTGAGCATAGCAAGTTATGCCTGCCCCCCGGTATATTGAAGTTAACAATTCTCTATTTTCGGTTGGAATATCATAAGACAATGGGAATCGGCTAGAGAAGTGAGAAAGATGTACCTGACCTAGCGAAGGAACAGATCAGATAGCTAGGTCACTGTATGATGGGATTCTATGACAATCCTTCCCTCATAATCAGATATGTTGGTGATTAAGAGCTTCCAGCTCCATCGATAGTTGCACTGTTGCAAGGCTATCGCCCTTTTTGTTGCTGATGTGTACCACTTGTAAAGGGTTCTCTCCAACCCTCGGTGGACAATCTGTCCAGGTTGGGGGTCTCCTGTACCATCGAGGACAAACACATAAAGACCTCCTCAGCTGCTAGGACTAACTCGTATATTGCATCAGAGAACTCTATTCCTTCTGTTGCAGAAACACCCGAAACAAATGAACTACTCCTACTCTTAGACAGTGAGCTACCCATAGACCAAGCCTGTCTAATATAATTGTTTCCGAGATGACCGAGTGGTTCAAGCAAATGTTATGTCTCTGTTCCTTTCTATATTTTTCTTCGATATTAACTTATTATTATTATTATTGTCGTTATATATAAATAAAATTAACAGCAACGTTTCCACTTCCACTTAAAAAAAGTAGTACTACTCATTTCACGTCTAAACAAACAAACAAATATTGTCTCTCTCACTAACAATTGAAGAGACCCTTCTCAACAAAAAAAGAAAAAAACAATTGAAGAGACCCACAACCACTGCTTTCTTTGTTTGTTTACTCTTCCATGGCCTTATATAATATAATCCAAACAAAGTTCTTTCTTTTCTCTTCTAGACTAGACCAGAGAGAGAGAGAGAGAGAATAAACTCAACAATTAAAATCACTTCTCAACATACAAAAAAAGGGTAAGAAGAACAACTTTATTTGTTTCCCCTTCATTCAATTTTCACTTCTTAATTACTACTCCACTTTTCTCTCAGATCATAACAAAGGGTTCTTGTTTCTGACTTCTTCAATATGTTTGATTCCTTTAATGATCAATCACTGATATTTTTTTTTCATTTGGGTTCTAATTTTCCTTTATATTGAAACTTTAATTACTCCTTATTATCTGGGTGATTCAATCAGTTCAGTGATTTTGCTCAACTATATTCAATTTTGGGTTTATGTTGTTTTACTTAATTATCCATTTTATACAGGTTTATCTGACTGAGATCTTAGAATTTCTCAATTGATGTTTAGCACTCATTTTTTTTCTAGGGTTTTGTTTCCTTGTGTGTGGGTTTGGTTTTTCAATTTGTAGAGTTGTTCTACAGTATCTTTTACTTATCAAGTTTATTCAATTAGTAATAAAGATTCCTATTAATTGACTTCCCTGATAGTTATTTTTTCTACATGAATTTCTATCATATTTAATTGATATTCTCATTCTGATTTCAGGTAATTTTAATAGTTAAATGGGATCAGAAGGGCCTCAAGCAGTAACAATCCATGTAACTGGATTTAAGAAATTCCATGGAGTTGCAGAAAACCCAACTGAGACCATTGTGAGTAACCTAAAAGAATATATTCAGAAAAAGGGTATCCCAAAAGGATTGATTCTTGGGAGTTGTAATGTTCTCGAGACGGCCGGGGAAGGTGCAGTTGCTCCTCTTTACTCAGTATTACAGTCAGCTGTAAAAGGCAACTCATCTAGTTCATTACCTTCAAACTCAGAGAACATTATTTGGGTGAGTTGATCTGTTTCTTCCATAGCAATTTTGATTATTCGAGTATTCTTACCAGTTGACCTTCTTAGAACAGTTTCATGGCTAAGTTTTATGCTAGTTCTTGCTAAATGTTGTTTTGTTCTTCAGCTTCACTTTGGGGTCAATAGTGGTGCGACGAAATTTGCAATTGAGAACCAAGCAGTGAATGAAGCTACATTCCGTTGTCCTGATGAGATGGGATGGAGACCTCATGTTAGTAGTAGTTGCCTCGTTTGACCTAGAATATGTTTGTGAAGTTGAAATTACGAAACGTAAAAGTTGTTTGTCGTTTATTGATTTGTTTTTGTATACTTTCATTTCAGAATGTACCCATTGTTCCTACAGATGGAGATATTGCACGAAGGCGAGAGGTAATTTGAATACTGCTCTTAGTGTCAGTCGTGAAATTGAAATAACGAAACATAAAAGTTCTTTACAAGTATGTTGTAAAGGTGTTGGACCTGCAACTTTCGACGGTGATATAAATGTCTGTTGCTCGTTGATTTTTTTTACTTTTCTTAGTTCCCTCTTTATATGCCATCGCAGACTGCTCTTCCTGTTGATGATATCACTAAGAGATTGACAAAGATGGGTTACGAGGTGATGAGATCTAATGATGCTGGGCGCTTTGTATGCAATTACGTCTACTATCATTCACTTCGGTTTGCAGAGGAGAACGGCATAAAATCTCTTTTCGTACATGTTCCTCTTTTCTTGACTATAGATGAAGAGACCCAAATGCAATTCATAGCTTCATTATTGGAGGTACTCGCTTCATTACATATTTAGCTAGTTTTCCATGAAAGAACCACGTCAAAAGACCAACAGTAGAGGGCAAGTGTTCGTGATAGAAACCTAATTTCGACAAACATTCTGTGGTACAATGTGAAGTTATGTCACTATAGAGGCATTTTCATCAAGGTAACACGAAGGTACCGTTCTTCGTTATGTATTTATGTATGTGTGCTCGTATGAACAATCTTCAGCAGTGAAGTTTACTTGATTGATTGTGAATGTTGTATGTATTTTTATTTACTTTCTATGTATCATAAATGTTTGTGTGCCGCTTCATCTTTCATGCCAGGACTTTAAGATCAGTAGCAAGGCAATACAGGTTGAAGTCGAACGATATCGAACAATAAAACTAATTATGGACACCTAAACCTTTCCCGAGAACACGCTCCAAATTATGTGTTTTTACACATGATGTCGAATGATATGGTATAAAACTTTGAACAACAAAACAGATGGAAATATGTGAAACTTAACCAAATAAAAAGAGCTAATCTTTGTGGTTTTACACATGATGTTACAGCATTGTTGTGCTAAGAAACAAGGGTTTGCACACCCACTGATGTTCAGAAAAAAGAAGCAGAACTTTCTTAATCTGTTGATTTTACAACACGAGGGAAGGGGAATCTAAAGAACAGGTTATAAGTGAAGTGAAAATCAAGCTTCGAAAGTGATCACGCAAAACAGTTTCGCCGATTCATGTCATGAACTTAAGTGAACAGTGTTGTCAGAAGCTTCGACAGAGGTTTTAGTTCACATCACTAACCAAGAAAAGGACAATACTTTCGGGCATGCTCTGGTATCAACCTCACTAAAATCTGAATCGGCACTTCTTTAAGTTCTGATTGATGGAAAGATTATGAACAAAATGTGTTAGTTTTTTGTGCATATATTGAATAAGCATGGAAGTATAAATATCTTAAGAGAGGTAGTGTTCAAAGTAGTTCATACCATGAGGTTTGAAGTTGAAGAGCGGGGGTAGTAGGCGTCCATTCGGGAGGCGAGTGTTTGGGTCTCGTAGCTCATCAAAGAATGGATGGATCAAGGTCTCCAACTGTAACACAAGTAAACCCAATTCCAAATTTAAGAAGCTTCCCCAGAAAACCTCTATGAAAAATGATAAATACACCAAAGCTAAATCAGTGGTATTATGGAATCTGTTGTTAGTTTGATTCTCTGCGAGTGTTAAAAAAAGTGTAGGGAGTATGCTTTAGAATTCAGAAGTTTCCATCTAAAAGAAAAAACCGTATCCTCCTAAAAAAACGGTCACGAGAGAATGAAGCAAGAAACAGACAAAAGGAGGGAGGGGATCACAGCCTGAGTTCCTGAAACTGGAGTCAGACAGACTCATAAGCCCAAACTACTTGGTTGTTGTAGAGAAGTAAAATTGACATACAAAAACCCATAACACTAGTTCAAGGAACGATTTATATAGACAGCCAAAATATTTGGTTACTCTACTGACTAACATTGACCCATTGTGGACGCCAATACGGCAGCAAAATACCATAATGATTCTGATTATTCGGCAGAAGCTTATAATACGTCTCGAGATAAACCATACTGCTAATTTTTAGTCTCCTCAGGATATTCCAAGGTTAACCAGGCAAATGAAAAGAACACTCAGAGTTTAAATATTTTACGAATATAAAGTTCAGATGTACTCACAGCAGTGCATCTTAGGTTAGGGGAATACTGTAGTAGTCTTGAGACCAGATCGACAGCTTCTTGTGGCATGCGATTATGGAATATCTGAAACAGACATTAATATTAGACATTATTTCGAGACGGATGTTAAGGGAGAAAGGGAAAAAAGTATATCAACTTGATTCCCATTTCCCAGTACCTTGTGCCATGGGTGAGCTTTAATCTGCGGGAACTTAAACTCTGTGTAGTTTGGATTCATGCACTTGATTTCCTCTCTTGTTGGGGTACCAAGAACCTGCATATCCCACAGTATCGAATATTATGTAAGAGATGTAGAAGAACATTTTCATTAGAATAGGAGATAGAGGGTGGTAAGAAACTTCGAAATCATCATATAGAGGATCCACCATGACAAAACAAGATTTAGGAAAATGTTCACCTTGATGATTTCAACTAGCTGATCCACGCCGCTTTCGCCGGGAAATAAAGGCTGAAGGGGAAAAAAAAGAAAACGTGTATATATTAAGCATACTGTGAAGTAGGAGTTCAGATAAAGTTATACATATGTCCACCGATTGTGCCCGTATGTAAAGGGAAATACCTGTCCAAGTAGTAGCTCTGCAAGAACACAACCAGCAGACCAGATGTCAATGGCTGTAGTATACTCGGTGGCTCCAAATATAAGCTCCGGCGCTCTATAATACCTTGAACAAATATATGATATATTTGGTTCCCCTTTTACCTATTAATCCAAAGCTAACTAAATTATCGGGAGACCAGAATGAACAATATAAAATCAAGGGGAGAGACTCGAGATGCAAGAGCATACCAAGACTTTTGCACTTCCAAAGTCACATATTTTCAGCTGGTGGGTATGGGGATTGACCTGTTGCAGACAAATACCGAAGTGATACATAAGAAAGAAAATACTGCAACTTAAATGCATCTAAACAAAATCCAGTCTAATTTACGGAGTAATTGAGTTCTCCGGCAATTGATTATGATTCGTGATGTGAAGCACTCAATAACTCACCGTGCAAGTATATTTTCGTCTAAGGTAGTACAAACAGAACGCAGAAATACTATTTGTATTTAACATTCAACTGATAACGGACTTCTCCTTACAAATAATCGCAACAGTTAACATCAAGGCATAAGAAGAAATCATTCCACTTTTACTATCCCTGATATTTGCTTTATTATATCCAAGCAGAGTCTCTTTTATATTAAAAACTGCAATTAACTGCATCCAATTTAAATTTGAAAAAAGGAATAGTTTTGACGTCTGAATAGTAGCCCTGAAGATAAACATATGATGTTTGAAACCAAGGTATAAGTCTATAACTATGTCTGTGGAAGTGAAGGATATAATGAATAAACTACTTGACGTACCAGGAGATTTTGAGGCTTGATATCTCTGTGGCATACTCCAATACTTCCATGAATGTAAGCCAGCGCCCTACAGATCTGCAAATATTTAACAAAATATTAGAGTCCATGAAAAGATATTTTAACCCGGAGGGTCGACAAGAAAAGGTAAACTTATCATTTTATTGAAAAGAGTACAAAGGATTTCAATGTAATAGACGGTTGGTTACCCTAGCAATAGGAAAAGTTAGATTACATAAATAGAGACGATGTTTAAGAAAATAGAAAAAGAGCATAAAGCACTGTAAAGTGAGACGAAAATCAGGGAAGAATTTGTCATAAAAATGACCATAAATAAGGTAAACCTTATTGCACCACCCCCACTTCGTTTCCACTTAGTAACAGACTTCTCCCCTGAGGCCTATGTTGAGATGATCCGACGGTTGATTTCCTTCAAGGATTATCACCTCACCCTGAAGAACAGTCTCACAAAAAAGACATCAGTCTAAACTTCAAGACTGTCTATTGTTGGTCTAGTTTGATGCTTTCTGAAGCATACATTTCACCATTAATTCGAACCAACTTTGAGCTCAAACTTTTTATAACCATATCTCAAAAAAAAAGTAGCACAATTATCTCCACACGATGTTGTTCTGACCGCTAAAAGTGTAAATAAAGCCATTATAGGAAAAAGTAATATTTAGGTTGTCAAACGTTCAAGCCAGCAGAAATTAGGCCTTGTCATTAAATAAAGAAAATCTTACTCCAAATGGTTTATCATAATAAGTATTAATGACTTGTAATTCACAATCTCGACCAAAAGGTTTATAGTATCCGTTTAGATATTATTGAGTTTGGAATATATCAACAAATATATAGATATTGAACTAACGGGATACCTGGTAAGTATAAAGTTTGACATATATCAACGGCATTCGTTGGTTCATCTTGTTGTAGTGTTTGATGACACGATGAGCAGTCTCAGGTACATACTCCAATACCAAATTAAGATATAGCTCTTCCTTTTCAGTCGTCGAAAAGAAACAATGCTTTAAAGATACAACATTTGGGTGATCTAAAAGACGCATTGTTTGCAGCTCACGGTTTTTGTACCTCTTGTCTTGAAGGACCTTTTTTATAGCCACGGTCTCACCTGTTTCTAAGCATTTAGCCTGAAAAATCACAAGAAACAATAAGTTTTACACATTATTTCAAACCTCATTCTGTAAACAACTAAACACGCAAATAGCTTCATATAGGTCCAAAACTTCTACCTGAAAAACAATTCCAAATGATCCGTGCCCAACAACACGCTCCGCCATATAGCTTATTGTCTACAAGAGTTATCTCACAGAAAGTCTTTAATTGGATAAGCAACAAAAAACATGCAATTATCGAAACAGTTGCTAGAACTAATCACCAGTCGAACTGTCTGTACAGCTGATAAATGTTATTCCACATAAATAACTCAACATAATCATTACCATACCTGCTTTGGCTGGCCATTTTTCCCACCAATCGTCGTCACAATTATATGACCTGTCTCTGTACCGTTTTCGTTAACCACAGTCGCTTCCATTTCCTAAAAAGATTTAACAAAATAGTATGTAACTTCTAATACAATATGGTTGGCAACCCATCGAACGAGGAAAAATCACTTCATCTACCTTTTCATCTCTAAGTTTCATCTCATTCATTTCCTCAGGCAAGTTACCGACACCACCAATATGACCGTTGGGTTCTCTTAGGCCAGAAGCGGGCACCATACTACCTGAAGCCATTAGCTCACCTAAAAGATCTAGCCTTTATTTCTCAACGTATCCAACCCATATGCCTGCAGAAAAGAAAAAAAACCAAAAATCCATGCAAATGCAAATCAATTCATCGAGGCTTAACGAAAAACCCAGCAACTGAAAGTAGACGTGATAAATGAATTGAAACGGATAACTATCGCCAGTAAATAGTTCACTACGAATTCCCTTCAAAAGCAGTGAGAAGCGAGAAAGAACATACGAAGTGATTCACATCGATGACTTCATAAAGTAAGGAAGTCAACTCATTCTATGCAACAAGTTAAGGACAGACATAGAAAGTATAGTATCACAGTAAGTGCATAAACACAGTTCTTCTGTAGCATGCTGTAATTCCAAAACACGACGTTGTAAGTTATTAATTGTCCTCTCCTAGAGTTCCTTTTTAGTATCCAGATTCCCGAACAGCTGGAATAACGTAAAGCAATAAGTCCTTAAAAGTGCAGATGCTTTGAGAACGAATCCCACAAATACTACAAATGAACTCGCCATGTTTGCTTATATGTTCATGATATACCAAATTGTCCATTTATCATCTTGCATAAGCCACATTTAGTTGGATATATCTGGAAACTCTAAACCCAAGAAGACGATTACCGTAACACCATAATCTCGCATTTATGCTCCATTTAACCACATTAAACAACTCCATCATTATGTTATTACTATAAATGTCGTACTATAGCCTCAATACATCTCCTTTGAAAAAAAATATTATACTCATACGAGACCTAAGTGATTACTTTTACAAACTCCACCAACTTGCCAAACTAGGTTTAATTTCGTAAAACGATCCACACCAAGGCAAGCAATTGAAGATCGAAGGTGTAACTGGATTCTGGATTCGCGATTCTTCGCTTAACCTTGACAACTTCCAAATAAGGTTCCAAGTTTATCCCTTTTAGAAAAACCATAACAAAGAATAGAACAAGGTATTAACTTTCATAAATAAATGATCTTCCAGATCAGATAAACACTAAGAAAAATTGTTAAAACCAAAACCCAAACATCTAAATGAGGTTAAAACCCCAGCTAAAAGTACAATTACATTAAAAAGGAACTATTTTTTCTGATTTATCATCACTGAAAGAAACTCAGCAAGTAAACCAGTAAGAAAACATGAACAATGAAAACGACCCAGGTTCACCTAAGATGAATGAAAAGGGTATCAGATCACATAAAAGATAAGATCTAACTGTTCAGAACAACAATACCCATAAGATCATCACTAAATGAAGTCAATATTTAAGACTATAAACTCTATAAAACACTTTTTTAGAGCAAAAAATGAAGAAAACTGATCAACCCAAAACCCACTAAAGAAGTATAATCCAGGGTTCTTCATGAAGATGGGAAAAAGGGGGGAACTTTACCAATCAAAATGAATGAGGATTTTCCAGCTATAATTTCTACCAAATTCGATTCTTCCTGAAATGGGTTTTGTAATTCATGGAAACTTGATCAAGATAGATCCAATTCTTCGACTAATTCTTTCACCTCGAGTAGTAGTATTTTTCTCTTTCCTTGTTTACTTGTTTAGCTTTGGTGTTCCCAACAGTCAAAAAAATGGGTTGGAGAAAGAGAGAAGACGCCCTAATCTACTAATATACTTTATTTACCTCTTATCTATTTATTTGTTAACTATACCGAATTTCTTACAGAAAACATACTGAAGATTATAATCTTAAGGTAGTTATTTGATATAGTATTGTCAAAAGAAATGATTTATAGGAAGGACACCGTTGGATCAATAGTCTACGACGGTATTAGAGAATTACTAAGCGGTGTCAATAGCATTGTTGATTGTACTGTTAATCCGCGTTTATTTAATATTTAATTAGTTAGGACATTGACCTGTCTCTTTTTATTTTGTATAAAATCTAAAAAGAAATAGGAAGAAATAAAGATGAAAAAAAATCAGATTCCGTTCTTATGAATTTTTTTCTTCGGAAAAACATAACATATTGAACTTTCGTCATCGATAAAAATTCATACATTATTACTCATCTATTACCAATATTTACCGATACTTTTTTTTTGATGAAATAATATTTACCGATACTTACATGAACATAGGAAGATGAAGAATGATATAGATTGTTTATTGGTTGAATTTGGGTCGCTATTTTTATCATTATTTCATTGTTGTTTTCAACTTCTTGATGAATGTCAAGACTTTTTCAAAAACAAAAATGATCATCAGAATTCAAAACTTATAAAATTTAAAATGCATACTAGAAATAGCATAGTCCAATCTTAGGTATTAGGATCTTTCGTTAACCTAATGAAGACGTGATTTTACTACTTCTGGCTACATGCCTTACCAATCAAAACAAAAGATGAGATTATATTTTAACAGAAAGAAATCAAATTTAAAATGCCATAGGTCGTGCTAGACCTTCTTTTTGTTGAAGATGGTCATGTTCGACTTAAGTAGTAATTAGTTTTATATCTACATACGAGTTGCAAATTGCATCTCGGACAACATTGATAAGAGACCAACTACAAATGTTGTTGGGAGGATGAACAAGGGCAGCTAAGGTACCATTAGAAGCAAAAGCTAACTTCTTACTTTGTGTTGTGAATCAGGCTACTCAAAAAATAGCATTAGGGCACAAAGTGAAGATCCATGGTATTATATACCTCACATATTTTATTTTCCCAATTTAGTTCTTGGAGTGGATAGTCTTATTTCACTGACATATTTGTAACTAAATGTTCTCTCCTCGTATAATGTTGTCAACAACATTTGGGAATTTTCAAGTATTACGACGAAGAAGTAGATGAAGATGCATATTCTTTTCCCACATAATATATAGGTGGAGATGCTGAGAAATTTCAACCTGGGGTGGTGGCGCAGTTGGCTAGCGCGTAGGTCTCATAGCTTTATCGAGTAATCCTGAGGTCGAGAGTTCGAGCCTCTCTCACCCCATTCATCTTTTTCTTTTCTATGTTTTATAACTTTTCTCTGTTTTTTCCCCTTATACAACCTACAAACAATGAAACAATTCTACCCTAAATTCTTCTCTAGTGTTCTAAATGGTAGGTTATGATTAGTTGAACCATACTTAGTATATAATCAAAATGTATTTTTTACCCTCGATCCCATTGCACTTTTTTTTTTTTTTTGTTGAACTTGATCCCATTGCACTTAGAAACAAAATAAGTAGACTCTCGTATTTTATGTTCCCAGAAGACCCTCTGTAGTTTATTAATCATCTTAATTTCACACAATCTCTTTTTCAAAAGCCATGGGAAAGTATATCATATACACTGTGGGTTATAATATTGATACAAAGACTTGTGTGTCTTGTTGTCTAAATGATAGGTGAATAAAAATAGAATATTTGTTACATATGATGCAAGAAGTAAACATATTACAAACACTTTGACACATTGCGGGGATAGCTCAGTTGGGAGAGCGTCAGACTGAAGATCTGAAGGTCGCGTGTTCGATCCACGCTCACCGCAGAAAAAATCATTTTTACTATTTTTGTTATTTGATTTTCTTTTTTCGTTTTAATACTGCAAGATTTGGAATCTAGTATATACGATGGAATGTTTTCATCTTTAGACTTGTCTTTTATTATTATTTGTTTTACATTATCATGATTCTATTAACTAAAATCGGGCAAGTCTACACAAAAATTATGATAGATTATGTGAGTTTTTCGTTGATGAAATTGCAATTCTATTTAATTTTGTAACACAAAAGATGTAAAATTTGGATAAAAAGAACCACTTTGTTCGTTCTGGGCATCATCCGCCTTTGTTTCATGTACACATGCTTGTTCCTGGAAAAGGCTCCAAAATTTTATGGTTTGTTTTTTTCACCTATATGTTACTGATGTTTTGACATTGCGCTTACTGAATGGAAGTTTTTTCTGCACGGTTCAATCTCTAATGATTGGTACATTTGACAATGAAAAACCTCACTACAATTTTCTTTTCTAATTTTAATTGGAGAAAGAGAGAGAGAGACATGGAAGAAAAAGAGAGAGAATGGAAGAGGAGGAGATGATTGGAGAAGAAGAAGATAAAAAAAATGGAGGTCGCCGGAAAAAGATGCCGTCCGGCGACATTTTCCGGCGACATATTCTGACGATCTTATGTGGACAAATGTGACGTGGAATTGCTTGGTGAGGTGTACAAAGAGAAAAAAACACATTTAAATTACGGAATTGCCATAAGGGTAAAATGGAGAAGCTTATAAAAAAATGTGGGAGCCAAACAGGAAATTGGGGCCAAAACGAACTACCAGACACTTATTGGAACCAAAACGGTGAGTTGGTCATAAATCGGGGGCCAAAACGGAATTAACCCCTCAGATTACCGTAAAGTCAAATTAAAATTATAACGTAAAAACAATAAGTAGTCTAGTTTAGATCAATTGGTAGAAAATATGTTAGAGAGTCCAAGCAACTCAAGGTTAACCTCAAGCATAAGCATTTTTTGCTTCTTTAATTGTTTCTTTTACTTATATTAGTTGATACTTCTACCACTGACCCGCTTACTTAAACCTCTACTACCATCACCACCACGACCACCGCCATTACTAAACTTCAACAATACAACCACCATCACTTAATTGTAGTTGTTTTAATTACTTTAGTTGATACTTCTACCACCGACCCGATTACTTAAACCTCTACTACCATCACCACCACGACCATTACCATTACTAAACTTCAACACTACAACCACCACCACTAAATTATACTTGTTTTAATTACTATATCTACCATTGTACCTCCCTACCACTACTATCACCACCACTATTATTTAACCTCAACACCGCAACCACCACCATTTACGCGATGCAAACTAAGTTGCATGAATTCAAATAGTAAAATGCGTAGATTTATTTATGTTTTGTTTAATGTAATAAAATAAGGGTGTCACACAAAAATAATTTGTTTAGTGAATCTCAAACGGCGTAGTTATACAAAAATGATTTATTTAGTGAATCTAAAAATTTGTAAAATTTTGGGCTATTTTGTGTTTTTTTTTTGTGTTAATATCGGACTCATTATGCTATAAAGGTTTCATTTTTGGGGGCTTTTCACCTAAAATTTTAAATACAAATGCTGTATAGTACTCTACAAATATATATAAATAGATTGTGTTTCCCGTTCTGAAATGTGACACTAAATTCTCATATCTGCCGGGATTTATTTCATTTAATCTCATAATCTTCTAAAATTCTTGATTTCATTTATGAAGAAAGAAATCTCAAATCGAATACTGGTCCAAGATAGGGTTTTCATTTCTTATACAAATGCAGAGTAAATTTTCTGGCAATCTCAAGTAAAGAGCAGAATCCAAATTCTTGTTCTTGATCATCTTCTTCTTTATGAGATGGATCGGTTAAGGGGAATGGCCAATTCTAAGGCTTTAACCTTGACAATCTACGCAACTCTTGTTCTTGGGCTTCTTCTCTCCTCTCTGTACGTGATTTCTTCCATTTTCGCTGGATATCGCAGCTCCCCATTTTACTCCACCAGCTCTACTACTACTTCAAGTAAATTTTTCTTCTACTGTTATCATTTTCAACTTCAATTTCGATTGAATTTACCTATGTTGAGTTGAAGTACAAAAATGTAAAAAGGGTTTTTTATGTAACACATTATCATTAGTTGTTGCTGCCTCATAAGTTCTTTCTATATGAGAATTTGTTGTTTTACCATGATATTTAGGTTTTTGTCTTATAAGTTTAAGCTTGTTTGCATGGTCAATTCATCATTTAAATGTCACCACTTTGCGGAAATATATTACAATTTGTGTATGTATATACTATCACAAAGCCTAAAATTAGTTGAATTCATGATATATTGGACTTGAATACATCTTCATTCATTTGTTTACATTCTAAATTGGTGAAAACATTGCTTACCAATTCCATGCATAATGAATACAAAAAGAGGATGGAACCCAATGTATAGGAATTACCTCTCAATCCTCTTACAATGTAGGTTAAGGCAAGGGGTGGTTTAGACATTTATGGTGTTGATTGGTCCTAAAAACATACTACATTGAATTAGTCATGATTGCATAATTTTTCTATATTTTTATGCATAATTTTTCCAAGAACCACATTGGTCGTTCGCTAAGTCCTCATTTCAATCTTTAGTTGTATTCTATACAATTATGGATGCATGTTTGTGTATTTTTCGTGATGTATCTTAACTTCAATGCTTTTTCAGATATGGATTCACTTGCAATGGATTATGCTCCGGAGGTTTCCAACCGAACGATGGAGGGTACAGTTGTCGTACCTTCACCATTGCCCCTTTCTAGACGGGCAAAACCTGTATGGGAAGTCCCACGCCCTGGTACAAAAATGCCACCTTTAGAGTCCTTTCAGTTGACCAAGGAACTGGTGGAGCATAGGGCGAAAGATAACATCATTATTGTGACATTTGGGAATTATGCTTTCATTGATTTTGTCATGAACTGGGTTAAACACTTGACTGATTTTGGTCTTTCGAACATTCTTGTAGGTAGTTCTTTAAGAACCGTTACAGTTCAGTCACCTAGCTTCCAACTCTTTTTTTCTCTCTGAATATTCATGCCTTTAGATTGTCTCATTGCTTGAAGTTTGTAATTGGATGCATAGGTGCGATGGACAACAAGATTTTAGAGGCATTGTATTGGAAAGGTATACCTGTGTTCAATATGAGAAGTAATGTGGATACAAGAGATGTTGGTTGGGGATCAGCTGAATTTCACAAAATAGGCCGGGAAAAAGTTATGTTGGTGGATGAAATGCTTCCATTTGGCTTTGAGATATTGATGTGTGACACTGATACCGTCTGGTTAAAGGTATATTATGTGCATATTACTTGGTATTTTTGTTCTTGCAAATCCGTCGTTTTCATTAGTACCCCTATGGTTAAGCTGGTATTTTCCAATACCTTTGAAAACCACTTCCATTTAGATTGTATGAATTTCTTTGATACATTTCTTTTCTTTATAATAAAGTTTTTTTTTTAATTGTCAGCGTGCCTTGAGCCCTTGACCTCTTACCACTCCAACCAAGGGTTGTTGGCCCTTTGTTATAAAGTTATGAACATTAAAAGAGTTTCGAAAGAAAAGAAACAAAGAACTGTATGTGGACTGTCTATATCAAGGAATACTACGGGTTCACCATGAGACAGTAGTCCCCGTACTTGTTTCGGATAACTGTACTTTCTGACTTATTGTTCTGTTGCAACTGGGAGATCTTAGAATCTATGTTTCATCATGAACCTTAGAGACTGTTATATATTATTCCTTACTGTTGTCATTAGGACATTAGGATTAACAATTCATGTGCTTCTCAGTTTCTCTTATACCAACAAATTACTTGCACAATTGCTTCACCCTTTCTGGTGATTGAATTACCCTTATTTCTTAATAGAGTTTTTTAAATAGGTGGACTAAAAAAATTGAAATATGTCTTATTATTCATAACTTAAGACTACTATCTTACTATTATTATGAAAAGAATTCCTCTGAAATTGTAATTCCCTGATTTGGCGCGAAAACAGAACCCTCTTCCGTATTTTGCTCGTTTTCCTGGAGCAGATGTCTTAACTTCAACTGATCAACTTGTACCATCAGTTACCGATGACAGTTTGGAAATCTGGCACCAAGGTGAGCATATAATCGAAGTCTTATGTTTTTTTTTCCGTCAATCAGTAATCTGGCGTCCTTCTCTTCTGAGGATCTACCTTCTCAGATATACGATCACTTTCATTCTTCATATAATGCACTAACCTTTGAGGAAGCTTGGCGCTATAGTTGTTCTGAAACTTTCCTTTCGTACAGTACTTTGAACTTGTTTAACTAGGAAGAATTTTAATGATTTACTACCAAAGAGTCAATATATTTTTTACCAAATAGTTAATATGATTGAATTTGCCCTCTGCATTCTGCGGTGAAAAGCTGGAAGCTGTGGAAAATATTGCGAAAGGCATGATTTGTGTTGAAACCAATTTTGAGGATTTGACGTAGGATTATCGTTTCTTTTGGGTATAATATAGTATATTTTGTTTTGTACTCGTTACTCATCCACATAATAGGCTTCTTCCACTAAATGTTAGCAGTAGAAATTGGAAGAATACCACTTACAAGTCATTGTTCTCCTTGTGCAGCACCCGCTGCTTACAATATTGGTCTCTTCTACTGGAGACCAACAGATTCTGGCAAAAAATTGGCAAAAACATGGAAAGATATGCTCTTAGCTGATGAAAAGATATGGGACCAGAACTGTTTTAACGATCTTGTGAAAAAGCAGTTAGGACCAGCTGTTGATGACGAAAATGGACTAGTGTATGCTTTTGATGGTAACCTCAAGTTAGGACTTCTTCCGGCTAGTATATTTTGCAGTGGGCATACTTACTTCGTTCAGGTGTGTACGAGCAAAACTTAAATCTTCAAATCATTTATTGAGACCTTGGTCCTTTGTTCTTCTCAGTGAAACCTCGGCTTGATAGTCGGATGTTATTAACATGGGTAGTAGTTATAGAGTATTTCTTATGACTTTAAGCTACATCTGCAGGCTATACATCAGCAACTCAGATTGGAACCATATGCAGTGCATACCACCTTTCAATATGGAGGTACTGAAGGGAAGCGTCATCGTCTTCGGGAAGCCATGATGTTCTATGACGAACCAGAGTACTATGACTCACCAGGTAATCTATGTGCATCACTGCATCACATCATACATCTTGAAGATCTTTATGAGAAGTATTTTCCCATGGTTGAAAAGATGCTTTAACATTCATCCCTGATCTAACTTTATCAAGTGTGTCATGCTGATACTTGTGTTGGTTTTGGGCACCGACTTCAATCTTCAGAGTGGCATGGACTTTTTTCATATTTTCATTACATGTTGATAACCGTAATAGATAATCGAATAAAGAAATTTGTGATGAGACAGGCCTTTCTTTTCTTTTTGGTATATGGTCCTGTTAGTGGGAAATGAATGCTTTTATGTAAATAAGATGTATGAAAATATTGCTCCTAGCAGCGTAACCAAAGCTACAGGTTTCATAATGTTTCAAAAGTGTTCCCTTTTTGTTAGTTTACGTTTAGCATAACAAAATTATTTCAGTTTGTGGTGATATAGTTCATATATCACTTTGGAATTCACTGGGAGTGTTTATATATCTCTAAATTTTTTTTGGATGAATAATGTCTTGATTTTTGAACTATCTGAAAATTTTGGGTTGTAAACTCATGGTATGTCATTGTTTGCTTATCCAGTTAAGCATCTGACAAGAGATGATCTGGATGAAGTTCTCTCTTTTCTATTTCATAGTTTCTGTATCTGTATCCTAATTTCAACATGGCATCACTTGATGCTATAAAATAGGCTACTACTATTCAAACCCATAAAAACCGACTTCTATGAGAAAACGAAAAAAGACCACATGTAATTATCTTTTTGAACAAACATATAATTATTTCTTCATAATCATTTTAAATACGTCATCAATTAGGACTAGTAACAATGGTCTCATTTTCTTTTGGTTAAAAATCATACTATCATAGTATCATTTAAATATGCAGACTATGTGAATAGGTTGCTACAACAAGGATCTTCTAACTTGAGTGAAAATTTAAGCTCATTAGAGTGCACAAGCAAGATGATTCTATTCAGTATATTATAGTATAAATAACAAGGTTACGGATCCACTATATTATAATATAGGGGTGGCTAAAAAAGTGACGAGCTGAAAGTAGTTTCTTTATCTTAAATGCCTGTCCCGTGCTCATTCGGACGAGAAGGTCTAAATGGCATTTAAGTAACAAAAAGGTTCTTTTTTGAAAAATGAACTTTTTCTATCTGAGTTTCTCCTCATTCTAGGGTTTGCGGATCTTAATTGTCTTGATTTGCATAGCTATATCTCAATTCAATTGTTACCATTCTGGAGATTAACTCCTATTTGTTTATGTAGGTGGGTTCTTGTCATTTAAGCCATCTATCCCTAAAAGCCTCTTGCTAGATGGGAAGCATAATGTTGATTCACACTTTTCGCTCGTTAATTACCAAGTATGCATGTATTTACCTACTCTTGCTTGTATTCATCAGAAGTATTTATTCTAAAATACTAATGCTGTGAACATTGCACATATGCAATCATATATAAATTATTCTTCAGATTAAGCAAATAAGGACTGCACTCGCTATTGCTTCACTATTAAACCGTACACTGGTAAGTATGAGACACACCTTCTTTTTGTCATGTATGCATTTGTTTTGTCTCTGGGACGAAAAGCAACTGGCACCTTCTTCTTGTTTCTCTAAATGTTTTGAGAAACACCTTTTCGTCTATTTGTTCAGTAGGAAGTATGATGTTGTCGTTTTGAATTTCGACTTTGTTCTAGAGCTCTGCTTCATTTTCTAAAATGAGACAGAACATTTTCTAATATAACAGTTCTCTGTGTAAAACTGACGCTATAGCGGAAGCAAAAAGTACCACTTTTCAGTATCTGTCTTCCACCAATACTGTTATTTCATGGTATCTTATAGACCCATTATTTTTCACGTATATGTTATAACCAGTACAGGAAAGTGTGAGAATTATACTCCTAAAATTGTGAGACAATTTTAGGAGATATACTATACCATCTTATTTGTTAAGCATAGCATGATACTTTACGAGTCTCATTTCGGAACTCCAAATGCTGACATTCTTCTGAAATTTTTAAGGTCATGCCTCCATTATGGTGCCGGTTGGATAGACTATGGTTTCCACATCCTGGAGTCCTAGAAGGGACGATGACACGCCAACCTTTTATCTGCCCAATGGATCACATATTTGAGGTATTCGAGGCTTGATTACTAGATATCTATTGAAGGAGTCAGGACTATTATTTTTCCCTTGTTACCCAGAAAATGATTAATCAAGAGCGAGAATATCAGGAAATATACAAGTTCCTCTTTTTTAACAGCAAGATTCGAAGTTCACTCTCCATTGTAGAGAAACACATATTTCACCTAAAGTGGGCTGTGGAGAAGGCTGAACGAGCTATTATCCATCTGTTGTTCCAGTTATTTTATTTTGATGCACTAATTGACCCCTTAATTGGTGCCAGTATGAGTTTATAGTCTTACGAGTTATAATGCAGGTGAATGTCATGTTGAGAGAACTACCAGAGAGGAATTCGGCCCTAGAATCAATTTTAGGGAATACTCATTCCTTGAAATCCATTGCTTCCCAAAGAGGTTAGTCACCTTCAGCTACACGTCAAGCACTACTACGGTGGTTACATTAAAACTGTATATTTCTTTTCTTACCAAGCTAATGTTGTTCTGCAGATAAAAGACTCGTGGCTTGATGTTAAACTTTGTCGAGAAGGATCCCAAGGTTGTCACTTATCAAATGAAACAACTGAACAAGGAGTTCTCAAATTTCCGAAGGGTAGCAATGAAGCAACGGTAATCTGATTCTTGAAACATATGCTTGGATAAGTTATTTATTTTTCCATATCGTGCTTCAATTTCTTAAGGGTGACATAATCTTCCATTTATTTGGTAAACAAATATAAAACGACGTATTATTGGAGTGTTAGTTCTTCTGATCGAAATATTTTACATTTAACAGTTAAAAACAGTATTCTCCTCATTCAAGAATGTCAAAGTCATAGAGTTTTCATCCATGCAAGATGCCTCGGAAATTTCTCCGACAAGGTAAGTTAATTATCTTCTAGTTTCCACCCCACATATTTGGTCGAATACTCATCCCATTTGGTAGTATATCCAATCTTCTAATACTATGAATACGAATTATAATGCACAATTATTAGGTAACAGAGGAGAAGTTCAAGAATCGCGTGAAGCAATATGTGGGTGTTTGGTGCTGTGTGGAAAATCATATTCCAGGACACATATACTATGACATGTACCGGGATGAAAACCCCAACTGGAAACCGATCCCACCACAAACTCCAATGGATGATCGTCCACCTTGGCAGAGGGCTCCATGATCGTGATGCTTAATTTGTAAACCGAAGTTGAAGTTTCCAATAGAAGAGAGAGAGAGAGAGAGAGAGAGAGAGAGAGAGAGAGAGAGAGAGAGAGAGAGAGAGGAGAGAGAGAGAGAGAGGAGAGAGAGAGAGGAGAGAGAGAGAGAGAGAGAGGAGAGAGAAGAGAGAGAGAGAGAGAGAGAGAGAGAGAGAGAGAGAGAGAGAGAGAGAGAGAGAGAGAGAGAGAGAGAGAGAGAGAGAGAGAGAGAGAGAGAGAGAGAGAGAGAGAGAGAGAGAGAGAGAGAGAGAGAGAGAGAGAGGAGAGAGAGAGAGAGGAGAGAGAGAGAGAGAGAGAGAGAGAGAGAGGAGAGACATGTAGATTTTCGCTCACAGGGACGACTCTTAGCCACATCTTTGGAGTTCACAAACAATGGATAAACCGTATAAGTGCATAGTGCAGCAAGGTTTACAGAAGACATTCCCCACAATCGGAGTTATACTGAAGTTCATAGTTACGAAAATCGTATAGTTACACAATTTCATAAGAGAGGAGTTCATAGTTACGAAAAATAACATCTATAGAGATGAATAAACTGGGGAAGCTTCAAATTCTGATCTTTTATTTTGTAGTCTTCTGTTCAGTTTCTCTCTTGCCCACTTCTAAATAAGGTTGTGTTTTCTTTTATGTCTAAATTGATTCGAGTCAAACTTGGAAATGTTTCTTTTTGTCAGACTCGCAATGTCATCTCGTTTCAATGGCTATTTCGGGTATCGGGTTGATATATGATCCATTTGAATCAAACAATTCAGATTCACATACATCACTCAAATGAAGATACGGTGCAAAAATTAGCTTCTTGAATCCAACCTAAAATTACTCGACAATCAGTCTGAAAGATTTGGTTGAAGCTCCTTTGTTTTCATGTCGAACTATTCATTTAAGTTCTCAAATCCCTACTTGACATTATGAGTAGAGAGATTGCTTTGTTTTCATATCGAACGATTCATTTAAGCTATCGACTCTTTAGTTGACTTTCTGAATAGAGTGACCGTTGGCAAAGAACGGGGAGTGTGTGGAACATATATAGAAATGTAAATTTGAATCGAAGTCATGATAAAGATGGGTCAGCACTTTGGGGAAAGCTAAATAGTTTTCGGGGTGTGAAATTTTAAAGGAAATATGTAGAATTTTAAAAAAATTTCGGGGAAATAAAAAAAAACACTCCACCTCACCTCACTCTCTCTCCACCTCCATCCCCGGAGTTTCTAGAGAGAGAGTGAGTGAATTTTTTTTTTCATGGTTGTCGGCCGGAAAATTTTCTGGCCGGCGACCTAATCGGAGAAGACAGAGAGGTGAGGTGGAGAGAGAGAACTGAGGTGGAGAGAGAGAGAGCTGAGGTGGAGAAGCTATTTTGCTTTCCCCCTAAATAAAATTGTCAAACAAAATTGACCAATTTTTGACCAAGTCTTCACACTCCGGAAACTATTTTGCTTTTCCCAAAGCGCTTGCCTTTTGCTTTCCCCCTAAATAAAATTGTCAAACAAAATTGACCAATTTTTGACCAAGTCTTCACACCCCGGAAACTATTTAGCTTTCCCAAAGCGCTGGCCTAGGGGCGGGAATCGGGCGGGTATGGGCACCCACGGGTAATTCTGAGTCGGGCTCGGGCGAGTCGGGTAAGTTTCTCCTCTGCCCACTCGGGTTCTCGGGCGGATTCGGGTGGGCTTTTCTGAAATCTCATATGATCAAAGCCCGTCCAAGCCCACTAAAGCATCGGGCAAGTCGGGCTCCGGGCAAATCGGGCATCGGGTTTCTTTATCTGATATTTTTCTACCAGATCAAGAAACTCTAGAAATTTGATATTGTTCAAATAAGCTTCTCTAAATAAATTGATACCAAATCTTTGCAAAATTTATAAATCGAGAATGAAAGAAATACTCAGATTCCGTAATATAAGAAATCAACAACTGATATAGATCTATATATGCAAACATGAGACTTGGTTGTCTTCCACTTTTTTGCTTGTCTTCGTATGTTCCATTAGTTCTTCTTTGTTATTCCTTCACATCGAAATAATCTTAAAATTTGACCACTACATAGAGATGGAAGATGATCCCAATAACTTATTTAATAGAGAAGAAGGTTGGCATAAGAAGGTCTAGTAAATAAGAGAGAAACGGCTACAGAGACAGCTTAGATGCTTTTTTCTCTCTCTATGCTACCGAATTTTTCAGATTCAATGTGGTAAACTATTAGGGTTGCTTAAATGTGTAGTTTATATATCTTGGGAGAAACCCCAAATCTACCTTGGGTTTTATAGTGAAGTATAATCAACACTCAAAATGATTGACATCTATAAGCACCCTCCGGGTGACCATATCGGGCTCGGGTATGGGCGGGGTGGCGGGCAGAGCTTTTCACCCGAGCCCGCCCATGAAAAATCACCGGGCTGGGCGGGTAGTACCCATCTTCGGACGCGAGCGTCCATGGACATTGTCGGACGCGGGTAAACGTGACGTGTATCAGGCTTTCGGGTAGAATTCCCACCCCTACGCTGGCCTAAAGATATTGCTTCAAGAAGTTTTCTCCTCCTATATGGTTGAGTGACCCATCAAACAGAGAACAGTAGCATCAAAACTTGATGCACTGCGTTACACCAGAAGAAGCCACTGCTATTGAAATCTAGTGTGACCAATTTATCCCGACTGAAACCCGACACCTTTCAGCTCAACCTCGATGACATAATGAAGCTACTTAGAACCATTAGATAAATCGCTTCGGGTTTTAGTCGGTATTTGTAAGTCCCAATAGATGTTAACTTTTTGTTATTAGTTTATCTTCTTCACCGATTACTCAGGTCTCAGAACAACAAGTTGGGGTTTTGAGAGCCTGCTCAAGGTTCGATTGGCACTGGGAGTTACCCTTGCAAAATCACTATCAGGTTCTCTCTCTCTCTCTCTCTAACTCTTCTGAAACCTAAACTGGGTACTAGAACAAATGCATCTTCAATAGGTTTTTTGATTTTAAAGATTTCATATTCTCTAATACTGTGAACATTTGCTGATTGTTGACATTTTTCTTCTCAATTAGAATTAAATAAATTGTGGGTTTTGTTTAGGTAGTTGAATATGATTCTCAATGGATGTCCCATGATCTCTGGGAGCATGACTTTAAAACATAGGCTTGCTAATCCCATTAGGGCTTCATTTCCAAGCAGCTCATGGGGACAGAAGAAACCATGCCATCCAAGAGGTATTTTCATCTTACCTGATACTTATAACTTAGAATCAGATTAGGTTAAATGTGTCAACTTAATTTCCTTGAGGTATTTTTGCTATTCAAACACTGTATTATGATTTTTCGTGTCAGGGTTGAGCCTTTCTGCTGGTTCTACTACTCTCTTAAGTGGAGATTATGGAAGCCTATTACACACAATCCCATTATTACCCAGACGGCATATCGTGTCAAATAGATATCAGATGGTTCCTAAGGCATCCAAGGATGTTCCGACAAGTTTCCGCTTTCCTCCTATGACGAAAAAACCAAAATGGTGGTGGAGAATGTTAGCTTGTCTCCCATACCTAATGCCGCTTCATGAAACATGGATGTATGCAGAAACAGCATTCAATCTTCACCCATTTTTAGAAGACTTTGAATTCATTACTTACCCATTTCTTGGTGCACTTGGGAGATTACCACCTTGGTTCTTAATGGCGTATTTCTTTGCTGCATATCTTGGGGTAGTGAGGAAGAAAGAATGGCCCCACTTTTTC
The DNA here is from genome assembly GCF_041429995.1 of Eschscholzia californica. NCBI lineage: Eukaryota > Viridiplantae > Streptophyta > Magnoliopsida > Ranunculales > Papaveraceae > Eschscholzia > Eschscholzia californica. The sequence goes on from NW_028238198.1 coordinate 82,071,616, forward strand.
CGTTTTCATGTTGTGATGGGTATGTTACTCGAGATTGCATTACAAGTGATTGGTACAATAAGCCGATGGATGCCAGATGGTATATATAATGGGAAAATAGGAATGCATTTCTGGACAGCCGTCGCATTTGGATACTTATTTACAGTGCTTGAAAGCATTCGATGTGCTCTGGCTGGTATGTATGCCGATATCCCATTTGTATGTGATGCTGCATATATTCAAATCCCATACGACTAAGATTGTGCTAATGATGAGATCTTGCTGAATTAAGTGAAGTTCTTTTTTAAATATACTCTTGTATTTCGTTATTCGGGTTTCTGTAAGTCTACAACTTGAAGAATTTGTTTGAATCCTTTCGGATCGTTAGATGTAGTTCGTATCAATGAATGTAGTTAGTGACTTGGTGTCCATGATTCAAAAGTGATTCTGGGTTACTTAATACTTTGTAATGCGAGAACTAGTACATGATGCAGGTTGTTGAGTTATTCAGATTGCTTTGTGATTTATTCCCAAGTTAAAGCTTGTCAGTGAACTCTGCCATTTCTATTCGGATTGCTTTGTGATTTATTCCTACTCGGTGTTTTAAGGCAACATAAATTTGATTTCGTTCGTTTGTCAAAATAACGCATGCATAGGGATGCGAATATGGTCACTGGATCCACAGTAGTTTGCATCCCGTCCGTCTTTAATTTTTTGGGATAACATGTTCCAGTTTTGGTGGAAGTGGACTCAGATTTATCCCAAATAATTATATGACACTAATAGTATAATAGTATAGATATATCTTAAGGTTTTCCTTATGATGTCTGTTAGGGTCCAAACTGCCCCACTTATAATGGTTAATGTGCTTATTCAGTTCATGTATCGTCATACATTTTTAATAATTACTTCTAAGGATCTATATTTTGAAATTGTTCTACTTTCTCTCTGGGGAGGGAAAGAGAAGATGGTGAAGGTAAAAATGAAAGGGGAAGAAAAGAAAAGATGGCGAAGGTGGAGATGAAGGGGATGAAAAGAGAAGATGACGAAGGTGGAGATGAAGGGGATGAAAAGAGAAGATGATGAAGGTGGAGATGAACTCTTCTCTCTCGACGCAGGAAAAGTGAAGATGATGGCAGCAGAGATGGGGAGGAAAAGAGATGATGGTAAAGGTGGAAATGAAGGGGGAGGGAAAGAGAAGATGGTGAAAGTAGAGATTGGGAGGAAAAGAGAAGATGGTAAAGGTCGAAATGAAATGAAGGGGGAGGGGAGAGAAGATGGTTGAGAGAGGAAAAGAGAAGATGGTGAAAGTAGAGATGGGGAGGAAAAGAGAAGATGGTGAAAGTACAGATGGGGAGGAAAAGAGAAGATGGTAAAGGTGGGGGGAAAGAGAAGATGGTTGAGGGAGGGAAAGAGAAGATGGTGAAAGTAGAGATGGGGAGGAAAAGAGAAGATAGATGGTAAAGGTGGAAATGAAGGGGGATGGAAAGAGAAGATAGTTGAGGGAGGGAAAGTGAAGATAATGAAAGTAGAAATGGAGGAAAAGAGAAGATAGTGAAGGCTGAGACGAAGAGGGAAAAAGAGAAGATAGGCGAATGGGAGAGAAAGAGAAGATGGTGAAGTTGGAGATGAAGGGAAGGATTAGAAGATGTCTCTCTACCTATTAGACACATCAAAATCAAAAGGTTCCTAACACCAAGAAGGGGTCCTATACATGTGCCACGCAAAATTGAGTGCAGAAAAAGTTTTCGTGAACAATTTCATTAAAAGAGAGTACCACCAAGCCATATGTACAAATATTAACTAGTAATACTAATAGCAAAATATTTAGTACTTGTTTTATAGATCCAGGCAAAGGTATGCCTACACAAATGGCTCCTATATAATATCTCCTCTATATAGAGAGTGCCTTCTTGGAATGTCAACAAAAACAAAAAAGTCAAGCCCCAGATCCAACAGCCAAAAGCATAAAATAGTTATTAGGTTCGGTTATCAGACCCCAGACATTGTTACTTCCATTTCTTGAACTTTCCTCCTCCGAACATTCCACCGTGCTTTCCATGCTTGAACTTCCCATGCTTCCCGTGCTTGAACTTGCCTCCGTGCTTACCGTGCTTGAACTTGCCTCCTCCGTGAGCCATGTGAGAACCCATCCCACCCATGAACCCGCCTTGGCCCATATGGGGCATATGGGATCCACCATGCGAACCAGATAACTTGTGAGCCCCATAGGCTGCAGCTGCAGCAGCAGCACCCCCAGCTAGCACACCTCCCATAGCTCCCATACCATGGCTACCTCCTGTTTAAATAATATAATCCAACAACAATTACCCTAATATTCAAGAAAATCCTCTCCATTAACATCTCTAAATTTTAAAAATACGCTTAATTGATGGCCGACCAATTCATTCCCCTGGTGCTTTACTTTGAGTGTCTTGAGTCTCGAAGTCTAACTTGTTTTGGCCAGGAGACACAATATTGGTTTTTATGTTATTTCAGACAAAGATATTTTAATTCGGACTTATTTTATGCCTCAATGGATACCTCAGTAGCTATCCCCACAAGTCAGATAAAACATAAAATCTGAAATCTGACTCAAATTGGACTTTCATACCTCAAAGTGAAAAAAATAAGCACCACTTCCGTCGGAGAAAAACTTACGTAGTTTCTCAGGGAGTATTTACAAGTTATAATTACTGACTTTCACAAACAAATACACATTCAAGATAATAGCAACTATACCTCCGTGTGGGGCTGATTGTGGGTATCCACCCTGACCAGGATACCCTGCCGGTGGGTAACCACCCTGTGGAGGATAACCACCGTGTTGAGGATAACCACCTTGTGCGGGAGGGTAACCGTGTCCACCTTGAGGAGGGTAACCACCTTGTGGAGGGTATCCTTGAGGAGGGTATCCTTGAGGAGGGTACCCTTGTTGAGGGTAACCTTGGGAAGGGGGGTATTGATGTCCACCGGCTCCAGCTAACCCATGAGCTATGTTTGACATGAGCCCTTTGTCACTTGAGTCATCATGCTTGTCTTTTCCACCTCCCATTTTTCTTCAGAATAAAATCGATACTACATAGACCAAATAAATGAGATAAGAAAATGTTCCAACTTTATATCAACTAATTCAAGCGTATTAAGTCTAAAAGCAGCAAATCTGACTCATCAGACATCGCTACTCCTTCTCTGCGTAATCAAAGCTAGTCATAAGTACCATGATTTCAATGAACATACCATTCTCTTTAAATCATTCAAATGTGGAAAATAGCGTTATGGACGATCGTTCTAGGTTTTAGTAGGTAATTTTCCTTTTAGTACTTGATTTAAACCTCTTAGAGATACGTAATCCATCTCCATTTTAGCTACTAAATCTAACTACATATTATGCACAAATCAGTCACACGACAATTGGACAAAGTATACAACTTTCATTGTTGGTGATCATGGTTTCATTGAACCCCATATTATGGAACAACGACAAGACGAATTCAACAACTAACAAGAGAGTATCATGGGTTAGTTTCCATCTATGAGAAGATGAATGATTTACTTCACTTTTAAATTATACTTCAACATCAATCTGTCATGAAATCAAGCCCATCAATAGGCCTGGTTTAGAAGGAAGGGCTAGCTAATATATGGCTAACTAGTTAGGGTAATTTTCCTAAATTATTTTCACATGGGTCTCTTGATATATAAAGGTAATGAGGGTTTCAATGAATTCTTCCCCCTTTTTCTCCCAATAACCACAATAACCACAACAATGAAGGATTATCTCATGCATTAACTATATATACCAAAATAGATAATTAAAATAAAGAAGAACAAATACCCATATAAACAAATCAAAGGATTGTGCAATCATAATATGAAAATTTTAAAAAAGAAATCATGTTATGGTTTATTAAGATCAAATGAAATTCTGGGTAATCCATCATTCATTCATTAAGAGATATTCAATTAAGATATGAAAAAAGGTATATAGAAAAGAAAAGATGAGATCTATAACAAGAAGATGAATTAGGAAGAAGAAGGGACCATCAACTTACTTTGTTTTAATGAATTAGGGTTTCAAGTAGTATTGTGTTTGGACGAAGGGAGAAAAAATAGTACTAGTATTAATGAAGAAGGATAATAATAGTTTTTGGGATATATAAGTAATAACCAAACGTTGCTGAGATTCTTTCGTTCTTCAGCCGCGTGTCGACCGCGTCGTTTCAACGCGTATACTTGTGGCTGGGTTAACTTGTTAATTAATTTGTCAACTCTAACAATTTTATGTATGACCCCCTAGATCATACGTATTCGACATTTTGATCCTTCAGTTCGATTGTCCTACAGAGGGTTGTGCTCTTCTGAAGAGGTTAAGCATCATTACCTAGCGAGGCCTAATAACGTCAAAGCGACCTATATCATTAGTAGTCCTATAGACTGGTAATCATCTTCCGATAACATCAACATTATTCTCTCTACTATGACGTGGTCTTAGGAGAGTGTTTAGTAGAAACACAATTCCATATTAATGGAAGGAGTGTGGTGCTCATCTAAAGAGATTAAGCACCCTCCCATAGTGAGGTTTTTTAAAATTGTAAGGCTCACAAGTACCAAACACGTGCGATATCAATATCAACCGTAAGACTGACACCATCCTATAACACGTTATCAACACGATTGACTCTACGAAGATGTAGTCTTAGGACAACGCGTTATAAAAAAACAGTTTAATATCGGTGGGAGACAGAGTGTGGTGCTCCTCATAAGAGGTTAAAACATCATTTCTTAGTGAGGTCTTTTAAAACGGTAGGCTCACAAATGTCAAAGCGAATAATGTCTCTAGTCGTTCGAAAGTTGGTATGCATCATCCTATAACATTTAAGGAGCTTTTAGTTTTACATTTGCTCTTGTATCCCTTTTATTCAAGCACCTTTTCAAGTTCAGGTTGATATCTTCAAAGACACAACATTGGTTTTTGTTTATATAGTTGACAACTCTCATTTAATTGAGAAATTGACATATTTAAAGTTAGTGTTGTTAACGTACTTGTTCCAATAGTGATATCCATAACGAAAGACAGTCCATTGTTTCACATAAAAGTAGAAGGCAAAATTCGATATTTTTTTTTGTAATTTTTTGTAAAATAATCGAGAGTCCGAAAACGTGTTAGACAATTTAATAGGTTCAAATGATAAGTTAGTAGCATCTTTAGGGGCAAACAGAAATAAGCCGTATCTAGATTCTCCAATACAAACAAGTTTCTTATATTGACATTAAAATGGGAGGATGGGTGGGGTTGGTAGACAAAAAAACAAAAAATTTGGAGTTACCTCCATTGCAATAAACTTGGCTCCCCATTTGTGACTTTTGTGTTAATTAAAGTTTAAAAATACTCACTAATCCATTATGATGATTTTCTTTTGTTTTTATTAATCACGAGTAAAACCAAAACGCATATAAATTTGTAACTTGGGTATATTTTGAACCAAATTTTTCCGTAGAAATTAAGAAGTAAAACAATGGATATAATGTATCATTGTTCTTTGCCCTCATGTAATTGTATTTTCAAATGCTAAGTACGTCTGATTCTTTTCATTTTAGGTTTAAATAAGAGGGAGTAAAGTCAAAGAGGTTAACAAAAGAAGGGAATATATCTCAGAGTCTATATCTAACGTACAATTTGAATCCTAATATAGTGGAGACAAGAAGGTTCTTAACTTTTGACTACAAAACAAAGATTATCCATTAACCCCCCCACACTAATTTATCGTATCCATTTTGAAGGAATATTTCTAATAATAAAGTTTATTATTTCGAAAAAGACTGATTTAGTTTTGTTATCACGTGTATACTTAGTTTTGTTGCTCATTCCAATCAATTTTTGTTAGCTCAGGTAATATTATTTTTGTTATCTTTGTATAAATTTGTTTTTTATTTAAACCCATCTTGTAAAAGAACACAAAAAAGCACATTTTCAGAAATATCTAAGTTTTAAAGCAAGTTGAACTAAGTCGAAAATCTACTTCTCAAGCAAGATATCTAAAAAGAAAAATGCAAAGAATTTTATGACAATTTTAACTAGTTTTTTGTCCGATTCATAAGTTCTAAATGCAAGTTGCCAAGTTCAACACTACCATTATTTATCCGTCAAAAATATATATATTTGTACGCACGATGTTATGGGGTCTGGAAATGAACACTCTCTTACATGTTAAAAATGTCATTAAGAATACCACTCATCAATACAAAATTAACCTAAACTTTGAAATTTTTCTTTTATCAAAGAGTTTTCCTTTTTGGTGTTCAATCCTTACTAATCCCATCAATGAGATAAATAAACTTCAATCTATTAAGTGCCCTAATCTTAAGCTAACTAGATGGGTATTGAGGCAAGTCTAAGGGACTTAAGAACCTATTGAGGCAAAAGGACCTGAAAAGAAAAATATATAAGAAAACAAAACAAGGAAGAAAAAATGGAATCCTGCAACCTTCTGTCCTGCAGAAGCCAGAAAGGGCACATACACCAATTAAAGGAAGCAAGTAGGTGAGAAAATAGCAAAGCAACAACACAAGTATCACAAATTTAATCGATTAAGATGTCGAAACTAATTGTAGTATAAATTCGAAACGATTGAAAATATACGAAGATAATGTACAAAAGTGATACCTCATCGGCTCATCTTATCTTATCTCTTTTGGTACATCCTTCTATATATTTTGGCTCCCTCAAATTCTGCATGTATCTCTCTTTCTGTTCTTATCCCCATTGGATTTCTCAAGAGCCATCCCTCATTGTCACTAGTGATTGTTTCCACAGAATCAATGTGTTGGAGCACATCTGATCGAGCATCGAACTGGTTCCTCATGTCCATAGCCACGTCATGGACGTCTGACTGAATAAAAACCTATTTCACAATTGACATCAACATTATAAATCTATAGTTGCACTAGAAGGTATGTCTTTTCAAGCCTTCGACAGATAAGTAATACATTTGAAAGTTGAACCAGAACAACCGCTTTTTTCTCCAATCCTCCTACGCGAATCAAAACCAAAACAAAATCGTAATCAAACCTAAGTGGTGTTTTTTCTTTCTTTTGATTGTCCAAATCTGACTTGTTTCCATCAAGGACATGATAGCCTTTTAACGTTATTTTAGACAATAGATCCAAAATCAGCCAGAGTCAGATAAAATAACAAACATTTTGAAATCTGACTCAAGTCAGATTTTGTATCTGAATTTCAAGAAAAACAAACACCAACGTTACGGCAATTTTAGTTCCGAAGTGAAGAGAGTAGACTGGCAAAATTGATAATTTATCAATCTTTATTAGTTTAACTGACAAAATAAACTATAGACGAGGTCATAGATCCGTACATTACGCAAGTAAAGGAGTTTACCTGTCCGCCGGGTCTCAAATTATTCAATACAGAATCCACTAAATGCGTTTGTACGACTCTTCTTTTGTGATGTCTTTTCTTGAAATGTGGATCAGGACACTGCAGAGAAGATAATCAAAATTTAGGAGAAGAAATCAATTCAAAACTACTTAACTTGAAGACTGGAGTTAAAGCGCGAACCAGGATAGAAACGAAAGTCAAAGGTCCAGGGTAACTGGACACGAGTTGTTCAAAGGAAACTGTGGCATTTGCAAACACGAAATGTCTGCATTTAAAACAATAGATTTCTTCGAGTTAGCAAATTTGTTGGTATGAGTTTTTTTGCATTAAGTATGACAAGTAACAGAAGATTACATATTAGGAAGATCGAGTTCTTTCACCCAGAATTGGGCTCGTTCAACCAACTGCATAAGTTAAGAAAGCATATCAATAAGCCAACATAAATGATATAAATCATATGATTTTCGAGAAGGCCCATCAGCCATCAGGAACCAGGGTGAGACAACAAGAACACGTCTGAGTTTCGCAATCACAAATTCAGTCCGAAGTATTCATGACAATAAGAAAAAAAACGTACTTTATGGCGTATTTCCAATCCTAAATAGTTTTTTGTTTGAGGGGATCTCTTTGCAAGCCAAATGAGGAACCTGCCACTACCTGCAAAGTGGAGACTGGCTCTCATTAGTAGGACTCGTACTCGAGATCTTTCTACGTAGATAAAAGTAGATCCAATTCATGAAAATAAGCAGCTAGCATTAGAAAATAATGTCGCAAAAAAAAAACTGATCTCGTATCAACTAGAAACTTTACTGACACCCAATCTGTAGCCTAAGGTTGGAAAGGCATGGAAATATGCTACTAAAGCTCTATTCCTTGGGATATACTCCTTAGGTTTTGTTCAACGAGGCTGCCAAATTATTTCCCTATTTGAATGGGTTGCCCCTGTTATACTAGAATTTTAATGCAGTAAGGATAGTAAGAAAGTAGGAATAGTGCTTTGGCAAACACAGGAGGTGGAAGCTTTAGAATGTCAGGCTAAAGCTTCTATGGCCTACTTTCCTTCTAAAAACAAAATTAAAGATGATATAGAACCTGTGAGAATAGTCCTCCATAAACAAAGGATACTCTCGTAATCAAGATTAATATCTAGGGTCTCTCCACTCATTGTCAATTGGCTTTGAGTAATATATTCACAAAGTTCATATGGTAGGGCTATCCTCACATGTGATAGGCGTAGTGGCTAAACGTGTTCCACGTCCCCAAACAAAAAACACGGGTTAGGCTCAAATGTGGCACATGTGAGGAGTTGTGTAAGAATTGTCTGACATGGACCGAGGAAAATCTCATATCATGAGCTTCTCCATTCATTGCCAATTGTTAGAATCAACTAAGCAAGAGAGACATTTTAATAATAGGAAACAGATTCGGAGGCCAATTTCCTATTGATCCTGATTAAAGACAATATCACTATTTCTTCTTTTAACATTGGACTCCCTGTGGAAACCCTGTATAAACTATGTGCAAAACTTACATACTATTTTCGAACTTTTGCAAAACTTACTAGTGCAAACCTGACATAAAGAGCCAAATCTTTTGCTTTTAAGAGATTATCCTTCCACAATGAAACATACTTAACATAGTAAATATACAATTATTAGATTAGGATGAAGATTCACAGAAAATTAACAAGAATGGAAAGTGGCCATTTTGATGGGAAGGGGTACATAACATGGGTTTAGAGAGGTGACAGATTGCTTGCATGGGAACAAGAGAAGAGATATATGATTATGAGGTAAACTGGTGACCTAAGGGCTAAAGAGACAAGACATCCCCAAAGCATAAATAGGCGAACTAAAAACATGAAAACGCATAAAATTCACTATCTACTAACTAACAATAGACTATAATTAGTACGCCACGAAATTTATTTGTTTGAACAATTGTAAGGTAATATCATCTTACAATTGTTTTTTAATGTATATTTTTTTTCTTAAGTGAAAGTTTGAACTTTTTAATGAGAGCACTAAGAGTCTAAGATAGCTACATCAATATTGCTAGTCTTGTGAAGCCCACTTTGGTTGGGTGGTGACATATTTGTCTCTTTCCCACCGGGTGTTGGGCACAAAATTATTTTTTGAAAAGAAAATTCGTAGAAAACCGTATTTGAGATTTCTTGAGTTAGAAAATTGTTAGAAGGTCTGGAGGAAGTTGAAGTGTTGAACTGTGGTCCTCTTCATTTTCACCAGAAGTTGTATATGAGTATAGTTTAGTTTACCGTTCCACTCAGTATCATGTAAATTTGCCGAATATACACTGTCGTGGTTACACTCTAATCATATTGCACTACTTTGTGTCTAGTATAGTTGAGTATGACAAACTATGCTCGACGAAAGGTACTTAGCCTCACCATCTGTTGACGAGGATACACGAATTTTGGAAGTAATTTCTCATTAAGAAATGAAATTGTATTTTTAGAATCGAATGTACAATTATTCCACTTTATTATACTTCAGTTTCATAGGGTAACTTAAAATGTTTTATATCAGGTTACTCAACATTATACACTATCAATGAAGCACATACTAAGGGGTCACACAAAATTTATTGTATCTCTTTCATGGAGCCAACACAACTGTAAAGTCCTAACTTGCGGATCGCGGGAAACTATAAGACAGTGAGATATCAAATCCGGCGAATGCCTTTATGTGTACGAAAAGTCTGAGGTGCGTTTTGTTTCATGTGTATGGCATCATGATCGAAATGAGATATTCTCTATAAATGTAGACGAGAACATTTCAAGGTGGGATCGTAATGGAACTATAATAAAGTGTTAGAAAGAAGTCATCTTGCATTTATCTTTGACTACTTTTTCAATTTGACCGTCCATATTTAGACATAATATTGTATTGTCCTTGCATGTGATAACTTTACCATGACTGGTGATAGCTTAAGTTCTTCGGACTCTTAACTTCTTTCCAATACTTTATTTCAGTTTCATTGATATCTTACCCTCAAATGCTCTCGTCTGCATTGATTAAGAATATCTCCTTTCCATCACGATGTCAAAGCGTAACCCAAATTTTCCGTACATATAAAGGCATTCGCCAGAGTTAACATCCCCCCGTCTTATATTTTCCTACGATCCAGTGAGGACTTAAGAGTTGTGTTGACTCCATAAAAGAGATATAATAGCTTTCTTGTGACCCCTTAGCACGTGCTTTAATGATAATGTATCATGTTGAGGAACCTGATATAAAGCATTTTAAGTCACCCAAAATCTAAGCACAATAAAGAGAAAAAATTATATATTGGATAGTAAAAATCCAGTTTAATTTCTTAATGAGAAATTACCTCTCAAATTCTTATATCCCTGTCAACAGATGACGAGGCTAAGTATATTCCGTCTAGTGAAAACTGCACAATCCACAATCGTGATTCAGTTCAGTACCTACGCAAACAGCATAGGTCAATATTCGCAGGCATTAATAAATTACAAATATTGAAACATAATTTGCCAAACTCAACTATACTAAACATAAAGTAGTGCAATATGATTACCGTGTATCTACAGTTGTGTATATTTGCCAAAATTCACATGATACTAAGTGGAACCATAAACTAAATATTATAATAGTCATATACATATACAACTTCAGGTGAAGGTGAACAAGAGCACAATTCAACTTCCTCCCGACCTCGTAATAGTTCCCCTTTACATCAATGACCACTTTCAATTCTGTCTAATTTTCAGAGAATCTTCATCCTCATCTAACAATTGTGTATTTACTATGTTAAGTATGTGCAAAACTTACATACTATTTTCAAACTTTTGCAAAACTTACTAGTGAAAACTTGTGCAAAAGAGCCAAAACCCAAAAAAAGTTGATAGATCATATTTGACTAAAAGGAAAAAAACTTAGTCTGAAGTGATAAATCCCTATCTTCCTTCTCAATCAGACTAAAAAAAATATAAATCACCAAGTTGTCCCTAAGACCCTAACCATTTACAAACATTACGAAATCTACCCATATGCATCATTTTCACGAACACATAGAGTGCGTATAGGAATACAAGATGGGTTAAGAGATACTTTACCGCTTCCAATATCAACCATGAGTGGAAGTGTTGAATCACGAAAGACTTTATTCCAGTCAGGTACCTCCGCAGGAACCTACCTTACCCATCATTAGAAAAATTCAAGCTTTTTAAAAATAACAGAAACAATCAACTTGCTAACAGAGTAGCTTGCTTACCGTGAAGGAAGTACTAAGAGGGTTGACATGTTGCCGGATTCGGACATGACCCACTTCCCCAATTTTGTCCTTGAGCTGAAGATCAGCGTATTCCATGGCGACAAGGTCAGGACTTCTTATTTGAGGTTGAGATTGACAAGGAGAAGGTGAAGAAGAGAAGCAGCAGTAGGCATTATTATTATGATGTTTAGTGAAGGGGAAGAAGAAGCGACGGGAGAAGGAAGAAGATATAGCAGCAGCAGCAGCAGCAGCAGCAGCAGTGGCATAGGCATGGTTCATGGGTTGCCCTCCAACCCCAAACATCTTAGCAGAAAATGCTGACATTGTCCTCGAGCATGCTGATTGGCACTTTAGTAGTAATTGGTGATGGTGACTCTTGAAACTTATTCCATTGAATTATCTACCCACATTTAGATTAAGTTTCGTTATGTATTTTGGAAGTGTAATTAGTTGCTCCTCTGAGTCTCTGACCATACAATCCTCTGACATGATGAGGTTTTGTGATCGGCCACGTGTTGAATTCACGGACAACCTGCTAACTGAACTCTCACGTGAAAAGTTTGTATGTCAAACGTGGTGTTGTGTCTGCTCCTGCAAATTGCTTCTCATGTGACAAGTTTTTGATGTCCAACTTTTGTAAATGCAGAATTTTCTTTACATTTTATTCGGATATACCCAAAACGAAATGCTCCCAATAAACACAAGCCAAACACATAAGAAATGCACCCCGAATCAACCTTCGATTCACGGCCCCACAAATCGGTTATGTAAACAAGTCGTGAAGAGCAAACACAAGCATGGAATAATTAGAAGGATCAAAAGTATGAAGCCTCACAAGTTAGGAGGTTATGTAAACAAGTTATGATGTACAAAACAAACATGGATGAATCAGAAGGATCAAAAGTATGCAGCCTCACAGGTTAGGTTATGTAAACAAGTCATGAACGACAAAAGGACACCGATAAATCAAAAAGATCAAAGCACGAAACCCCACAACAAACAAGTCATGAAGGACAAAACTGACATGGATTAATCAGAAGGATCAAAAGCATGAAGCCTCGCAAATTGGTTATGTAAACAAGTCATGAAAATCAAAACGAACATGGATTAATCAGAATTATCAAAAGTATGAAACCCCACAAATTGGTTATGTAAACAAATCATGAAGAGCAAAACCGAAATAGATTAATCAAAAGGAAGAAGCCCCACAAAGCTTCATCAGAAGGTTCAAAAGTAAGTACCTTTTGATGGGGTATTTTTTCGCACTAGTCACCAAATTGTAAAGATATTCCAACTCTCAATTAGCTGGAGTAACAAACGAGAGTATCTGAGTTTCATTTGCAGATTTTTTAATCATGTCTGAGTCTGACTCAGAAGAAACAGATGGCTGAGATGTATCAACTGTCATAATATTTTTAAAGCTTACAAGTCATCAAAACCAAAAACCCATCTCAGCTTCTTCAAGGGTACTCCAAGATATGTCATACATAAACAAAAACAAATAAATATTATTACAACTACTTTTCAAGGGCTAGAAAATACAAGCAAGCCTGTCCCACTTCATTCTTTTTATTCATAAATACTACAGATGTTGTTCTTCAAACCCCTCATTTTCTATTCTTCAACAAGTACCAGTAACAACATAAGAATGCGATCGTCAGATTGCATCAGCAGAACCTCAACGTATCTTCCAGCTCCTTCTCGTCCACACAGTTATAGCCCAGGAGATAAGCTCGAGCTGTTCATAACCACAAAACACAAAGTTGAATACGTAGCACGATAAAAGGATTTTGCAAGTTCTGCAACTACTGACTATAGCAAATTAAGATTCTTTACCAAATCGGCCAGATCCCATGAATGGCTCTGCTTCATCTTGTGCACCACCTTGTTGTTCCTGAAACTTTTGGAGTGAAGGGTTAGGCCTAAATGATTGTTTTTATTTGCTTACTTTATTTGACTAGTAACTAAGGTTTGACCTTGGGTAGATACGATGTTTTCGTTTTATAATTCAAATTACGTTTAAGTTTTAGGAGATAAAGAGTCAAGTAAATGTCTCATAGGAGGTAGAGTCCTAAAAGGAGAAGAAAGATACCTTTCAAGGGAGAAAAAAAATCTAAAAATGAATCTATCGAGTAACATAGAGAAGCAAAGTTCCAATATTGAAAATCAAGAGCTAAACCAAGTAGAAATAGATTAGATGAAGAAGGGTTTTTTTACTCACAGTATCATCAGCATCAGCATCATCAGCATCAGCATCATCAGCATCCATTTCTGAAGGTGAGAGCAATCGATCAAAACAGTGCCCAGAAATTGTACAAACCAGAGTTCCACTGGAAGCATCCAAAACAACTTCTCTGCATGTGTCATCACATACTGCAGGAAATAAACAGCAACCAACAACTGAATATTAGCTCCATGAAAAGAACATCTATCATATAAAGCACTGCCATATTTTCACAAATCTGACTTCCTCAAAACACTAAGTTTGCTTCATGAGTCATGACGAAACACTATAGACCTTAAATATCAGTTCACAACCATCTAAGTGATGTGGATCAGATAACTAATGGGCGTGTCCTTAAGAGATACCCAATTAACACCTCCTCAACAATCACATTATTTTGTGTTAATATATATATATATATATACATCAATATGCTAGGGAGATTAGAAAATCATACAGTGAACACGTCCAGTCTTCTCGCAAAGAAAAAGGTCTCCAATTTGGCAGTAGGAGCATGTGACCCCGGAACAAGCATGGTCAGCAACCACCTCATCAGACAAACCTCTACTGCTTCTCCACATAGATACCTGATCAGCAACTGTCTTGTCGAGAATTATATGGTCATCATTCACCTACACATGTAAAATGCGATAACTAAGAATCACCTCTAGCACTACAGGTGAGCATGGATGCCAAGACAGGAAGTAGCCAGATTCCCTTGACAAGCTTCAACCTGGGGCATGGGGTGCAAGGTTAAGTTGCTTGTATAAACTGCAAATAAAATGCAACACCCTAATCCTTAAACATCTCATCTGCAATCTTTATTTTGTTATCAGAATCAAGAGACCAAGGAAAAAATTACAGTCATTACTTTTGGACTTACTTCATTGCTCCATCCTCCCTCAATGATTTTATTACAAATTCAAAATATCATATGCATAGCAATTAGAAAATAAAAAATATTGCGAGCAGGTTCTTACTTGTGAAAGAAGAGGTGCCTGGCTCCTTTTTGCTGCCTGCATTTGTATATAATACTCTTTGAACTCAGAGGAAGTGTTTTTAACAAATACAGCCATGTCCTCTTTATCACGCTGCAGAACAAATTATTGTCAGTATGAATTGTAACATGATATTTAACCTTGAAATGAAGCACAAAGTATGTCAGCAAGGAAAGGCTGTGTTGACTGATCAATTCTGCGAAACATTAACATCGGAAAAGAGTGATGTGAATGGGAAGTTTCTTGATTGTTACTAGTTATATGGGTCTCGTAGTCTTTATGGAAGTTCTAGAATTGACAATTTGGTGCATTCCCTAAGGGCGAGATATATAAAAATACAGAGACGGATTCCTTGCTTGACAAAATTGCTCGAGTTTAAATGGAGTGATCAGACTAAGGCATGATTGTAATGATGATTAGAAATACAAAAAGTACCTGGATATAAAGTTTTTTCCAGGCAGATTGACGTAACTTCTTGGAAGGAGATAACATACCCCATCTCATACAGTACCTACAAAATTTACATTTAAGAGTTTTACATTAAGAAATCCGACATTGATCAGAGTCAAGCAATTCATTTGAAGCATTTAGCCAAATTAGAATGAGATAACCAATGAAAAATTCGATTTTGAAATCCAGATATTGAAATTTCATATTAGATACAGAATGGGTGACAAATTCTTTAAGCTTTTATTATCAATCAAAGATAAAAATAACGAAATGTGTGATCTTGTTCTAATCCTAAATAAAAACTGAAACTTGGAGTAAGTGATGAATGAATGGTATACAAAACTGAAAATTGTTACTTACAATCGGTGCCAAAGGGATTCATCAGAAGCGGCATAATTTAGAAATGTACAGACTCCGGAGCAAGAAATAAGATCCTGCCCAAATTGAAACGATAACGAAAATGAGACGATCAGATCAGAAAGTAAGAGAATTAAGAAATTTAGGGTTAAGAGGGGAAAGACACGAAGCGTGTAACCCACAAAACAAAAACAAACCTCGGAAGAAAGGTATTTGAGGATATGAGGAAAAAGCTCTAGAGGGATATTTTTGAAAACCCCAGTATCGATCTGCCTTGGAAATTTGGTTCCTTTTCGACTGGTTTCAACCTTTTCTACTTGCAAAGGTTGAGAATTATTGTTAGAATCAGTGCGCAATCTCTTCGATTCGGGCTCATCCTGAAAAAACAATCCCTAATCAGAATTGAAAAAGGCCGAAGAAACCAGTACCTAAGAATCAATAGAGAGAGAGAGAAGAACCTGATCGGAGACCTCACAGAAAACCTCAGATTCGAGAAAGTTAACCAAGGATTCATCTGCTTCGTCGTCTGAAACCGTCATTTTTGGCCGGAAAGAACAACCGTAACCCTAAACCCCTAAAATTCAGAAGAAAAAGATAAGAGGATTGGAAGGATTCTTGCGTGCGTTGGCAGGACGCAGGAAGCAAGGGAAGGAAGGATGGGGAGTGTTAAAAACGCCGTCTATAAGTGTTAAAGGCGCCTCCGTCAAGGCAAATGTGTGGCAGAGTTCGTGAGTGAAGGGGGCGCCTACGTAAAAGCAGCCTTATGTGGCTTTTCCACAACCCATGGATCTTTTAATTACTTCAATCTCGAGGTTACTAATCATCCATCTTTGTTAGTCCAACTCAAGCTCAACATCTTATTATTCATTAACCTACATGTCTATACATATGGATAATTCCATTCACACATCACTGACAGCCGCACCCCAATATATTTGAAAATAACGTTGAATTTTACTAATCATGAGAAACGCAAAACAGTACAAACGACCTCAATCAGTGCAACGGAACGTGTTTGTTTGTCTATTTCTTAACTCGAAATGAGATCAGATTTGAAGTACACAGTTTCGTTTTGTTTTGGCCTAGTAAAAAAGGTCCCATAATGCCTTTTTTATTCTCGTGCATGTGGGAGGCGAGTTAGTGTCTCGCATGTGTGTGGGAGTGGGAAAGAACACTTGGAGAGAGGCGGGTTAGTGTCTCGCATGTGTGTGGGAAGGGGGAAGAACACTTGGAGGGAGGCGGGTTAGTTTCCCGCATGTGTGGGAGGGGGGAAGAACACTTAGAGAGCGCAATATAATGGAGGGTTGGAGTCTGGGTTGGAGTCTCGCGTACAATGGAGGTTTGGAGTCTCGCGTACGAGTGAGGGGAGGAACACTTGAAGAGCACAATATAACAGAGATGTATGCTGCTTATGGAAAGGATGAATTAGCAGAGATGTATGCTGCTTATGGGAAGGATGAATTAGCCGCGTTATCATAAGAGTGCTAGTCTGGTCTGATATTTGTAAATAGTCCGATGGATTGAGGGATGTGGCTCTGTCGGTAATCCGTCCGCTTAATCGTTGAACAGTCGGAAACAGAGGTCGTCCACCCGTCTTTTATCATTTACCTAGTTTGTCTATCAACATCAAAAACCTTCTATTTGGTTAGCTCTTGCCCTTTCGAGTGCCCTTTCGAGTGTATTCAGAGCTCACCTGTCGCAGCTGCAATTCCTCCAGGTTTGAAAAAATGTAGAATAGTCCCACCACTGTCATAGTAATGTACTGAATTACTTTCTGGAGGGGCAGAATAACTGTTCAGGAACTATAAAATAAAACCTTAACTGACTTCACGTTCAGAGCAGATAAAATCTAGAATAGCTCATGCGCTGACCATCTTCCAAGGGACATTGTACTGTTTCTCAGTATGTCTGCATATAAAGAGAACTCAACTCCAAACAAACAAATGAAACAAGCTCAAGAGAAAATGAAAAGAATCAAAGGTAAACATAAGAAATGCTAGTTACAAGCATTCATAGTATGACAACCAAGAAATTAACCTAAAGTTGTTCTGAGGCATCGCTTAGTGAGCACCTTTGATCATGGGAAAGGCATCCCAGATGCCCCAAGCCGATAAGACTTCGACCTCATACCTAGGGTGCTCAAGTGTGTGCCTAGCCGACACCTTCAACTACATAGATTATCTACTACAGGGTTCGTGTTGACAAGTTCTTAACACAAAGGTGATCAAAAGCATCATATATGTTCATGTCATAGTGGACGGTAAAACCAAAATGCATTCCATGATCATTTAACATTGTCAACAAAATTACCAAGGAGATGGTAAATGAAAAACTAATCATAGGCAAAAGGAGTCAATCTATTAACCTAACCACTTTGTACAAGTCTAAAACATATTGTAAATTCACCCAACTCCAACCTTGCACAAGTAAGTTTTCAAATAGAAAAGATTTAGTAACTATTGGAAGACTCGTAACCATCACAGGAGCCTGCTTGTTAAGTGCTCTTCACAAAATGGCGAGAAAGCAATCTCGCAATCTCCAAGAACCCAACTTTGTCTTTCCCTTCGAAAATGCTTTTCAGCTTCTCATCACAAAATATCTCCCTCTTATCTGCAGGATTCTGGAAATAACAAAAGCATAATGTCAGCAGGACATCTTTATATTAAACTTTACAGCTTTAGTTACATGATACCAGTGAACACATTTAGATGAAACAGAACCTCACAATTCATATTCAATTTTAGAAGTAGTGCTGAAAAAACAAAATGGAAACTAAGAACCTGTGGAGATCATATTCTGCATAATACCATCTAATGAAATCTAAACAATCTTGCTTGCAAGGTATCTGTAGTCCTCGGAGGGAAAATGAATCTAAACAATCTTGCTTGTAAGGTATCTGAAATCTAAACAATCTTGCTTGCAGAGAAGAAAGGAACAACTAAAAGAAAAAGTGAAAAACAAAGTCCTCGGAGAGAAAATGAATCCACACTCGGATGGGGCATTCACAATCTACTATCTCGTGAGCGGAAGCAAAATCATAAATCAAATACAGTATTACTATTACAACACGGAGAAATACTAAAGCGTGTTGACTGAAATTTCTAAAAGTGCAAAACATTTTGAACTGCACATAATTTATATCTTCATCCTTCCAGTTTCGCAGCTAATAAAATATATAGTACCATATACATGTTTAGAGACGAGAATACGAGAACTAGTAATATCTATCCAGCCCAATATGAGACAATCTCAATCAAGATCAAAAAGAAGAAGAGAGAAACAGCATTTCTGCAACCAGCCACTCTAGAGATCAGTAATAGAAGTTCACTTTGGTTGGTCTAAAATGATCTAATAGAGCCCCTTATATTCTTTCTTATTTTCATAAGAAATTTAAAATAAGAAAGGATCATAGAACTGAAGAACCAACCCAGCAAAGATTTCTTGACATGGGTATTGAAGAACTATACAGGAAAATGGTGTCTCCATTACATAATAAGAATCAGAGAAGTTAGGGTTAACCATTTACAAGAAGAAAACTCTTTTAGCCATGGAAATCATTTTCAATAATAAGCACATCAGGTATCCAAAATTTGTGCATGCAAATCGAAATAGAACATTAAGAACTTCAGTAAATAAGTTGAATCATCCATTTTTAACAACAAACTTAAATGAGCTTATACTACACAATGAAGATCATGAATCAGAGTAAAATGACGAAACCCTAACTAGAAATGAAAGAAATGAGATAGAGAAAAGAGAAAAGTACCTGAAGATTGTTAGCCTTGATGTATTCCCAAATCTTCTTGACAGCATCGGTGCGAGATGCCTCTGGGATACCAAGGAACTTACGCAAAGCAGGAGAAATGGGAGTAACCTTAAGAATACCAGTAGGACGAGAGGGAGGTTTGATACCACCAGCAGCAGCAGGAGTGGGTGTCTTGGTGGAGGTGGCCTTGGCGGCGGCCATGAGAGCTCTGCAACCACTGAAAACCCTAGACATGACTCTTTCTCTCTCTCTCTCTCTCTAAACTTTCTTCTTCTTTGGTGTTGTGGTGTTTACTTGGTAGAGGCAAGGTTTTGTAGTCAAAAGGGTTTTTCTCTTCCCCTTTTATTGGCGATTGGTAAAGGGAGCTGGAAGTTGTTGTTGGGGAGCTATTATGGTTGGGGAGCTATAAAGATTAGTAAGGGGAGATAAGACTTTTGGATTATTATTTTAAAGACCTTTAATGTTACAGATTTTAAATGTGAAACTCATAATCTGAAGGACTCAAGTGTAATATAGTCAAATATCTCAGAAATAACAAAAAGAAAAACGCTTTCTTCCTCTTTTACTCGTTCTCTCTTCTGAATTCGAATCTCCTAAATATCCCTCTTGCAATCTTTTTCCTTCATCAACTACAAATTTACGACGACTTCTACCCAAGTATTTTCCCCAATGAAGAAGACATCAACCAAAATCGAGAAACTATTTTACTTTTTTCTAAATAGAGAAATTTCACAAATAGATAAACTATTTGATTTTTTCCCCTGACCTGGGGGGAAATTTTACAAAAATTTCCCTAGGGAAATTGTTGAACGAACAGAAATAGTTTGCCTCTTTTTGGGCAAATTTTTAAAGTTGAAAGAAAAAAGAGAAATAAAAGTTAACCGGAAATATTTGTCTTGCGAATTCCTTACATCTTGAGAGAGATCTTCATCTATACTAACACTGTTTGATTGGGTTGGTGGTTGTTGGTTCGATTGAAAAATATATTTTTCCTCCATTAAAGAAGCAACATCATAAATATCTTGCGATATTAGTAATGGTTGTTTTGTAATTTGATTGTGGAGAAGAAAAGAGAGGTATTGTTGTTGAAATATTTAGGGTTTAAGAAAAAATAGGAAAGAAAAGAAAAATTACTATTACAATTTTTTAATTATAACTATTTTTTTTAATCCCTCTCTATTTCATTATTTAATTTCAAATCTGGAAAAATAGCTCCTAATACTAAATTGGTATGGGGAGCTGTAGTACAAAAAACTGGTTTTGTACTACAGCTCCCCAACAACAATTTCCAGCTCCCCTTACCAATCACCCTTTTATTCTTTTGGGGTTTTCTCTCCCCTTCTCTCTTTCTCTCTCCCACTTGTTTGTCCTCGTGTGGGTGGCACACTTGACTTTCTAAATAGTCATTAACTGCATATTATGGAAGAAAAAATACAAAATGTTCTAAAATTTGATTCGACATAATTTATACTTTGAGTTGGATTCTAACTCTAACCTAAATAAAAAAAACCATCTCATTGGCTTGGTTTTTGATATATTTAAATTCTTTTTGTTGAGAATAATCACATGCAATGAATATTATTTTGGGTTAATTCCGTTTTGGCCCCCGATTTGTGACCAATTCGCCGTTTTGGCCCCTATAAGTGTCCGACTGTTCGTTTTGGCCCCAACATATTTTTGTAAGCTTCTCCATTATACCCTTATGGCAATTCTGTAAATTAAATGTATTTTCTTTCTCTTTGTCCACCTCACTAAGCAATTGCCACGTCATATTCGTCCACATAAGGTCGCCGGAAAATGTCGTCGGCGACATCAATTCCGGTGACCACCATTTTTTTTTCAACTTCTTCTTCTCCAACCATCTCCTTCCTTCTTCTTCTCTCTCTCTCTCTCTCTCCTTCCTCTTCTCTCTCTCTCTCTCCTTCTTCTTCTCTCTCTCTCCCCCCTCTTCTCTCTCTCTAAAATAATTAGGTTTCCGGCGAAGGGTTGGAGAAGAGGGGGGAGAGAGAGAGAGAGAAGAAGAAGGAGAGAGAGAGAGAGAGAGAAGAGGAAGGAGAGAGAGAGAGAGAGAAGAAGAAGAAGGAAGGAGATGGTTGGAGAAGAAGAAGTTGAAAAAAAAAATGGTGGTCGCCGGAATTGATGTCGCCGGCGACATTTTCCGGCAACCTTATGTGGACGAATATGACGTGGCAATTGCTTAGTGAGGTGGACAAAGAGAAAGAAAATACATTTAATTTACAAAATTGCCATAAGGGCAGAATGGAGAAGCTTACAAAAATATGTTGGGGCCAAATAGGAAATTGGGGCCAAAACGAACTGCCAGACACTTATAGGGGCCAAAACGGCGAGTTGGTCACAAATCGAAGGCCAAAACGGAATTATGATATATACATATTATGTAATGAATAAACTTCAACAAGAAAAATGTAATCAATATAACGACTTCATAGTCTTTTAAAAAAAATCAAAAAATCAAAAGACTTGTCATTTTGAAGAAATAAAAACTTTAAGAAGCTTCAAAATTTAAAAGAATGACAGCTTTTATTAAAATCTTTCGAGGCAACAATCAGACACAACTTCTTCTTTGTTCTCTCCGCTTCCGACCACCAACCCCAACCACCACCTCCAACCATCAACACAACCATCATAAATCTCTCTAAGCTTCTTATCTCTCTCCCTCTCTCTAAAACTCTCTGACTCTTTTTTTTTTTTTTTTTTTTTTCTATTTTCACTTTTCGAGTAGAAGCCTCATATGAGTGTTGTTTTTTTATTTGAAAGGGACGTGTTGTTTAGGTACGCAAATTCTTCAAAAGTACAAAAACCAACTAAAAACTTAGGTTATGTTTGTCGAGCGGGGATGGAATGTGATTCCTGGAAATTACATTCCTGTAACGCGATTCTTGGGAATCAGATCATTCAGTTTGATATTTGGTTTGACCAGGAATAGGAATTCGATTCCTCATAGATTCCTAACTTGGTGTTTAGTTCGTATAGGAATCGGAATATAAATTTTTGTAAAAGTCATATTATATCCTTAAACTACATAAATAAAACGTCAACTTTGTTATATATTTTAATCAATATTATCTATTCAAATTTGTAAATATATGAAATAGTAACGTGATACACCCATTTAATTAGTATTAAAAAATTTATTTAAAATAAATAAAGGTTTGGGCTAAATTTTTTTCGTCTTAACCATTATGAAATCGATTGGAATGAAAAAAGAAGAAGAGAAAAAAAAAAATCTAGATAGAGGTACGTTCGAGCGAGAGAAGGAGTTGCTATGATGATGGCTAACCATAAGTTACCCATTTTGAGGGAATCCCCTGCATTCTCGCGAACCAAACAATAATCAGGACTGTGATTCCCAGGAATAACATTCCATCCACACGCACTTCCATCACGACAAACATGGCCTTAGGACTTTCAACAAAAATAAAAACTTAACCATAATGGTAACTTATTAAAATCAAAGAAATTACAGGTAAATACAAAATAATAAATTAGTTAATGGCCCCACAAGAAGATCCACATGACAAAAAAAAAAAAAAAGTAACAAAGAAAAAAAAATGATACTTATGTGTTATCTTTTTAAATTACAAGAATAATACTCCATAATTGTTATTATTAAAGAAAAGAATGAATAAATGCATAATATGAGAAAGCTTAACTCTTCATGCTCATTGATGGCAATTACGAGCTCCTTTAACTTCATAGTGATCTTCACCACCATTTTATGAGCTTGGATCGACCACCATTACCTTTTTCCTCCGAGGTTCTACCATTACTGCTAAGAAGATTAATATAATCATATCCTCTCTGAAGCGACTGAATACTAAGAACGTTATCAATACTACTATGACGATATTCATACAATGTGGGTGCCGTAAGTTTTGATGACCGACGAGCAAAATTCATATTCCATACGACAGTATTATTAGTTTGGGTCGTTGAGTGGGGTGGGCATCTGCAAGTTTGTCGTCTGCTAGGGATGGAAGTACATCGAGAATCAGGACTACATGGAGGGTGTCCTCTCTCAACTAGTGACTGAGTATTAAGAACAATATTGTCGTTATAATATTTAATCCCATATTGTTTAGTGTTAAACCATTCTTGATTTTCTACTTTTAATGGCCTTCCTGCATCAATTAGTTGCACCCAAGTAGGTTTAGTACTGCACATTATGATCATCAAGACCATTATCAATACATTATTGATTAAACCCATGTTGTCAAAATGAAGTAATATCACAATTAAACTGCAAGGAGCTTGGTTTATTTACTCGCTTTCGAACTTCTGTTTTTTTTTTTGTAATTTTTGAGAGAGAGATAGAGAAAGAGAGGATTGAAAATGAATGATATGAAATGGTTATGTTATATGTTGTAGATATAAATAAATGGGTGTGAAAATGGAGGCTTTATATAGATCAGTTGGTTTTTTATATTGTTATGTTCTTGGCCATGGGTAAGTTACTAGACCAAAGCTAGGGTTAGTTTGAATATACTAACTCAGTCACAGTCGGGGTTTGAACTTTGAACTTCCAATATACATGTCTCACTATCAAAGTTGAATGAGTAACTCCTACGTTTATAAAAATTAGGCCAGCGCTTTGGGGAAAGCAAAATAGTTTCCGGGGTGTGAAGACTTGGTCAATTTTGTTTGACAATTTTGTTTTGTAAGTTGTTAGAGGGAAAAATAAAAAAACCCCCACCTCACCTCTCTCTCTCTCCACCTCATCTTCTCTCTCCACCTCATCTTCTCTCTCTCTCTCTTCTCCGATTAGGTCGCCGGCCGGAAAAAATTTCGACCGGCAACCATGAAAAAAAAAAAATTCACTCACTCTCTCTCTCTAGAAACTCCGGCGAAGGGGTTTCCCTTCGCGGAGTTCCAGTCTGTTCTTCAACAGACCAGTTCCGCTCTGTTCTTCAACAGACCGGAACTCCGCAAAGGGAAACCCCTTCGCCGGAGTTTCTAGAGAGAGAGTGACCGAAATTTTTTTTTTTCATGGTCGCCGGCCGGCGACCTAATCGGAGAAGAGAGAAAGAGAAGATGAGGTGGAGAGAGAGAGAGGTGAGGTGAGGTGGAGAGTTTTTTATTTTGAACCATATTCTCCATAAAATATGTTTCCCCGGAAACTTTTCAAAATTTTGCATATTCCGTTTAAAATTTTACACCCCGAAAATTATTTAGCTTTCCCCAAAGCGCTGGTCTAAAAATTATATAGCCCAAGACCATGGCTCGCTCACAATCCTGCATGGTCCACCCAGAGGCCAGAGGGGCCAACAACTCATCTAACCAACCTTTCTTTTATTTATATTCAAGTTCGATAAATCCTAATATTTCCACATACATGTGATTGGACCTCCGAATTCTGGAGTGAGTGTCCAACCGTAACACCAAGAGGTGGTGGACAACGTGTTCTCTCTCTAATGTGCTTCGAAAATCTGAGTCGATTGTCACCCACATCAGGTAGAATGAATGAGTATATTAAAAGATGTAATTAGGTACATACACAATAAGCAACCATTGAAATTAAATAACACTTCATTAAGTAATCCTGAATACCATAATATAAACATTCATAAGCACATAAGCAGCTATAAAATTACATGAACCGCATTAATATAGGAATTTCTCAACTTCATGCAAGGAAATATATGCCAAGCTAGCTCATTGCAGTATCCTAAACCCTTATTCGCGTTATCGGGGTCGAACAATGAATTTGTCTTGGGTTAATTCCAATTTGTCGCCCAATTTGTGTCCAACTGCAAAGTTTGGGCTCCCAATTTCTGAAAAATGGAAATTTGGCCCTCATTTTGTCCAACGTTTCAAAATGGCCTCCATAATCAAATGAATAAAATAACTTACTAATAGTCTAATAGAAGGAAGAACTTTGAATAGATGAATCTCTTCTCCCTTAACTCATCGAGGAATCATAACCACCTCGGAGCACAACCATTCCCTCTTTACCAACTCCGGACGAGAGCTAGATCATTATGAAATACCACTCAAAGATAATGATATATATATATTATCATTCAGAAAGTACATTACATTCATCTTCATCGGAAGATCTCGGAGTCC
The DNA here is from genome assembly GCF_041429995.1 of Eschscholzia californica. Lineage (NCBI taxonomy): Eukaryota > Viridiplantae > Streptophyta > Magnoliopsida > Ranunculales > Papaveraceae > Eschscholzia > Eschscholzia californica. The sequence continues at coordinate 82,097,130 of NW_028238198.1, forward strand.
TCGGACGGTCTTTAAGCATCCTTCATCGACCGAAGAAAGCTTTATAGGCACCAATGCACCATGGTTTTCATAACCTTTAAGATGGTGTTGTTTGACTTGGATTTCTCTCTCAAATTGGTTTGGATTTTCGGTGACTCTAGTACTTGTATATAAAGAAAAGCTGGAAACAAATATTAGGATGATAAAACATTCATGCCCAACCCAGGGGATTGTTGTTCAACGATAGCTATCAACCAAGGTGGGTTCTTTCCGTTATCTGAATCTGATTCTGTCTCGCCTGAATCTAAAGTGTCTGAATAAGATTGACGCGAAATCAATCATTATGTAAGATAAAACATTCATGCCCAACCAAGATATATAAGACTTCAAGCGTCTCCAACAGAACAGAAATTTAGGGCGAAAGAAAGATATGCTCGAAACTAAGTACATTGAACTGTTATGGTGATGTTAGTGCCTGTTAAACAACAAAAACTATTCAGAAAACAGAAACAAAACAACATAAACTGAAACCTAAGGAACTGCTAGCAGACCGTTATCATATTCCATGGACATCCAAGATGATTCGACCCGTAACAAGTGCAACTTCTCAACAAATGGCTCAAGAATTTCTGCCTCCTTCATTGGTGCAAAAGCCATGGAAATGCTAAGCTCTTGGACAACCTCTGCATACTTCCTGCATTAAGGGCAAGCTTATGAATATGACACTTTCGTTTTCACCGAATTTAGGAGTTACATTATCAAGGAGTGAAAATATGTACGTGATATAGAACAAAAGCATATCCATGATCTCTCCTTAATGACTAATTATGTGATTGCAGGCTTGCAGCATCAACCATCATGCTTTATGTGCAAATAGTGAATCCACAAAGTATTAACACCACACTGTTATTTGTGATACAAATTTCTTAAGCCTTCATGATACAATTAATAAGGGTGAAAGAGGTATTCAAGTCAAATATTCCTACCCAAGAAGTTCAAAGGAAATATTCTCATATATATCTCCAAGATATGAATATATTAGAATTAAGATTATTTCTATATCTACGTTATTTGTTTCCATCCATTGTAATTCTCTTCTATTATAAATAAATATGGAGGTATATGGTTTTCTTAATCCAAAACCTAAATCTTTCACGGTATCTGAGCCTAGAAAACTCAAATGAGTATAGTTTCGATCATATTTTGCTTCCGCTTAACCGGCGGCGGTAGCCGCTTCAATGACTATCGTCCGCCGGAATCATTAAATTTTTTTTATTAGTTTCAATTAAATTAGGTCAATATCTTTTTTTTTTAGTATTCTCATTATATTTGATTCAACAAATCGTAGTTTGGATGATAATTATATGGGAGTAGTTGCTAGTAAATAGATCATAATCAATCTAAGGAAAGATATTCATGATGATCTTCACAGTGTTACTTGGTTCATGTTAATGGTTTATTATTCAAGTTAGTTATGTGTTGGTGGAAATCGGTACCATAAAAGAATCGTAAAAAGGGGCAGTTTTGGCAGGAGCAGTTATTTTGTTTCTTCCCAGTTGAGAAATCTTCCGGACGTCGATTATTACCTCAGTTTTTAGGCTGATTATTTTTTGCCATGAACCTCTGGATCCGTTGTGATTATGTTCACTAAGTGCAATCTTGTTGCCATGGGCCTCTGAACCTACAGTGGTTATGATCACTAAGTGCAACCTTTTAATTAAATGACCTCTAAATCCATTGTGATTATGTCATGTTTGCTCGTTACCACTGTCCTAAGTTACTTGGTTATTTGTGTTATCTACACCAAACAAAAGCTTCTTAACAACCAATCCATTACAATGAAGTATATGTCGAAGAATCGTATCATGAAGTTTCTTCCCATGAAGTTATTTACCAAATTGAACTTTTGGTTTGATCCTCCGTTCAATTTGAGGGACGGTTATAAGGGTGAAAGAGGTATTCAAGTCAAATATTCCTACCCAAGAAGTTCAAAGGAAATATTCTCATATATATCTCCAAGATATGAATATATTAGAATTAAGATTATTTCTATATCTACGTTATTTGTTTCCATCCATTGTAATTCTCTTCTATTATAAATAAATATGGAGGTATATGGTTTTCCTAATCCAAAACCTAAATCTTTCAACAATAACCTGAAAGAGCTTGAAACTCATGCCACAAACAACTCCAATCGCTTAACCAGTACCTCAATTGAGACCAAAATTAGAGTACAATGATAACAATATTGAATTAATTGTTCTCAATGGGTTGTCCAGACAACAATTTAAAACCTATTTATCATCTTTACAGTCAGATAACACCTATCCACATTCTTCCTGTAGCAGAGTTTTTTTTGTTTATTACTATAAGAAAGCACTGAACCCAGGTAACTTTAGGGCTGCCTACATACCAATGAGGGGTCGGACTAAACCGACTTCAACTGGATCAAGTGCAATGTAGTTCTCCTATATACATTAACTACTTCAAACCCTACTTACTATATCAGTCTTTTGTTAATCAAGTTTTACATAATAATTCTTCTATTGACTACCAAATCAAAAGGACTAATTTTATATCTAGACTTGATTTAGAAATTCGTCCAGCTCCTCCCACAAATCAGGTTCCATGTCCATCCACGTATCAGCATCATTTGCTTCTGCTTCTTCCTTAGACATATCACCATCGATTGTTTCTTTCTCCATTATTAATGCAGGTTCATCGATAATTTGATCAAGCTCTGTAAAGGAAGTACTTTCTTGATGGTTTATCAGTATTGTTTCATTTGTGTACGGTAAAGCTTCATTGATGTTGACCTCAAGCTTCATTGAGGTCTTTGATGAATTATGGTTGTTATGGTGAATTCTGCATACAACCCATTCATCGAACTGCAATATATATTAAAAAACCAAAGTTAATCAATCAATAAGTTAATTAATTAAAATACAAGTAAAAGTAAAACAAATGGAAAAAATACATTATGAAGATGTCACTAGTTATTTTTAGGTACGTACCTTGGAGGTGGTGGTAGTTAATATATATTCATGCATGATAAAATTTGTTTTAGTAGATTCCATGGAGTTTCCTTTGAAGTAAACCAATGTGTTCTTTTTTCCGATTTCCCTTTTAGATTCTCTACTTTTGATAGGCTGACTTGTTGTTGTTGCTCTCCAAAACCCGCCCGGGGTGCAACGGCTAGGCCGGGTTGCGTTTTCAGAGATAGGGGTTCTTTTAGTGAAAAGAAACCAATTTCCGTTCTCTTCGGATGCCTTGTAACAATCTACAACATATAATTAATCGTAAGAACAACAATCAGTAATGCATATATATCTAGTATTACATAAACATGAAATCAAGAAAGGTAAATTTATACAAAGTGAAGTAAAGAGTAATTACCAGAGAGAAGATCGGCATGAATATCGTATAGCCTAATTGTCTTGATGTTGGAACAAAGAGGTTTACCATTAAGTTCGCCTTCGAGCATCGAAAGCAATTCTTCGTCGGTGGGTTTGAACTTAAACCCAGGAATTAAATATAATGAATCCATTTGAGTGAAGAATTGATAGAAGAGAGAGTTTATGGGAAGGGATTGTATGAAAGAAAAGAGTAATGAAGTTAATGAGAGAGAACGAAGTATGAGAATGGTATGGTATGCAAGAAAAAGAGAGAGAGAGAGAGAGAGAGAATGGTCTGAAATTTGTTGGAATGAAAGAAGACTAAATATTCCACTTGAATTATGGCAATTGCCCTTATAATGAGGGTGCTTCTAAAGGCACCGGGCCAAAAGGCTGTTAGCATCCAATTCTATTAGCACCATGCTCAACTGCTCTTTTCTCTGTTAGCACCGTCCAACTATGTAGGCACCGGTCAAAGTGGAGTTAACTCTAACCCCTCCATCCATCTCTTCCAAAATCTGGAAATTGGGAATTCTAAACTTTCTCTCTCTAAACTTTCAAAACCTAATTTCCACTTCACGGAATCTTTCCTTTCTTGGATTTCACAGAACAAGAAGAGATACATGTTGCAAATCACTAAAGTGAGCTTCATACTTCTTTAGTTAACTGAAGTGAGGAAGTATTGATTGCACTAATTGTACCTATTACCACTTCGAAGCCTATAGTTTACATCCATTATGGCATGATAAGTTGGTATTGGCTGAAACAAATCATAGTGTGAACTGTGAAGTAGGTTTTAGTTTCTTATCTCTTCTTTCTTTTCACTTGTACTGCCAGGAAAGGAAATTGAAAAGAAGTTGGAATGAAGTGGGAAGAAGAGGAAGTGTTACCAGTGACAGAAGAGATCAAATGAGATGAGTTGTGACAACAAATCTTACCAAAGTTTGATTGCACTAGTTGCAAATCATCAAAGTGATCTCGACATAATCTTCTTCCTCCACAAGAACAGAACAGAGGTTAAATATATAATCTTATTGATTTTCATCCATTTATTACGTTCAAAACCTATATGTTTTGATTCCCACAAATTTTATCTTCTTTTGGAATTTGAATTTGTTAGTTTCTTCACATATAAAGAAGATTGTTTCATTCTTAATCAAACTACGTCATAATAACGACTTTAACAAGGTTTCATTCTCTTTTGATTTCTTCACAACTCCAATTGTATCTTTCAATATTGGGATTCCTTTTGTTTTGGAAGAAGCGAACGAAGGTGAACGTCACCCACATTAAAAGCCGGTGCTTATAGAGAACTCCGATCAATGGCCATTGACCCGAGTCAATAAAAATTCCGGATGCTAACAGCCTTTTGGTCCGGTGCCTTTAGAAGCACCCTTATAATGATATCTGATCAACTCAAACCCCGGTTTAATTGGGATTAGTGGCGGTGTGAAATTCTGTTTATTAATGAGGGAGGGGTTGGGCCATTGGTCCAAAAAGGGGGCCAAAATGAAAATTTCACCCAAAGTTGCCTAAAAATGAAAGGAAGGTCCAATGTGTCAGTTTGGGGGTCAAAATTACGTAAAGGGCCCTTAGAAAATAAAGTATTTACCGTTCATGCCATCGAAAATTACAAAATTGTCATCGAAAATTCTCGGGAAACGATTTTTTTTTCAGAAAAAAAATCTGACAACCCGTCCATCATAATGTGTACTGTTCAGAAAATTACGGAACAGCCACCGAAAAATTCCCGGGAAACGCAATTTTTTTCGGGAAATTATTTTATTTACTGGAAATTTTTTTCTGTACTAGACATTTTTGCTGGGCGGGAATTTGAAATTTCGTAAAAAAATTTGAAAATTTGGGCGGGAATTTGAAATTTCGTTTGAAAATTTCAAAACTTCGAAAAAAAAAATTTGTGACCGGGAAATTATTTTATTTACTGGAAATTTTTTTCTGTACTAGACACTTTTGCTGGGGGGAATTTAAAATTTTCAAAAAAATTTCAAAATTTGCCCGGGAATTTAAATAATTTGGCCGGGAATTTGAAATTTCGTTTGAAAATTTCGAAAAAAAGATTTCGTTTGAAAATTGGAAAATTGGAATTTTTTGTGTACGGGAAATTATTTTATTTTTCGGGAAGAGATGGTTTGCTGGGCGGGAATTTGAAATTTCGTTTGAAAATTTCAAATTTTCAAAAAATTTTGAAACTTTGAATTTTTCGTGTACTGGTAAATTATTTTATTTACGAGACATTTTTTTTTTCAGGAAAACGTCAGCATGTCCCGTCCAAGGGCAAGAGGGGAATAAAAAAAAAAAACTGACATTTGGACCTGCAACTAATTTTTGGGCAAGAGTGGATTTTTTTTTGGTTTACCCCCAGATTTTGGACTGTTGACTCAAAAATCCCTTTTTTATTACAAGAATATGCTATTCTCTACTATATTTTCTCTTACACTCTTAAGTCTTAACTTGGGACGTTAATCAAATATTGGAACATAAATTTTTATCGACAACCGTATTTCAAAAGAAAAAGAAATGTAATTTTAAGATGCTATAAATTTATCTCGGTTAAGTCCGATACAAAAATGGCCTCCATAATCGAATGAACTAAAATAGCTTACTAAGCGAAGAACTTGAATTGATAAATCTCTTGCCCCTCAACTTATCGAGGAATCATAACCACCATGGAGCACAACCATTACCTCTTTACCAACTCTTGACGAGAGCTAGATCGTTATGAAATACCACGCTAAGATAATGATACATATATTATCATTCAGAAAGTACATTACATTCATCTTCATCGGATTGCGAATGGGAATCCTTACTAAGCAACTCGGGTTTATGACATAGTGATTTGTGTATTGACTGCAGGAAGTTGAAGTAGGCATACTTAATATCAAACTGCATATCATACCCTGTCAAACGAAACAGAAAAACCATTAACCTCTCTCATTCGAGTTAGCGGAAGTGTAAAAATAACTTAGAACAAATCATAGTATTAATTGTATCCTTACAATAGTTTATCGCAATGGTGCGTCCTAAGCTGTCTGGACTCTGTCTCACATGATGGAACCACATACTTGGCCTACATTAACTAGAACTGATCAGTCCTACACACTGGTACAACGAAACTAGCAAAAGGATGCTTAAAAAAGACAGTACACAAACAAGTAACCGAGAGAGTTCGTGTTCAGGAAAAATGCGGCACGCAAGTTACTTTTCAAGTGAGGGGAAGATACAAATGAATTTTTTTATAATAGACGTGGGGGGGGGGGGACTTACAGGTAAAGAATTTCGCCTGCCTTGACAGTACACTTGAATGGCTTGGGACCCTCGAAATATAAGGGGAAGGATGAAACTTCTTGGTCTTTAGTTGCAGATGTTGGGTAAGGATTGACACTGCACCAAGGAACATATCTTGACCGCTCTTCAAGTTTCAATGTGAACTCCCCAGTATCCTGTCATAGAGTGATCAAGTAAATGAGCATCCTGGACTGATAATTAGTGAAGATGAAAACAAGACAAGAGAAAGTTACGGGTAATTTTATGATTCATTGATTTATCGCAAAGTTCGAAACAAATAATTATACCTGGGAAAAGGAATAGTTTGCGGCCGGGTAGTTGCGGATGTACAAACGATGAACATCAGTTGGAGGAAGTAGTAGAAAATGCTTTTCGCCGGTTATGACAGCGTAAAGATTTTCGTAGTGATCCTTGTGGAAGGAGGTTGTAGAGAGATGATTGCCAATCCATAGGTTGACTGCTTCCGGGAGGCATCCTAAGGCTTCGGTTGCCCAAGGGATGTGTGTCTCGACATCAGAGGATAGAGCAGCGGCATATTCAGAGCGAAAACAGTCATTCTGTTCCTGAGCATAAGCCACGAATGGAGTTGAAGAACTTGAAGAGATGTATCGAAGAGCTTCTGGGAAAGGCATTCGTTGGACATGCGCTGAAGCAAAGCAGAGAGAAGAAGAGGAGGATGACAAGGTGGCAGTTGAGGTGGCGGAGGGAATAGGGACTAAAGCGTCAGCTTGGCCATCGGGCGTGAGGTGGACGGAGACGATGGTTTCAGCGAGGGCCTGGGAGAGATATGAATCGTCTTGAGCCCACGAGGTTAAGGCCGGCCAGTGAAGAGTGGCGTTGGAGATGATGCATGGTTTATTTGGTGATACGAACTCTCTTAGGAAACGAAGAGGTGACGGGGCACCATCCAATCGTTCCACCTGAGAGGACGTACCAAGACTTAGCTCTCTCACCTCCTCCCACAACTTCTCTATCGTCTCCCCAACCCCCTCCATTCTTGAAAGATTGAATTCTACTATCAGATCTTACAATCTAGTACTACTACTTATGGTCACTTTTGAACTAAAATTGTACCAAGTTAGTTAGTCACCTCCTTGACTTCTTGGTTCTTCAATTCAGATTACCAACTTCATCACTCCATCGATTGGTGTACAATAGACTTTGAACAGCTTTCTTTTTCCGAAATCTGAGGTCGAAAAACTAGGTTACTTCATTTTCATTAGTGAAAACTGCATACAAATATGAATCAATAGTTCATATCATATAGATACACATATTCACTCAATAGCTCATAAGGGAAAGATTTCAGCAAAATACATTCCAATGAAACTAGTATTTAAATGAAGCTAGAATCAACTAAAATGGGTAAATTTTGTTCATTCAGGATCATATGCAGCAACATTATATGGGCAAGATTTTATTAATATTTAAAGTCCAAGTGAAAAATCTCTTTGAGGCATTTCACCGAACAGTTCTAAGTCTACAATATTTTATCATATATGTACAGCAAGATAGGATTTCATACCTCAACTTTATCCTTTGAACTCAAATTGGGAAGAAATGGATACTGAACGCCATTAAAACCCTAGAGAAATGGAGTGAAAGAATTGCAGATAAAAATAGGGAAGGATGGTGAAGAAGTGATAGAGAAAACAGGCTCTTATTGTTTTATTGTTTTCAAATACTGTACAAAATTGCCCATGGAAGATGAGTGTTTGCCTATTTGGTTAGTATTAAGACTTTATTGTGGAGAGCAACAAAGTTTTAGGACTTGTGAATAAAATTTATTTAGTTTTAGATCCCTCTCTTTGTTTGTTTTTTGGTCCCTCTCTCCGTCTCTCGGCTCTCCTGCCTTAGTTAGAATCGTTGTGCGGCTAACACCATAATTTAAATCTCTCTCTCTGCCCTTCGCCGAGAGAAAAGAAGAAGGTAGTTCGAAAAAAAAAAAGATAGAATTTGAAAGTTCCTAATTCCTATAGATCTTGTGTTTCCATATAATATGGGAAATTTTATTGTGTTTGCGTAATAGATTTTGTCTCGGCAATCATTTCATGTGTCCGCAAAACACCAACACCGGCCAAAGTTACACTTTACTACCGTAGGAATACGAGAACCCCATTTTTACTTAATAAACCACGACTAAGATAGTAGTGCCTAAATTGGTCGTATTAACGTAGCATCTATTTATATAATAAACCAGAATGGTTTTATTGTAATGTCATAAGATGTATGCGCAAACAAACACTTGTTTTGTAATTTACGACCTTCATAGGAATCTCGTTAATAAATTCTTGCGATTAAAGTAAATCACCTTCCGAAAATAAGATTAAAGTATTCGAATATTTAGAATCACTTTAGTGCAAATCATAAAGTGCATCCATATATTCTTTTAAACCTCTTTACTGAATTTCATTTTACGGAATATTGGTGCTAGAGGCCTAAATTATACTGTACTTGTAAATATTAGAATGATAATGGGAACAATCATTCACTGTTGGAGGGGTGCCAGGAACCAGTGATCTTTTTTTTTTTTTTTTTTTTGTGTTAAGAGGAACCAGTGATGTTCTTGATATCCCTTCCCATCTAGGTAAACTAATTCTGCCATAAGCTATGGCCAACACTTCCTCATTTAAATTTTGGCTTTTGAATTGGAGAGCTGAGACAAATTTTCCACCTTAAAAAAACATATAGCAGATGCCGGAATAATCTTTTTAAGATAGGGATCAACCTAACTCTATAGCTATTAGCCAAGAAGGGGGATTTCTCTTATTTGAACCTGATTGTGTCTCGCCTGAATTAAAGGCCAGCGCTTTAGGGAAAACTAAATAGTTTCCGGGGTGTGAAGACTTGGTCAATTTTATTTGACAATTTTATTTAGGGGGAAAGCAAAATACTTCTCCACCTCAACTCTCTCTCTCTCTCCACCTCACCTCACTCTCTCCACCTCACCTCACTCTCTCCACCTCACCTCTTTATCTTCTCCGATTAGGTCGCCGGCCGGAAAATTTTCTGGCCCGCAACCATGAAAAAAAAATATTCACTCTCTCTCTCTAGAAACTCCGGTGAAGGGGTTTCCCTTCGCCGGAGTTTCTAGAGAGAGAGAGTGAAATTTTTTTTTTTTCATGGTCGCCGGCTGGAAAATTTTCCGGCCGGCGACCTAATCGGAGAAGACAAAGAGGTGAGGTGGAGAGAGTGAGGTGAGGTGGAGTGTTTTTTTTTATTTCCCCCTAAAATTTATTTCCCCGAAAAATTTCTAAAATTCTACATATTCCCTTTAAAATTTCACACCCCGGAAACTATTTAGCTTTCCCCAAAGCGCTGGCCAATCTAAAGTGTCTGAATAAGATTGACCCAAAATCAATCATTATGTAAGACAATACGCTCATGCCCAAGTGAGCCCAACCAAGATATATAAAATGTCAAGCTACCAAAAGACGAGAGCTTTATGAAGGAAAGAAAGATATGCTCGAAACTAAGTACATTAAACTGTATGGTGATGTTCGTGCCAGTCAGGGATGTATCTAGGTAAGGGTCAGGAGGGGCCATGTCTGGTGACCCTTAACCTTTCCCATCTACTCCCTTATCTTTCTCTTTCTCTTTATCTTCCTCCCCCGTTTGTATTTATCTCTCTCCCTCTCTCTCTCTCTCTCTGTTGTTAAAAGTTAATTAAATAATTGTATACATTTTTGTAAGTAATCATTTAACTAATGTTGACAAAATATATTTTAAGTGGGTACGACTCAAAACTATTAGGCGTATTAGTCTCATTTTATTTTTCTTGTTTGTGTTTAATCTTCATGACTAAATTGATGTTTGAACTGGTAACGTTTAATGGGTTTGCTATAATCAATTTCTTAAATTAGTTTATGACCAGAATAGTTTGGCCCCCGTCTAACAATTTCTAGTTTTGTCCCTGGTGCCAGTTAAACAACAAAAATTAGACATAAAACAGAAACAAAACAACAACCTAAACTGAAACCTAAGGAACACTTAGGCGACCGTTATCATGTTCCATGGACTTCCAAGATGATTTGACCCGTAACAAGTGCAACTTCTCAACAAATGGTTCAAGAACTTCTGCCTCCTTCATTGGTGCAAATGCTAAGCTCTTGGATACTTCCTGCATTAACGGCGCCATAGAGGAAATGTAGAAAAGCTAACGAATATGTCACTTACGTTTTCACAGAATTTAAAAGTTTCATTAGCAAAGACTGAGAAAAATGTACTCGCTATAGAATAAAAGCATACCATGATCTCTCCTTAATGACCGATTATGCGGTTGCAGTATCAACCGTCATGCCTTCTGTGCAAATAGTGAATCCACAAAGTATTAACACAACATTATTATTTGTGATACAAGTTTCTTACGCCTTCATGATGATCTCCTAAAATAAACACCTCAAAGAGCTTCAAATGCATATCACAAAGAATTTCAAACACTTAACCACTACCTTGAGACCAAAATTAGAATATAGTGATAACAATGTTCAATTAATTGTTCTCAATGGGTTGTTGAAATAATAATGTAAAACCTATTTATCATCTTTACTGACAAATAACACCTATCTGTGAGAATAGTCCCACATGGGAGAATGGGTATCTAACAACCAAGGATATAAGGCGTAGGTCCTTTCCACTCATTGTCAATTGATTTTGAGTTGGATGACCACAAACTTAACATGGTATCCTCGTTCTTCTTGTAGCAGAGTTTCTTTTTGTTTATTAAATAAAACCACTGAACCCAGGTAACTATAGGGCTGCTTACATGCCAATGAGGGGTCAGACTAGACCGACTTCAACTGGATCAAGTGCAATTTAGTTCTCGTATATACATTAACTACCTAAAACCCTATATCAATCTTTTATCAATCAAACGTTACATAATAATTCTTCAACTTACTACCAAGTTAAGAAAACTAGCTAATTTTATACCTAGACTTGATTTAGCATTTCGTCCAGCTCTTTCCACATATCAGGATCCAGCTCCATCCACAAATCAGGATCTTCTGTTTCTTCATTCTCCTAGTTTCATTTATAATTTTATCATCCTTAGGCATACCTTTTTTATGGTTTATCGGCATTGTTTCAGTCAAGTAGTGTAAAGCTTGTGGCAACGATGATAGCAAGAGATCATTGTTGTTGATGGCATTTCCCTTTACTGGTATTGAGGTCTTTGATGAACTATGGTTGTTAAGGTGAATTCTGCATACAACTCATTCATCAAACTGCAATGTATATTAAAAAACCAAAGTTAATCAATCATTAAGTTGATTAACTAAAATACAAGTAAACGTAAAACAGATGGAAGCAATAACATTGTTAAGATGTCGTTAAATTTTTTTAGGTACGTACGTAACTTGGATGGCGGCAGTAGTAGTTAATACTATTCATGCAAATTTGTTTTAGTAAATCTCAAGGAGTTTCCCTTGTAGTCTACCAAAGTGTTTTCTTTTTCAATTTCCATTTTAGATATTCTATTTCTGATAGGTCGACTTGTTGTCGTTGCTCTCCAATGCCCGCCCAGGGTGCAACGGTTAGGCCGAGTTGTGTTTTCAGACAGCCGTGTTCTTTTAGTGAACATAAACCAAAATCCGTTCTCTTCCGATGCCTTGTAACAATCTACAACACATAATTAATCGTATGAATAACCATCATCAGTAATGCATACATATCTAGTGTTGTATACATAAATCAAGAAAGATATAGTTCATGAAATCAAGAAAGAAAGAAAGGTAAATTCAAATAAAGTCAATGAAGTATTAACCAAGAGAGAAGATCATCATGAATTTCATAGAGACTAATTGTTTTGATATTGCAACAAAGAGGTTGACCAGTAAGTTTGTTTGTGAGGTTAACCAGTAAGTTTGAAAGATGATAAAAAATTGTTAGGGAGAGTTTACATGCAATGTCCAATGTTGTTACAAACAATCTCACTAAAGGCAATTCCTAGTTGGTAAATTTTTTGTGGAGTGGGTGAACTAACCTTCAAAAATAGTATTGCTTTTAACCAAGCTTGGTCAATACAAATTGACCAAGTCAAGCTTGAAAAATATGTCTTTAACAAGAAAAGGCATAAGAGATGCACAAATGGATCTGCAACAAACTATGAAGAGAAGACAAAATTGCATTCGATCAACAACCTTCTTCCAGAAACTAGTCAAATCTCAAAATTCTCGCACAAGATTTAAATGCTTAATCATATTGGTAATTTTGGAAATTCACGAAAATTGTTTTGATGTGTCAAATCTTTAATTCTAACTATATAATTTTGTAGAATCTCCTGGAAGATGTTAGAAAACTATTTCTCAAAAAATCTTGAGGAAGTACTTTAAATATGAAAAAGAGTGCCCAAATTGTATAACGTTTCTTCTTTTAAAGAGAACAAAAACAACTTATATAAACATTTTTAATCTTGTAAATTTGAATTTTAAAATCATTTTCAAGGGAAAGGGTAAGATATTGGAGAAAACTAATTAAAAAAACAATGTTACAGGGTATTAGAAAGGTATTAGAGAGATGTCTGAAATTTGTTGGAAGAAGATTTATAAGTACTTGAGTTATTACAACTCTAATTGACGGTATTTCAAAAGAAAAAAAAATCTGGGGTTTTGGATTGTGTGGTTTTGGATTGTGTGTTTTCCCTACTAATGGCGGTGGGATTTCCAAGTTATTTGATTTTCCCTCTCTTTCTCTGTCCAAGATTTTGGATTGTGTGTTTTCTCTACTAATGGCAGTGGAATTTCCAAGTTATTTGATTTTCCCTCTCTTTCTCTCTCCAGAAATCTTGTGAATCAACTCTAAGTATTTCAAAAGAAAAGGTTAATTTGACATTGACCCCCATGTAATTAGTGATATTAGGACTTCACCACCAAAATCAAAAGTGTTCTGACGTTAACCTTCAATTGACATTTTTCCGTCATTTTCTCGTTAAATAATTGGCGTGTGAAATACACATTGACGAAAATACCCCCATCTAATCCGACGGTTAAAATTTCAGAGTGTGATTGATCTTCATCTTCTTCTCTCCTTCTTCAACACCAAATCCTTCTTCAACTCACCATCAAACCCAATAGCAAACTTGAAATAGATCAAATTCAAAACCAAATCCATCAAACCCTAAGCCTTCTTCAACACCAAATACTTCTTCAACTCACCCATGGAACCAAAACCATCAAACCCTAATAAATCATCAACAACAACAAAACAAGAATCTTGTAATAATTACCTAAGCCCTAAATCAATCCACATGAAGCAAACGAGTTCTTCAATTTAAAAACCCACAAAGCTTTAGATTCACTTGTTGATTCAAAGCTTCAAGCAACAAGCTTAGCTAACAAGAAACAGAAATTGCAGAAATTCTCTTTCAAAATGAGGTTTCAAAAGTGGGTTCTTCATCAAAATTGTCATGAAAGCCGGTAATGGAAGAAATGGTTTTTTAGATTTCTTCTTCATAATTAACATCTGAGGAGAAGAGTTGTTCAAATCAAAGGTTGGTTATTTATCATCATCATCACTATCTTCCTCACTGTTGTTTTTGGGAAGTGGTGGATCTGCAGGTTCTTCTTCACCTGAATCTTAAATTAAGTTTACTTATTTCTCAATAACAATAATTTTTTAAGCGATTATCTTTCAATTTCATCATATTCTTCTCAACCTCCATCTAATCCTCTCCCACCACCACCTCCTTTCCCCAATATTCCTCCCCTTCAACGTGCTGCTTCCATGCCAAAATTCAAACCTAAACCCTTTTCCCACACGTAAAGATCTTTCTCATCACCGGCGACGCTGTAGTAGTAGTACAAGTAAAGCCGGTGGAATTGAAAAGAGTGTAGCAAAAGAAGAAGAATAAAAAGGACCACCACCTCTTCCATCACCTCCCCGGGAACAACGACCTACAAACCTTGTCCTCCTCCAATGGTGATGGGTTGCTAGGGTTATTTCACATTGGTGGGTTGCTAAGGTTATTTCACAACCGTTGATAGCGAGAAAGATTGTTCATCGTTGGATTAGATAGAGGGTTAGATGGGGGTATTTTTCGTCACGAATCACGCGTGTGTTTCACACGCCAACCATTTAACGAGAAAATCACGGAAAAATGCGAATTGGAGGTTAACGCCAGAACACTTTTGATTTTGGGGGAGAAGTCCTAATATCACTAAATAAATGGGGATCAATGTCAAATTAAACAAAAAAAATGTAATTTCTAAGATGCTATGTCAACTAAAGACTTTTACTAGGGTGTGTTTATATCGTAAGTGAATACCGATTCCTAATGCGACTCCTTGAGAAAGAATAGCATTTTTCTTCAAAATTTGATTTTTGACATATATTTGTATGCACCCAATAGGGTTGTCAAGGAGTCGATTCCGATTTGGGTAACTCACTATCTAAAACCGGAATTTATTAAATATTACAGTTCCGGTTCCTAGCGGTTTCAGGTCCGGTTCCATAATTTAAGGATCCAGAACCGAAACCTATAAAAAAATGCGGGTACCCGGATATTTATCAGTTCTTTTTAGAACTTCTTATTTAATTGTTTTTAACACTAATTATGAAGGTTATACTTCATTCAAAAACTAAAATGTTTTTGGTAGAATCTATTAAATAAAAATTATGTGAATGACTTATTAAAATTTACGACTAATCTGATTGTTGTATATTTTTAAGTTGCTATAAAATTTGTTATTGAGTATAGTTTGATTACTCCGATTAAGAATGTTACGTGAAGTGAAAAACTCAATATGACATGATTAGAACAAAATTAACATAAAATCAGTAATAGGACCCTAAAATTTGTGAAAGAGTCGATTAATTAAGCATTAAATTCGGGTACCCGTCGGATATACCCAATAAGTATTGTAATCGTACCGGTTCTAATCGGGTAATACCCGTCGGGGTATTAAATTCTTATCGGGTATGCAAATGAGGATCCAAAACTGGCATAAACAGTTCCGATTTCGGTTCGATTCCGGGTAGATGGGTACCCATTGCCACCCCAAGAGCCACCCAACACCATTACAACACGTATCTTGATGATTTTAAGATCATGTGCCACGAGCGATTAAATTTTATATATCGACGGTATTCTGAAGTGACATACTTGTTTGGTAAATGAAAAAAACGCTTTTTCATGTAGCTTTGCAAAATGACATGGACACAGATACACAAAACACTATCAGAAGACTCTTCGAAAAAAAGTAACAAATTTCTTGAATAGATAAATCTCTTGCCTCTCAACTTATCAAAGAACCATAACTACCTCGGACCACAACCATTCCCTCTTTACCAACTCTTGACGAGAGCTAGATCGTTATGAAATCATTGAGAGAGTACATCATATTCATCTACAAGACGTAGTGGTTTGTGTAAGGACTAAAAACCATTTTTTGGGAAGATTGTGTTAGATAAATAATATGAGAGGGAGAATAGTGTTGATTGAGATTCATTTGGCTATTACATCTTGGGCCCTTTATATAGGCTCTACAAGATAGTCGCAATATTAGTCCATCCGATGTGGGACTATTCAGCCGAGATGCTCATAGACTCTCTATTCTTTAACACTCCCCCTCAAACTAATGTACTTATCAACATATTCATAAGTACAATGGGTTGTAACAATAAAACCTTACTCGTTACAATAACATCTAAACACAAAATAAAATAACTTCAAAGCAAAACAACTTTTGTTTTTCTCTTGTACTTCATTGGTTAATGGTGACTTGGCTTCCTCCATAATATTTCCCCTCAAACTAATGGGACTTGCAAGTGTGGGAGACCATGAGTTTGAGTAGATTTCGCCTTGATGATGTTTCATTTTCTTTACTAATGTTGGTGTTGTTTGATGTGTGTTTGTTGTGGTGCTTGAGAGAAATAAGATGTAAAATAGTGGTAGTTGCCCACTTGGGCTTTAAAAAGAAAGAAGAAGCATGATAACTAGGCCCACTTGCGAACTTGCGAATGAGAAAGAAAGATGCAAAAGAGAAAAACTTAATAGTTTGGTCCACTTGGGCTTGAAAGAGAAAATAATTGAAAGAAAAAAGCTTAAGAGTTTGGCCCACTTGGACTTGAGAGAGAAAAAAATTGAAAGAGAAGAGCTTAATAGCTTGACCCATTTGGACTTGAGAGAGAAAAGAAAAGCTTAATAGCTTGACCCATTTGGGCTTCAGAGAGAAAATAAAAGTTTAATAACTTGACCCACTTAGGCTTAAAATAATAAAAAAAAAACTTAAAAGCTTGGCCCATTTGGGATTGAGAAGAGAAAAGAAACTTTGAAAAAGAAAAGCTTAATAGCTTAGCCTACCTGGGCTTGAAAGAAAATGGACAGTCGTGGCAAAGAGAAGCCATCTTTTTTTTTTTTTTTTTTGAATACACCACCACACAACATCATAACAACCCAGGCACAATAGATTCCATGAACTTTAAGAGCACACCAATGGAAGGCCCGTCCCAGCAACTTTAACATCATAACCCGAATTCTTAAAGGCACCACATACTAAAGAAATGAAGTTTTTTTTTTTTTTTTTTTTTTTTTTTGGAATTTCAACTTCATTGATAGGCTGGCTAAGCAGCAAAGAGAAAGACATACAAGAAGTTAAAATAGCACAACTAAAGACTAAAAGCAACCACTAATGGGCCATGTAACGCTGGGCCATTGCGTGGGCTTCACTATTAGCTTCTCTATGACAGAAGACCAACTCATTTTGCATTTGTCTATGAAGAGTTGCCCTAGCTTCTAGAATAAGTCTCTTAATCCTCCAAGGGGGTTGATCTTGACCGTCCAAGATGGAATGAATGATCTGTTTACAATCTCCTTCATATATAATGGGATGTCGACCTAACATCTCACCCATTTCCATCGCCGCTAACGCAGCTCTCACCTCACTTTCCATCGCCGAATCAGCTATGATGATTTTCCCCATTCTTCTCACAACTTCTCCTCTATCGTTTCTCACGATGACTCCCACTGCTGCCTTTTCACTTGTGTATGCTCCATCAAAGTTGATCTTGAGTTTATTTAATGGAGGAGGAACCCATGAAGAATATAGTACCTCTGTTACCACCGACGGATCTGAAAAAGTCTGAGCTTTTAGGCGAGCTTGTTGAGTGATATAGGTGAGATTCGGTTGCTGGTTACGAAAAATCAAGTTGTTTCTACCTTTCCAGAAGCCCCATAACAGGTAATAGAAGAAAACCAATCTCTTTTCATTTCTTTGATTTTGAATCAACCCTTTGATAAAATCAATTGCATCTACATGTTGAGGGGGCTGTTCGATTTGAGCCGCAAGATGTAGAAGTTCATGAAACTTGGAGCAACTGTTGAACAAGTGATTAGTAGATTCGATCTCTGTAGAACAGAACACACACATGGGATCTAAGTTCGGGATACCTCTAAGGAGATTGCTTTTCACAGGTAAGCCATTACTGACCAATTTCCAAATAAATAAGGCCACTTTTGGTTCAATAGATTTGTGTTGCCAAATTTTTATCCATGGAAAGTCGATAGGAGCTCTACTGTTTCTCTGGTCTGAAATAATGCCTCTGTAATAAGATTTGGATGAAAAAATCCCTTTGAGTTGAGGTGTCCATAGTAGCTTGTCTTCCTCCATGTTGGAATCTAAAGAAATTTTGAGTATTTCATTTGCTGAATCTTTTTCAAAGTAATTTTCTATGAGGCTCCTGTTCCATGTGTTGTTGATGATTAGCTCTGAAACATAATATTTCCCTGTATGCATTGTATGGCTGATTTTTGGAATATAACCTTGAATGGTAGGTACCCAAGGATCTGTTTCGATTCGGATTGAGGCTCCATTGTTGACCTCCCAGCAGCAATTCTGTTTGATTGTGTTCCTGACTTCGAGCATGGAAGACCATATTGAGGATGAGTTTTTTCTTTTTTGAGCTGTCCAATAGTCATCCATCTTGTAATATTTTGCTTGAAGGACTCTAACCCACAGTGCTTTAGGGTTCGTAAGGAATCTCCAGGCTAGTTTAGCCACCAAAGATTCGTTGACTTTGGCCAAGTCCCTGACTCCCAGACCCCCTATCTCCTTAGGTTTGGTAATAGTATCCCAAGGGAGAAGATGCATTTTATGTTCTTCCTCCTCTTGATCCCACCAAAAGTTGCGTTCAAGCCTCTCAAGTTTGTTGATAATACCTTGAGGTATGAAGGAGAGGCTAAGGAAATACGTACATATAGGATTTAATGCTGCCTTTATAAGTGTTGTTCTTCCTGCTTGGGTCATGAGTTTTTTCTTCCAACCTGCCAATCTTGTTTTGAATTTCTCTATCAGGAATTCATGAGATTGAATTTTATGTTTAGGCTTAAGTAGAAGAGTACCAAGATACTTATCTGAATCCTTCATGAGAATAGTATTTAGTTGTGTGAGAAATCGAACCTTAGTGGTATTTGGCACACATGGACTGAAATACATGGAGGATTTGTTGAAATTGACCGCCTGCCCTGAAAATCCAGTATATTGGTGAATGATGTCCTTGACTCCTTTTAAGTTTAATTCTGTGGCTTCCCCCAAAATCAATAGATCGTCTGCAAATAGCAGGTGAGAAATCCTTGGAGCTGATCTAGTTACCCTATAACCTTCAAAGAGAGCCTTTCTCTCATATAGTTCAATTAGAATTGACAGAGCTTGAGTGGAAATAATGAATAGGAAGGGGGATAACGGACATCCTTGTCTAAGTCCCCTTGACGAACTGAAATGCCCATATTGTTTCCCATTAATGAGGATACTAAAAGTTGGAGTTGAGACACACGACATAATTAGAGAGAGAAGATTGTCTGGAATGCCAATAGTTGCCAAGATCTGTTTTAGATAATTCCAATTTACTCTGTCATATGCCTTTGCCATGTCTATTTTCAAAGCAAATGCACCTGTTTTGGACTTAGTTAAGTTCATGGAGTGAAGACTTTCATGAGCAATCACAAGGTTGTCGATGATTTGTCTTTGGGGGACAAAGGCACTTTGATTGCCACTAATACTTTCCTCGAGCAATGGTTTTAATCGGGTAGCAATTAACTTGGTGATGATCTTATAAATTGTGTTACACAAAGCAATCGGTCTGAAGTCAGTTGCCATCGTTGGGTTCCCGGATTTTGGGATCAAAGCAATATTCGTATGGTTAATAGCTGGATCAATACTCCCCTGATAGAAAGCCTGTTTCACATAGGTAATGATTTCAGTACCTGTAACCTCCCAACCATTCTGGAAGAAGATAGGTGGGAATCCATCCGGGCCTGGGCTTTTGATGGGGGCCATATTGAATATTGCCTCTTTGATTTCTTCTTCTGTTGGAGACAACGATAGGGAGTGCTGACTCTCACCCGACAGAGGCTTAAAATTTTGTAACACTTCGCTGGGGACCGATAGGACTGGTTCTTCAGTGAATAGGGTCTGAAAGTGTTCCACAATATGATTTGCTATCCCGATTTCATTAATCACTTTTTCTCCATCTGGCTTGATGATATATTGAATGTGATTTTTCTTACGCCTGATAGCATTAGCCGTGTGGAATGCTTTGGTATTTCTATCACCATTGAGAGCCCAAAACTGTCTGGTTCTTTGTTCTAACTTTGTTCTTTGCATTTCTTCCAAAAATAGTACCTCTTCTTGTTTAATTGATTCCCGAACCATATTATCCGAGTTTGGGGTTTCTCCCTGTATGACTTTTAATTGGTCCCTTAACACTTTTAACCGACGATCCACTTTACCGAAGGTATTATTACTCCAACGAGATAATTCTGATTTGACATTATTTAGTTTATCTGGTAGCCTTTGATCATTCTGTCCCCAAGACTGCTGTAGAGTTTGCTGGTAGTGTTTGTGTTTGATCCAAAAAGATTCAAACTTATCTAATTTAGGCCCCACTGACCTATGTATTGTTGTTTTTAATAAAATCGGACAATGATCGCTATTGTACCTTGGGAGGTGAAATACTCCAGCATTTTGATATATGTCCAACCAGGTTGAGTCCGCTAACACCCTGTCGAGTCTTTCTCTAGTAAGATTGGAAAGATTCCTGTTATTAGACCATGTGTAAGCTGGTCCATTAAAGCCTAAATCAATAAGACCCGTAGCTGAAATGAAATCATTGAATTGGTCAGAAAAAGGGATCGAAGGGGAGCCTCCCCATTTATCTGCTTTTTTGGACATAGCATTCATGTCACCCAAACAGAGATAAGGAGTGCTCAAAGAACAAATTGTGAGTTTGAGATTCTCCCAAAATATAGGCCTATCTCGAATATGAGGGGGTCCATATATACAAAAAAGATCCCACATAACATCTGAATCAGAAATTTGGCCATGAATTAAGTTCGTCGATGAGGAAATAATATTGAGAGTAAGAGCTGAAGACCAAAATAAAGCTATTCCGCCACTATGACCTATTGATGGTATTACACATGAGTTGGTCAGATTATACCTGTTGAAATTAAGACCAGTATTTGTTTGTTGTAACCTTGTTTCGGAAAGGAAAAGCACATCTGGCTTCACCGATCGGAGGAACTGATTTAAAGTGTGCATTGTTGAGGAGTTCCCCAATCCTCGGCAATTCCAAGAGAGGACTAACATGGACCTTGCGGCTCTTTGGGAGCAGCCGCCACGACCCGTGAAGTATTAACATCCACATCAGCAGGAACATTCTTTGGCATTTTAGTTGAAGAAGGGTCTAGATTCTTTGCACCTCTTTTTAGCGATTTCCTCAGAGCCCCCAAATTAGGGGAATTAGGCTCAGATTGTTCCCCCTCTGTCAAGTTGATGTCGGTGCCTACAGTCATTAATTGAAGAGCTGGTGTAGTTATCTTGAGATTTGTACCATTAGAGCCCAAGGGAGTGCCTGTAAAGACATTTCTGGCTCTTGTGAAATTTTCACTGGGACCCAAACTGTCCACCCAGTTTGAACCACTTACGATTCCAAATCCCACCGCAGTATCTGGCCCACTACTTACTTGATTATAACTGCTTGCAACTGCCTCTCGTTCCTTCGTGGCCGGACCACCGTCGTTCCCCAAGGGTGGCGCCACCTGTTCATCTTTCTCCTGTAAATCAATATCAATTACAGAGGGTGAGGGATTAGTACTTTTACCTCGATTATTACTTTCCCAGAATTGTAGGACTTTAAATTCATCAGGATACTTCGGTTTTGCTCTATCTAAAATCATCTCTTGTTTTTCTTTAGATAGATTCTCATGAAGTAAATCTAGAACTTAAGACGACTGGGACAAAAGGTTATAAGATGCCCAAGGAAGCCACAATAATGACAGAACCTTCCTATACGTTCAAACCGGAGATTGACCATAATTGAAGAATTCTTATGTTGAAGTTGGACCATTTTTGGCAGTGGTTCTGAGATTTTAACCTCCACCTTAATCCTCCCATACACAGACCATTTTGCCGCCTCTTCGCTTGTAGCCGGGATACAGTTACCAATAGTTTTAGCCAGTACATTAATTGTAGAAGCTGTAAGCAATTTGGTGGGGAGCCCATGGAACTGTATATAGAACCAAGCAGTGTTGAAATCTTATTCGATAGGAGATTTTTCAGGGACACATTTCTCTACCAGAAATAGGTCGTCCTTTATGTTCCAAGGAGAGCGTTTAGCAACAATTTCTACCTCTCCTGCTGTTCCAAGTTTAGCCAGAAAAGTATTGTGAGAAACCTCAGTGAATGAGTATGGGAAGGGTAAGTTCCATACTCCTTTAAGTTTACGAAACAGGAGATCTGTAGAGAATTGTTTGTAGCTAAGCACCTTAACCATACATTGCTGTTTATACGTAGTAGATTCAATTTCCTCCTCATTACTTTGAACAACTTTGAAGATTGGGTCATTTGTAGATAATTCGGCCAGTTGTTGTAAGAAGAGAGAGTCTGGATCCATAAGATAAACCTAGTAGGAAAGTAGAAGACAAGCTGAGAGAAAGAAGGGAAGTAACAGGTCCTAAAGACCAAGCAAAAGGTCCTAAAAGACCAAGAAAGAGGCGGAGAACCGCCAGTAACTACTTCACCACCACAAAAAACCGTTCAGGCCACCCCAGAGCTAAGAGAGTATCCTTCAAAATGTCCCTACTCTCCAATTTACTAAAGCAGCAACCTTCTTCTTGGAATTTCAACCTTCTTCAATGAAGTTGAAATGAAGTTGAAACCCTAAATCTCATTTTAATTTTTTTTTCAGAACAACAACCTTCTTCTTCCTTCTCACTTTCTCTCTCTAAAATCTCACTAAATCATGGCTTCATCTTATATAGTGTCAACAACTCTCTATTTTCATCTCACTATTTCCATCCTAACAAAAAAACCCACTAATTTATTTTCTTCTTCTCCTCACAGATTCACAAACCCGACCAAGATTTAAAAGAAAATCAAAGATTTAAAGATATCAAACAGACAACAAAGAGAGAAAGAAATAGATAGAGAAACCGATATTTAGAGAAAAGTAACAGAAAACAAAATACAAGACAACCTTAGTATATGGCATCAATCTCTGGTCTAGGTAAGGAAAGTAAACAGAAAACAAGATATTTAGAGAGAAGATAAGAGATATAGAGAAGAACTTGATCTTTGAAATGTAAAAGAGTAGTAAAAGACAGTAGAAGTAGACAAAGAAGCCATTTGAACTGATTTTTGTTCATTTGTAATAAGGTAAAAAAGTAAGAAGATAAGAGATATCTTTGAAACCAGGAGTTTTAATAGAAAAAGAGAGATTTAAGAATATGGTAAACTGATTCTTGTTCATTTGAACTTAAAGGTAGAGAAAGAAATGTGAAGTAGAGACTGAAAGTGAAGGTAGCCATTTGAGAGAGAGAGAGAGAGATTTTGAACAGGAGGGTTTTTAGTATAATAATAAGAGGGAGAAGAGAAATCACTAGTTCTGGCTAGATGAGCATTGTTAGCCATGACTTTTGACAAGATCCTTAAGTAGCTAGAAGAGAAGAAAGTGTATTTATGAAGGTTTGGGTTGAAAATGAAATTAAGATCTGGTTTCTTCTATCTTCATCATCGATTTTTATTGTGAAGCAGATGATAGAGAATTGAGAAGATAAAAAAACATTTAAAAGCTAAGTTAACTAGTTTATTTGATGAAAACAGTAAAAGACACTTGCTATTAAGAACTTCGGTGACATTCCGGCGACATTAGGACGGGCAATAACTATTGACGAGCTACCGCCGCCAGTTAATTGGAAACCCTAGGATCAGACAATAAATGCTCTTGATACCATGTTAGATTAATAATATGAGAATAGTGTTGATTAATAATATGAGAATAGTGTTGATTGAGATTCATTTAGCTATTACATCTTGGGTCATTTATATAGGCTCTACAAGAGAGTCACAATATTAGCCCATCCAATGTGAGATTATTCATCCAAGATGATTCTCTAATAGATTGGACCCTAAACCCTTTTTGAATATTGTTTTGGGCCTTATACCCATGGACCCTTGAAAAAAATTAAGGGGGTATCTGTAATTTTCTCCAAATCAAGTCTCAAATCTTATTTAAGTATGCCTATTTCAACTTAATATAATCAATACAAAAACCACTGTCATAACCTCGAGTTGCTTAGTAAGGATTCTGATTCACAATCCGATGTAGATGAATGTGATGTACTTTCTCAAGGGTCCAAGGGTATGAGGCCCAAAATAATGATCAAAAAGGGATTATCCCACAAAATGGGTTTTTAGTCCTTTTGTACTTGAGACATAATAACTCTTACTATATAAGAAAAATACCGTTCATGTCCCGTTCAGATTTTCCGCTACTTTTTTAATTGGGGTTGGACCGATTTTGAAACGGCATGTTTCAAGCGTGATTTATGGTACTAAATAGGAATAACATATATTTTTCAAATCAGATTTTCTCTCTCATCCTTTCAAATTTAGAAACCAAATCAAAACAACCTCTTCCCGAATTAGATCCAAGGACCGAATTTTTCTGGGATCAATTTAGCGTGATTTGGGGATTAATATACAAAACGTATATATCATTTTCTCTCACTTGACTTTCAGATTTGGAAAGAGTATATTTTCTGGGATCAATTTAGCGTGATTTGGGGGTTAATATACATAACGTATATATCACTTTCTCTCACTTAACTTTCAGATCTGGAAAGAGTATATTTTTCTGGGATCAATTTAGCGTGATTTGAGGGTTAATATACATAACGTATATATCACTTTCTCTCACTTAACTTCCAGATTTGGAAAGAGTATATTTTCTAAGATTAATTTAGCATGATTTGGGGGTTAATATACATAACGTGTATATCACTTTCTCTCGTTTAATTTTCGTTTTTACTTATACATAACCAAACATTCCTTACAAATTATGAAACATGTTCATAAATTATGTACTATTTACGAATATTACAACAACATTTGTTTTCGTTTTTACTCATAAATAACCACACATCAAATAAAAATTATGAAACAAGTTCGTAAATTATGTGTTATTTATGACCGAAAAACATCATTTGTCATGTATACAACGTAATTTATCCAATGGTTCACATTATTTACACCAGAACTAAATATCTTCTACACGTGCATTGTAGTATCGTCTCAACTATCTGAGTCATTCAACAAACAACAGTTACACGCTTTAAATCATTCTTGACAAACTTGAAATCATGTCCTGTGTTTATACTATACCGTTGAAGGGCGAATCGAAATGCTTTAGTTTTATCTTCTTCCCTACGTTCGATGATTCTGTAAGAATTTCCATTAGTAACAGCTAAACTACAAAACAAAAATGTAAATAATTGTCAACAATACGTATCATTTATAAAAAAACTACAATAAAAAATGTTATAAAGTATATATACTGTTAAATAAATTTCATCATGTGTTGGAGACAACAAAACTTTAGTTTGAACGACAAGGATACTTTTATGTGAAAATAATATATGTAAAGTGCAATAAATTACATATAATTTTTGGGACATTACACACTGTTTACCTTCTAATACAATAAAATTGTACGGAATCTTCATTGGTTCAAATGTCTAAAGCGGAATAAAGTACATATAATTGTTTGAACAATACACATTGCTTACATTCTGTTACAATAACATTGTACGGAATCTTCTCTTGTTCAAATGTGTCATGTTCAATAAATTATACATAATTTCTTTTAAATTATTACATCGTTTACATTCTGTTACAAAAAAACGTATGGAATCTTCTCTGATTCAGAAATAATACGGTTACCGGGATCTGATATCAAGAAATGTTCTAAACATCAAGATCTGTAACCTAAATCTAATGAAAAATAAAATAATACATGGATACAAACATAACATAATCGAAGATAATGAATTAGTAAATAAGGATTTAACATTAACATCATAAATCGGTTATGAAGATCTTAGAGAGAGAAAATCATGAATAATGATGAATATTTGAAAAGATGATACAGAGATGAAACCGATTATAATGAAAAGCATAAATATCTTTACAGATGATGATAAAAACATTACATAGAAAGATTAAACTTGTTACTTTAACCTCAGAAGCAACTGTTGATCTTAAAAGTAAAACAAACTGAATCTTTGATGATGGAAATCGAAATAATCGCTGGAGGTTTCAGCTGGTGTAATAGATTGGAAGGAGATTTCGAGCTTCTTCAAATCCAGATTGAGTAGAGTTTTCGGTGTTAGAGAGAGAAAAGTAATGGTTTCCGTTTTGAAGAATAAAGAAGATAATGATTTCTGTTAATAGGATCGTGATTGGAGAGAGAAGGTGTGAGATAAAAATGGAAAACGGATATTTGGGGTTTTTGATGGAAAAAGAGTTTTTGTTCATATAAAAGGTTAGTTTAGGTATTATGATTTAATAAGAAATCTAGGGATTTAGAGATGGATACAAATGGACTAGAGTTCCATTTTTTTAATATTTTGATTTATAAACCCATTTTAGGATTGGAGAAGATTAAAAGTGTGTTTAAGGGTAGATTTTTGGACCCTAAGCCCAAAAATTATTTTTTCAATTCTGATTATTATACATATGTTAGGGAAACAAGAAAATGTGAAGTATAAAATTTTGATTGGAATTCTTTTAGTTTATTTTTTTTGTTTCCCCCCAGCTCAAGTCACCAATATTCTTTCTCCACTCAGGTAATGATGGCTGACAAACGGCTATTGTCGGTGACCTACCTGAGCCTGCCTGGTAAAGATCCACAACCACACAGGTCAGACCATTTCCGACCACTAAAGATTATACTTGCAAACTGCAGCCATACCATCCATATAGACTTATGGTATAGGTTCAGACAGCTTAAACTAAATGTAGCATCTGAAACCTGAACTCAAAGAAACCCTAAAACCCCAAGTCATTCTGCATTAGGTCAATGTACTTGTCAGTTTTATAGCTTTCTTTACAATGAAAACAATGTTCTATTTAACTTGGTGGGAATCACAAAGCAGATAGTCCTCGTACAGGTATCGGTACGTGATTCTCTACCATGGAAGTATCGATATGTAAGATAAAACATTCATGCCCAACCAAGATATATAAGACTTCAAGCGTCTCCAAGAGAACGAGCCTTAGGTACGAAAGAAAGATATGCTCGAAACTAAGTACATTGAACTGTCATGGTGATGTTTGTGCCTGTTAAACAACAAAAACTGTACAAAAAACAGAAACAGATCACCAAAATAAACTGAAACCTACGGAACTGTTAGCCGACCATTATCATGTTCCATGGACTTCCAAGACGATTCAACCCGTAACAAGTGCAACTTCTCAACAAATGGTTCAAGAACTTCTGCCTCCTCCATTGGTGCAAAAGCCATGCAAATGCTAAGCTCTTGGACAGCTTCTGCATACTTCCTGCATCAACGACGGCCATAGAGGAAATGTAGAAAAGCTTATGTATATCACACTTCCGCTTTCACGGAATGAAAGAGATACATTAGCAAAGAGTGAGAAAATGTACCTGCTATAGAACAAAAGCATACCATGATCTCTCCTTAATGACCAATTATGTGGTTGCAGAATCAACAATCTTTCTGATGCCATTATAGCCAACCTAAAACAAAGAAAAGGTTTTAGTCTACAAAACCATGGAAACTATCGCTCTGCCAATATCGTTGATTTGAATTAGGAAAATCCTGATAGCAGTATGCAGGTCGAACACCAATAGAAGAAAATGACGCATCTGTGTTTATAGTTTGGATGATATGCTGTTTACGTATCAGCCAATTAGGGTATATTGTAACTCCAAATATATAAAATTGACACTAATACGGGAATCTGTATTTGACACCAGTACGGAATGAAATTGTGTGATGGTGTGATATGATATGTGCATACAGAAGATCTCATATTATACCAATAGAAGTGGTTACGAGTATCCGACTACCCGACATGACAAAAAAGTACTAGGAAAAAAACACCGAAGTAACAACGTCCAAAAATGTATACCATACATCGGAGATACTTTCATATAATGAACTGCATTCATCGCATCTAATGTTTCTAGAGCGAATACCGTTAAAGATAACACAAATGTCAATCCTTGTATGGTTATCATTCATAGAACCACAACAAGGAACTAGGTAACCCACTCAAGTACCTTATTGTTAACATATTACAGAGAGGAACTGGTGTCTCTTCGATTTATATATCAATCAACTACAAAGACTATGTTTAAGTCCTTATGGACCAAAATGCGCAAAAAAGAAACTGTCTTTGGAAACACAAGCCTAGACTCTTCTGTTCTTGATTCGCCGAACTAGATCTGCCTTGGATCAACTTAAGTTTATCGGACACAAAGACTTCTAGCTATGATGCCATACTAACAACGAATTTCTCTAAAAGCATAAGTTGCTATATGGAGGCGTAGAAAAAATTCAGATGGTAAAGTTCATAATGAAGCTACCTTAACTCTAGAGGTCGCAATAAAGGAAGCTTTGAGTCATCAACTTTTCTAAATTTTTCATTTGTTTCGTCAACAGGTCTGAGTGGAGAAGTCAACATCAATCCGTGGTTCATCCTTGACGCACGTTTCCAATGAAGTCTCTGCAGACAAGGAAAAAAGGAGC
The DNA here is from genome assembly GCF_041429995.1 of Eschscholzia californica. Lineage (NCBI taxonomy): Eukaryota > Viridiplantae > Streptophyta > Magnoliopsida > Ranunculales > Papaveraceae > Eschscholzia > Eschscholzia californica. Next base: position 82,125,861 of record NW_028238198.1, read on the forward strand.
GGAAAAGAAGGCCAACAATCAAGCAACTTATAGAAGTAGGAAAAGAAAAGATATGAGGTGGTAAGACTATAAGGAAATTATTGGGCGAGATAGTATAGCTTACAATCAAATTAGCCAATGCTATCCCAATGATATCTTTGTTAGTTGCAATTTCAAGCCCTGAAAGTGATTTACTTCTCAAGTCCGAAGCTTTTGAACTAGGATCCTCTACACATCTTCCATTAACTGTGAAAAATAAACTATGGCCTGATGACACCTTGAACAGCTCCTGCAGAAAATAACAAAACAATGCAAATTAGCTATTTAAGGATAAAAGGATTCACCTTCAATATCGTACACGACGAAAAAGGAAAAAAAGAAAGTTCCACATATTGGCGTACCTCGGGATTCCCTGTTTGAGGCCAAATTAAAAAATCTTCCCCAACTCGAGATCCAACAATTGTCACGCCAATTCTCCGACAAACTTCTATATAAATAATGCTGAGCAATATAGCTGAAACAATGGTAAATGATAGTATAAGATATAATGAAGTGTCAAAGGGTTGAAAAGAAATTGTGATATAGAACAAGGAAAGAGTATATAGGCAAAGTAACAGAGTAAGAAAGAATTGTACGAATAAGTAAACTTGCTATTTAAAGTAAATTGAGAACCCGGGGCGGGAGGTTTACCACTTCCACTTCCGGAGCTTAACACTGTATGCAAATATGAGAGCTTTGAGTCCAAAAGTACGGGAAGCCTTTTAAATCCTCTTAGTTCGAAAAGAACAAAATTCACTGCCTCCATAACTTCCATCAAATGGCAACCTATGTCTCTTGAGACTAATTCTGCTTCCACTTCTTTGGCAATAATGTCCAATTCACTCAACCACGCAGATATACTCTTGCCAGCTAATGGCATTGCCTCCAAGCAAGAGTAATCTTTGGGTATAAACGAGATTGAAGAATTTCTTCCTTCATTCAGGAGAGAACGAGAATCCATCTCTCGGTCAATAGCCATGAACGCTTCATCTTCGGCTGCAATGTACAGCAATGCCTGCAACAAAGTGGTACATAAAAGAAATAGATTCTTAGAGCGAATAAAGATCCAAAACGATAGGGATATATTAAAACTTGAATCTCAGCTAAAATAATCAGCACATGTGAGAACTATGCAGAATGAAATTGAAGAGGTACCTTAGCCAGAGAAAGGTTAGCATCGTCATTGGATGACGACCAGAAGGAGACCTCCTCGGTGAACTTTTCCCTCGCGGCTTTCTGAACCTGCTTATTGTCCATGGTTTAAGCAATCGAGAGAGACATCATCAAACAAGTATTCGAAGTTAGTAATAGGAGAATTGAACAAGTAACAAAATAGTAGTCTAATAGATAGTAACAATGGATAGGATGCCCACTGATTTAAGTAGTCGATATTGAATTCAAATGCTTATAACACAAAGGGGTTATCTATTTGAATATCACCAACGATAATATATATATATATATATATATATATATATATATATATATATATATATATATATATATATATATATATATATATGTATGTACGTCTGTTTGTCTGTATTGGAGGTGATTTGAATGCATATCATCAATGATAAATCAATGATATATATATGGCAATATCACCTTCGTACACGATAGCTACTCATGAAGCGATTATGTGAAATGCGTTAAGTTTGTCATGCATCCAACTCAACTCAAAACAAATTGGTTATAGTGTATCTGCCTTCACATACTTTCTCATGAAACTTTCTTTGGTCTATGTAGGACTATTCTCACAAACTAGTATAGTTTTGATCAAAATTGATTAGAGGAAAGTGGTGAAAGTGGTTTCTATGGTGTGTAAGTAATTTTACTCAGAGGGAAGGATGACTCCATCGAACCTCGGGGAGATGGAAATCCGAAGAAGGAAATTGATCAGTGCTGCTGCTGCTGCACATTAGGGAAGAACCCATGGCAGGAGAGGTGATGCTGCTCCTCCCCTTCCTCCTTCTCCACCTATGCATTTTCTTCCTTACCCAATTAGCCCAAAATCTCCACATAAATCTGAACTACTAAAAGAAAATGAAGATGAGAGCAAAAGAATTGATTTTACCTGAGAAGTCCAACTGTAGCATCAAAAGCACAGTGAGTTGAGTAATGGGTACTATTCATTAGTAGTGAAGGAGCTGCTCCTGTCATCATCGCCATTGAACTAGCTGCTGCTGCTGATGATGATGATGATGATGATGCTTTTTTAAGAAGATAAGGGGAAGAGGAAGAAGGGTTCATGATCAAATTGGTAATGGTGGAAGAGAAGAAGGATGAAGAAGTCATCATCATGGTGATCAATCTTATAAATACTGAAAAGGGTATCAATTAATTTCGATTAAATGTGCCAAATTGGGAGAAAAATCAAAACAAGGATGAAACCACAGAAGAGGGTACGATAAAATTTGGGGAAAAAAGGGTTTTTTTTAAATCAAATTGAAGCTTCATCAAAGGAAAATAAGAGATCATGGGTTGTGGGTAGGAAGAAACAAAAATCCATGTTCATGCAAGTAGTAGATAGAACTACAAATTTGGTTTTCTTGAACAATTTGGGGACTGAACTGGTGCTAATGATGGTGATTGAAGAAGATAAAGAAGAAGAAGACTTGGTATTAATACAGTAATTGAAGAAGATGATGACGAAGGCACCTTCCACCATGGCTAATCTAATAATATTATTAAAACCAGAGCCACTGGAGATGGTGACTGCAACCATTAGGGCCCTCTTCTCTCTTCTTCTTCTTCTTCCTAATAAGGTTGGATTTAGATTTAGATGTCAGCAAATGGTGACTTCCAGGAGGGAGGGAAGGAAGATGATCCAGACTGGCCTCATCATCCCCCACTAATATCTACAACTCTTTCTTTTTATCTATGCCCTACTTCAATTTTTAAGGACTAATTTAGTGGGAGAACAAATCTTTCACTTCTACATCTTGCTCAAGTGGACCCAATTTGATTAAATATTAGGGAAATTGGGCAAAATGTTGATATTTAGTGGGAGAACAAATCTTTCACTACTATGGTACTACATGAGTTTTGATATTTTTAGAATCCCATTTTCCATTGTCTGATCTAACAGTTTGAAATGTTGATTTTTGTAGATATGGGATTAGATATCTTGATAAGAGTTATGATCATTTTAGTGCCTCATTGTTATATTCTGATCTAACAGTTTAAAATTTACATTATTACAGATATCGAATTGGATATCCTAACGTGTAGGGTTCGCAATTAGATAAATGAGTTTGGAGACATAAGATATTGTCTAAGTACGTAGTGTGATTTTATAAAGTATAGACGATTGAACATCCGAGAAGCCTGGGTGAGATCTGACCTAAATTTGATGTAGACGGTCTGATTTAGCCTAACAATGATGGAAAAAGTATAGGCCAAAATCAAACCGTCTAGTCAGATTCCACGAAAATTTTGTTTCACGTTTCTATTTATATATGAAGACGCTACTATATATCGGTAGACACGTAGGGTAACAATTCTGAGTTAAATACATTGCCAGATTAATTATTTTTGAGTGGATTTTATTTGCCCACAATGACATTTACCGTATATGAACAATACTCTATTTTGCAACAAATAAAAAACAATAGACTATTTTAGGGTGGTAGCCGAGTTGTTTGTTTATTAGTAAATTGTTTAGCATTATCCTTTTATAAACTATAATCAATGGAGTATGAAATTGTGGATATTCCCCTCTTAGTCTAGAGAAACTTTAGAATAACATATAAACTATTAAACTAATTCGACATAACCTAATGAGTCGTCTTTGTCTAAGGGATGTCTTGACCTAGGTGTGTAACCATAGTTGATAAATTTACTCTATGCAACCAACGTTTATTGACATCCACTACAAGTACACAAGTATACATAATTTTCACGATTAGAAATAATTTTGGTTAGCATGAATATTATATTGCCACCAAGTAAAAGAATGAAGTTAATTATGGAGTCTTCATAATGACAATTTCCAAGCCAACTTTCCCACAATAATATGACTTGCGTTTATTTTTAACCTAAATGGCTAAATCCGAATTTATCTAAGATAAATATATATTATACCAAAACATACAAATTAAAGAAGTAAAAACAATTTCAACATAAAATAAGTAAAAACAATCCCAAATTTTGTTATAAATTTGAGGTTCAAATAAATAAGTATATATTTCAACAAAAAAAATTAAGTATACACATTATACATGTTTAAACCTATTAGTTCCAAAAAGTTAGACTCTTTCTCAGTTTGGGTCCTGTTGTCAATGTCATGACTCATGAGATTTTTTTCCTATTATTTCTTATTTTATCTATTTTTATTTTCTAATTTCTTTTCAATTTGCTCCTTGTAGGTTCTATACTTGTCATTACTTTTTGTTAGGTCTCTTATCTATCCAGTTGTATTGGTCAAATCCATCCTTTGGATAGATTGCAATGTTGCATTATCTTGTTGCTTTACTCATTAGAGAACATAAATAATAAAAAAGGACATTACAATTTATTTATTTTGTTCTTTTGAATGAGTAGTTAGAAACAAAGAAACAATTTACGTGTACTTCAACTGATAAAAGAAATGTTGTATTATCTTAATATAACCTCAAGATCATAATAGTTTTTGCTTCGTCCGGTAGGTTTATGTTCTCTACAATTTGAGTTTGAGACTTCGATAGAAAGTAAAGAAAAACAATAGTCTCCATGAAGAAACACAAAAAAATCGATTAGAAGTCTTAAATATCACATGAAGAATACATTATAAAAGGTCACGGAGAAAAATAACAGCTGAATTATAACAAATTAGTAACTAACCAAACTTGCTCTATTTGGGGATCAAAACATTTATCGCTCAATGTTCCTTAGTAAACTTGTAAACTAGTCAAATATTAAAGGCATACGAAATCTAACCCCTTTGAATTGGAAGGTGACTTGTATGTCCTTTCGGTTATTGTTAAGATTAATTCTCGGATATTATCAAGACATTGTCTTTGGATCTTTTTTTTTCTTTTCTTTTTATTCACATTTTCTGGGTGGTTCGCATTTCAATTTACCTTTATGGTGTGTTTGGTTGCAGGATTTCTGAGTAGGATTTGGTAGGTTTCGAAGATCCTTTGTCTATTTGGCTACCAAGAATCCTAAGACTCTTGAATCTTAAGGATTTCTAATTCCAGAATTTGTATTGGAACAAAATCTCACCCTGCCCCCTAAGATTTGCTACGATTTTGGATTAATAAACTCATCAAACTTGAAATCAACAAAAAAAAAATATCTTCTCCTACAAAATAATTATTTTAAAAATATTTTTTTTTCAAAAATCATTTTTGTTTCCAAAAAGTGTTTTTTTCGAAAACCGTTTTTTCGAGAAAAATTTTGATTCATTCCGACAAAGCTTCCTGCCTATTAATCTAGAAGTTTTTCTCAGATACAAGGAAATGATTCAATTCCAGAACCAAAGATCGTAGTTTCTCCTGAACAAATAATTGTTTGGGCCAATAAAATCCTACCTAATGGAGAGATAGTTGGAAAGGTGATAAAACCATATACTTTTCATTACAAAACCAATAGACCAGGACAAGATGGATTGTATTGTGAAAGAATTTTGGGTCAATAAAAAGTGGAATTTGTGCTTGTGGAAACTATCGAGTAATCGGAGATGAAAAAGAAGACAACCCGAAATTTTGTGAACAATGCGGGGTCGAGTTTATTGATTCTCGGATACGACGATATCAAATGGGATACATCACTGGCATGTTTAGTGACTCATGTGTGGTATTAAAACGTATTCCTAGTTGTATCGCGAATCTTTTGGATAAGCTTTAAAGAATTAGAAGGCCTAGTGTATACTACGATTTGTTGAAGGGTTTTTTTTAAGGAAAAACGGCTTTGGAGAAGAAAAATATTTTGAAAAAAAAAATTGGAAAACGGTTCTCGAAAAAAAAATTATGAAGAAAACAGAGGGTTCTCCTATGAAACGATATTTAGGAAAAATGTTTTTTTTAAACAAATGTTTAAAATTACTCAAATACTATAATAATAAATCATAGGATTCTTATTAGTTGCCAAACAAACTAAAAAATATTGGTTAGATCCATGAATACGCGAATTCATGATTCCATGATCCAAACACTAAGTATTTTCAGTATTTCTCTCATGTGATCTCTATATTCGACGACCCTCTAGCCTGACAAAATAGATACTCCATTATATCAAGACAAAAGGACTAAACGAGAAACTCGTTCTAAATTATGAAGTTAAAATATGGATTGCCCCAAACTATCTAATTAAAAAAATGAATTGGCCTAATATTTAGGCCATTTAAAGAGGAATGGATAAGAGAAAGCTCAACCAATCCAATAATTGCAAACGTATGGTGACAGCTGCCAAGCAATCTTGGACAAGTTTTCTGTGAAAAGACAAAAAGTGGTGCACCATCACAACAAGCCAAACAAATTAAAGTGGACAACTTTTGAAAAAAAAACTCACAACCGTAGCACTAGAAGCTAGAAACCTTTATTTGCTCTTAAACAAACGGCTCAAAACTTTGTGGGTTCTTTTTCTTTTTGAAATTTTTACTCAAAAGTCCAAAAAATGACCCTATAACTAAGATTTGGCCCACCATAGATTATTATAAGAAACTTACAAAATCTATTTTTTCAAAAATAATCCTAATCCAACCCAATTTCGGATCCCTAGGTCACTTTCTCCATCTCTAGGAAGCCCATATTTTAATTAATCCCTATTATACCCTATATATATATATATAAGAGAAGATGTCTGGGTTTTTTTCCTTCCATTTATATTCTTAGTTTCTCTTTCCCTCCTCAAAACTTTCTCTTTCCCTCCTCAAAACTTTCCATCAATTTTCTCTCTCCTATATCTGTTCTCTCCTCCATAAGAGAAAGAAATCTTTCTTTCCATTTTTCTCTCTCCTCTCTATCTCCTTAACAACTACTAAGCTACACCGGATCCGGAAAGATTTACAGGTTAGAGGTTTCTTATCTTCATCCCTTCATCTTCATCATAAACCCTCATCTTCATCTTCTTTGCATTTTGCTTAAAACAACATAAACCCTCATCTTCATCTTCATTTTCTTTGCACTTTGCTTAAAACATCATAAACACTCATCTTCTTTTTCGTCTGTAAATTTTCGTTTTCTTAAAACATCATAAAACTTTCTTCTTCTTTATTTTTTCGTTTCATAAAACTTTCTTTCTTCTTGTATTTTTTTTCATCTTCATGATCTTTATCATCAACACCATGATTTGTTCCATGAACATTCTTTAGTTATTAGAGAGTTTGTGTTCATCTTCATCATCACCATCAACACCATGTTTTGTTCAACCATGTTTTGTTCATTGAACCTTCTTTGTTCTTCATCTTCATTTTGTTTTCCATTTTTTTTTCTTTAAACTTTGTCTATCTGAAATTTCGTTTGGTTTTTACACTCATATTTTCTGACACAACAAGTAATGTCCTAAGAAAAACCCAATATGTTTTTTGTTTTCATAATTTTCATGTTTTCTGTTTTCATAAATTTCATGAAATATATTTTCACTTCCACAAACACAAATTCCTTTGTTTAGAGTATTTTCTGTTTTCGGAAGTATATACTCATGTTTTCACCTTGTTGTGATTTCATGTTATCTGTTTTCATATATTATTCCATGAACATATTTCCACTTCCACTAACACAAATCTTTTTGTTCAGATTTGTTTTTGCACCACTGCATTTTCAGAAACATAAAGTTTTGTGTTCTCAGAATATATATTAATTTGAAGACATTTTTTTTACAGCATTTGCATATGGAGGTTGACCTACACATAGATCAGGCACCATTGATGGACAAACCACTAGTATCTAAATCTTGGGGCCATGTGTTTAGTCATATTTGTCAAATATTTGATGGAGGAGTGAAAGCCTTTTGAGATTCTCTTGGAAGATATACAATAGCTACTAAAAACACCTTCATTCAAATATATAAAAAACGAACAATAAGACGTAAGTTAAGTGCATTTTCTTTCTGCCTTGTGCATATAACAGTTTGTTATCGAAATTCATAAATCCATAGACATTTTGTATATGTTTTCAGTTTCTCTCTAGAAATTACATTTTTAGCATATTTTGATTTTTAACAAACAAATTGACTGGTGTTAAGCATTTTAAAATATGTTGTGAGTTTCACGTTTAAACACTTTACTTTTCTTTATAATTTGAAGCAACACAGAAAGTTACTTTTTTGTTTTGCATAAATGTCATGAAACATGTATTCACATATCCGAACACAAACATGTTTGTTTAGATGCTTTTTAACTGTTCTTAACATATATCGTTGTGTTAAAAACAATAAAAAAAATTGTGGATTTTTCACTAAAAAATTCTTCTTTTAATAACATTGTTTTTGAAGCATTATGCATAAAATAGAAATATGTCACTTACTTACTTCGATTCTTTGCATAAAGAACAATTTCTGAAGCATAAACTTTTATGTTCTCATAATATTTATTAATTTAAAGGCATTTTGTTTCCAGCATTTTGCATATGGAGGTTGACCGAGCAACATATCAGGCACCACTAATATCGAAAGCTTGGGGCCCTGTGTTTACTCATATTGGTCAAATATTTCAGGATGGAGTGAAAAGCTTTCGAGATTCTCTTTGAAGATATACAATGTCGTGAACAAATCTAGTGGAAACAATCTCTTTTTGTTATGAATACAATCTATTTGGTTTCTTTATAATGTTAAGATATTTGAAATTTTATTTTTGAATTCCTGAACAAATCTTAGTTTGTCTCATCTATTTGGTAAATTTCTGAACAAATCTTAGTTTGTCTCAACAAGTTTGTAAATTTCTGAACAATGACTTTCTCTTTAATGTCGATATTTTTTCTTATCAACTTCAACGATGACTTTCTCTTTAATGTCGATCTTTTTTCTCCCTCGCACGACAACATGTTTGTCCTTGCAGCAGACAAATAACCAATTGTCTACATAAAAAAACATTAAACATATAGTAACATACAAGTTATGAATATTTAACTATATGCAAACAACTCATTTTGACTGCTGAAAACATATTTCTTCAACTACAAACATATTTACTAATGTTTCGAATAATAACAGGTTTTATCAACCAAGACTTCTCTTACCTCTTTCGTAGCATTCCGGTAGATATATAAACACATCAAAGTATGGACACAACACATGTTGATATGTTTAGAACAAATGAAATTATGTTTTTTAGAAAAATTATATGTTTTCGAAGTTAAAGTTTACTCATCAGATAAACATAATTTAATATGTACACTAAATTTTTACGAGTAAAACATATTTTAGTATGTTTAGTCTTAGAGCACATGAGTATATGCTCAGAAAAAATATAACTATGTTTGTTTTAGTTACCTGATTTGCTCCTAAAAGTTTATTCTCATATCAATATAAAAAGTTTACTCATCACATTTTGGAGGTAACTATATGCAAACATCCAATTTTGTATGTCAAGAACACATATCTTCCAACCACAAACATATCTAGATATGTTTCAGACAATAAGAATGTTCTATATGTTTCAACCACAAACAATAAGAATGTTACTATATGCAAACATCCAATTTTGTATGTCAAAAACACATATCTTTCAACCACAAACATATTTATATATGTTTCAGAACCCAAAATGTCTTTAACATAACTGTAAGTGTTTCCAAAAACCCCCCAAAATGCTAAAAGAAGAAGATTTTTTTTTTTACCAAGTAAAATACTCAAAAATCATCAACATTCCCCTGAATGTCTGAAACAAACCCAAAATGTCTTTAACATATTTTTAAATGTTTCCCACAACCCCAAAATGCTAAACGAAGAAGAAACGTTTTTTTACACAGTAAAAGTCCAAAATTCCTCAACAAACCCCTGAATGTCTTGGACAGAACCCAAAATAACAACAAAAAAACCGTAAAAGTTTGAAACATAACCCTAAAACGTCTTTAACATAACTGTAAATGTTTCTAAAACCCCCACAAATGCTAAACGAAAAAAAAAGTTTTTTTACTAAGTAAAACCCTAAAAAATCTTCACATTCCCTCGAATGTCTAAAAAACAAACCCAAAATGTCGTTAACAAAACCATAAATGTTTGAAACAGAGCCCAAAATATCTTCAACATAATTTTAACTGTTTCCAAAAACCCTCTCAAATGCTAAACGAAGAACAAATTTTTTTTACCCACTAAAACACCCAAAATTTACCAACAAACCCCTGAATGTCTTGGACAGAACCCAAAATTCACCAACAAACCCCTGAATGTCTGGGACAATACCCAAGATAACTACAACAAAAAACCATGAATATTTGAAACAAAACCCAAAATGTCTTTAAAATAACTGAAATGTTTCCAAGATCCCACAAAATGCTAAACGAAGAAGAAAAACTTTTTTACCAAGTAAAACACTCATTAATTATCAACATTCCCCCGAATGTTTGAAAACAAACCCGAAATGAACAAAACAAAAAATGTTTGAAACAAAACCCAAAATATCTTCAACATGTAAACTTGTTTACAAATGTATTGTGGTTTTGAAAAACAAACCCTCAAGTTTTGAAAACAAAGAATATGAATAAATCTAACATAAAGTAACACAAAAAACCAGAAATGTTTAAAAACCAGGATCTTTTATATGTAGATTTGAAGAACAAACCATCCAAAATGAACAAAATTTGTTAAAACATATCAAATGTGTTCTGGGAAGACCAAAATGTTTCTAAATATTAAATATTTCTGAAGAACAAAATCTATATTTATAAAAACACGTCAAACCATGATGAAGATCTTAAGACAAAAAAACACATCAAAATCTTTGATTTTGTTGAACATGATGAAGATCTTAAGAAACACCCACATAAAATTGTTGTGTATTTAACAATAAATCTTTCTTTTTCTCCTAAAAATCGAGTAACAAAACCAAAACCCTAACAAAAGATTTTAGATACCCTAGTTTTTTCAAGATCGAACCGATGAAAAATCGAGTAACAAAACCAAAATCCTAACAAAAGATTTTACATACCCTAGTTTTTTCAAGATCGAACCGATGAAAAATCGAGTAACAAAACAAAAACCCTAAAAATCGAGTAACAAAACCAAGATCGAACCGATGAAAAAAGCCTTATCAAACCGGAACCCTAACAAAAGATTTTAAATACCCTTAGTTTCTCTGGATTTCGTCGAATTTTTGATCGAGATGATGGAGATTAAAGCTCAAAAACGATTTTGTAGAGAGAGATAAGATGGTTTTTGGTTTTTTAGTGGGAAGCAAAAGATGTAATGATGGAAGAGAGAGAAATGTTTTGGGTTATAACCCCAAGTCTGACTTTCAAAAGTGTCTAGAAATTGTGGGCGGGATATGTTTTGATTTTGTTATTTTGAGGAGGGTTAATGTGGGCCAGGACAGTATTGTCTCTTATTTATGTAAACGAGGGTAATGTGGTACTTTCATCAGATGGGTTCTTTTCTCATTATTATTTGAGAGTGAGCGTCATACATATTAACCTCCCATATATTGGGCCTTATAATTACCGGCCCTTTCTTTTTTGCCTAACCCATCACAACTAATAGGTAATTGAGTTTCATCATTTTAATTAGTGATAATTAAATTTGTTTCTTTAGATTTATTATATTTATCAAAATTATTAATGTTTGATTTTATAATGAAATGAAAGACTATTCTAATAGTCTAGGGATAAAATTAATGTCTATCAACCCTACTTTTGACCAAAATTAATAACACAACTTGCATTAAGAGATAGTAGTTGTTTTTAGTAACCACATTTATCTTTTAAAAGTCCAAAACTCAGACACTTTTTAACAAAAACAAATAACTTAAAAATGACTAACTGTTGACTTGAGTAACCCCATTATGCAAAGCGAAACACGACCTTTTTAACAAAAACAAATAGCCTAAGACTTAAATTTCGAAGTACAAAACTTAAAAAAGGAATTATAGATTTTGTTAAAATTTCCGAAGCAACAATTGTCTCTTTCAGCACCGAACAACTACTCTGTCTATCGCCTCCTACTCCTACCACCATCTCCTTTCTCTTCCCTCTCTTGCTCTCCTTCGTCTCTTTTTTCTCTATTTGTTCTGACTATTTCAACTGATTTGGAATGAAGTCCTTCATAACCAATTCGAGTTCGTACGAAAAATATCCCCAAACTAGGTTGGTGTTGCAACGGAGGAGACCATCTCCTTCAGTAAAATAGATAGAAATAGAAGACAAAACGAATGCATCGAGCCAAGTAAAAAAAGAAACAGTGGTAGTGACCAGGAGTTTTGATGGTGGGGGAAAGAGAATACCTAGAATGAAAAATTAGAGTTAGTTGAGAATGGTAGCTAGACAATACATTACTGGTGCGGAAAAGAAATAGCGGTTGAATGAACAAAATAAAATAAAAACAAAAAATTTTCTATAGAAAATTTTCTTCGTTCCCAAAAGGGTGGTATTTATTATGAAACAATGCATGAAAAATCTAAAATTTAAGCCCAAATAAGAAAAGAATCTCGCTTACAAAACTTATTGTAAAAAACTCATTTTGTGAACGTGTTTTAAACTGTTGACAACATATATTAACAATTTCCCACAATCCCCTTTTTACCCTTATGTATTGACAACACATATAATTATTTCGTTATAAACAGACTTTTTCCTTAATAGATCTGTCAAATACAAAAGATTATATACATAACATTTTAATTTTCACAAAATACAAATTAAAAATTCATTAGTATAAATGTTTTAATGTGTTTGTCAAATGCAAAATAAGTAAAATATTTTTACAAAACAATTTTTATCAAAAATGTTCAGAAATTTAAAAAATTATTGACAGCAAACTAATAAGATTCGCCTAAAAATATTTTTCACGTTGATTTGGACGAAAAACTTCATAACTTCATAAGGGTGAAGTTATACTTTATCGAAATGATTTTTTTCCAAACATTATTCAGATTTAGGCCTAATTTTTTATTATCCACCCAATTTTGGATTTTTAAATTATCCTCTATTCAGGGTGCAAAAAATAAAAAAACTTAAGTTTCTTTTCTTCCAAGTTAGGCTCTGTTTGGTATATCATAAAATTTTAAGTGGTGGTCTTTTTCAAAATCAGGAAAATATTTGATAGGATACATGAAGTTGAAAATATTTTTAAGTGGTGATCTTTTCTTCCAAGTTAGGCTCTATTGAGGGGATCATTTACACACAACTTACTCAATTAGCAAGAAATCAGTGGGGCAGTTGTTTGAACAAATTAAAGAAACCGAGAAGTTGGTATTAGAAGTGCAAGCTCGAGTTCCATCTATTGAGAATCTTGAAGAGGAAAAACAGGTAGTAAAGAAGATGGAGATGTTGACCTAGAGGAAGTATTTTGGAGACAAAGGGCAAAGAAATTTTGGATTGAGGAGAATGATCGAAATACAAAAAAATTTTCACCTATCCGTATTAAATAGAAGACGAAAGAATAGTATACTATCGGTCAAACTGCCAAACCATTGTCGGTCATCGGAGTCGTCAGTAATCACAACCACCTTTGTAAACCACTTTTATAAAGCTTCAAGGCCGGAGAATGTATCAAGCTTCCCAAGTGGTTTAGAATTAACAGAGAGACCAATTTTAGCTACAGGGAATTTATTAATCAGTAAGGCACCTTCAATGGAGGAAATATGACAAGTTATTAATGGAATTAAAGCTTGTAAATCTCCAGGACCTGGTGGGTAGTCGACAATTTTCTATAAGAAGAGTTGGACAGTTATCAAAGAGGTAGTTACTCGTCAAATTAAAAATATGTTCGATTCAGGCATATTACCAGGTAAGCTTAATCATACCTTTATTGCTCTTATTCCTAAAGTGCAGGCACTAGAATCTCCGGTCGACTTCAGACCTATTTCGTTGTGCAATGTACTTTATCGTATAGTAGCAAAAATTATCAGTAATCGTCTTCGACCATTGCTAAGAAATATTATTTCCGAAGTGCAAAATATTTTTGTTCCAGGGAGACAGATCACAAATAATATTATAATTGCTCAAGAAATATTTCATTCTATTTCACTTACGACGGCGAAAGAAGAAGCCTTTACGCTAAAGGTTGATATGACAAAGGCTTATGATAGAATAGAATAGGATTTCTTGAGTGCAGTTCTGAAGAAGTATGGGATTATAGCGAACACATATAAACTTATTATGAACTGTGTATCTACACCTTCCATTTCGTTATTATTGAATGGAAGGCCTGAAGGTTTTTTCTTTAGTAAGAGAGAGCTTAGACAAGGATGCTCCTTAAGTCCATATTTATTTATACTTTGTTTTGAAACTCTCACTAAATTAGTGGTCCAGGCATAAAGATGTGGACTTTACAATGGACTTAAGGTAAATAGGTACGCGCCAAGTATTAGTCATCTCATGTTTGCAGATGACCTATTTTTCTTTGGGAAGGCATCAGATTATAATGTGGAGCAATTGATGAGTATTTTAGAAACATATGCAGGGTGTTCGAGGCAACTAATCAACTATCAGAAATCCTAAATACAATTTAGTGCAAATTGCAGTTCCGACAGAAGAAGTAGAATTTTGAAATTATTGGGAGAGAAGGAGATGAAGAAAGACGACATTCATCTGGGGAATTATTTATTGAAACCTAAACACAAAATTGCCTCTTATGATTTGTTTTGAAGAAGATTGAAAATAAATTAATGGGATGGAAAAGAAACTCTTTCACATGCGGGGTGGACGATATTATTAAAAAGCGAGCTTGCGTCAATTCCTATTTATTTTCTTTCAACAAATATTATTCCAAAAGCAGTGGTGGAAAAAATTGAGCAAATCCAAAGGAATTTTTGCAGGGGCATAGCGATGAGAAGGCAAAGATGCATTATTTGAGTTGGGATAAAATGCAAGCTAGTCAGAAAGATTGGGCATTAGAGATATGGGTGTTGTTAGTCACTCTTAGTCGAAAATTTAACTTCGAGATACCTTTCAGGACCGGAAGCGTTGTGGGTTAAACTATTGAAGGCCAAATATCTCAAGAACGAAAACTTTTTGGGACCATTTAGCAAAACCGGGTACCACATTCATTTGGAGACGTATACTCGAGATGAGAAAGTTCATGAAAGAAGGCGCGTGTTATTCTATTGGAGATGGAAATAGTACTCGTATATGGGAAGACCCATGGGTACCTAATATAAGAGGTTTTAGACCGAGTAAGAACGAAGTTGATATGGAGGGTCCAAATGTGTTCTTGGCAAAAGACCTTATAGATATGCATGGACAGTGGAAGAAGGTGGATATAGATGATTTATTTGATGAAGTGTCGACGAAAGCAATTGATGAAATACCGTTATCCAGAAGTAATAACACCGATAGGTTGATTTTGGTAGATACTTTGAAAGGAGAGTTCACTACAAAATCATTATATACCTCGAACCATCTTCTTCAAGAAGAGTAGAACTCTTTAATGACGTAAGTTGGAATGTTGTAAGGAAGAAATTCACATTAACTCCAAGAATTAAACTTTTTCTATAGAGGGTGCTAAATGAGGCTCTCCCTACTAAATCAAGAGCTCTTAAATATAATACTAAGTTTCAAAACTTTGTAGTATTTGCAAGGAAGGTGAAGAAAATTTCAAACAATTGTCATGTCGTTGGCTAGGAAGTAATGAGGAAGAAGAAGGGGTAATTGAACTTCGGATTTATGTGATGTGGTTTATGTGGAAAGCTAGAAATGTTTGTGTTTTCGAAGGTATACTTCTCAACGGGTATAAAATTATTAAAGCAGCTCAAGATATGCAAACTGAATTCTCGAATGGAAACACCAACATGGAACATCATACGGATCAATTGGTGGTGAAAGAAGTGGATTGTTGGAACCGTCTCCAAGAGGTTTATTAAAAATCAAATTCGATGGGACGTATTACAATAACTCCACCGTCTCCAAGAGGTTTATTAAAAATCAAATTCGATGGGACGTATTACAATAACAAAGCGGGAGCAGCTGCAGTGTGTAAAAAAGTAAAAGGAACCTTTATAATGGCTTTATCAAGTAGAACAAATGCATGGTCGACAATGGAGGCCGAGGCTATTGCAGCTCGATTGGCAGTCCAACTAGCGCTTAATTTGTCGGAATATGGTTGTCTACTAGAGGGGGATGTCATGACTATTATAAAGGCTTGTTCGAAGGAGAAGGACAACATCCTTTGGAGAATCAGACCACTTATCATGGAAATTACACAAAAAACTTCAAGGCTACAAAATAATGACTTCTTTTTTTCTGTAATCGCAAAGCTAATAATGTGGCTCATACTCTTGCTAAAAGTGCTTATAATAGCGATCTAAATCGGACTACGAAAATCTATCAGATTCCGAATTATCTTGTAAGTCAGTTTGGAGAAAGATTTGTCCAACATGAATTCAAGCTCTAATAGCTAATAAAATTGAGGTATTAACCTCCTTTCACCAAAAAAAATAAATACAAGTCGAAACCCCATGTATCTAACGTTGGGGAATGGGTTTTGATAGGATACAATGTACTACTTACTAGGGTAAAACTTGTCAAGTATACAAATACTTGCCATATATCATGCCAAAATATCAGTGATATATCTGACTTGTAATACCTTCTTCTACATCTAACTACTACGATGTTTAACAATAGCAGAAAGCAAAACGCAGTCGAACAATAACAAAGACAAATAACTTCATAAAATGCGATTGTAAATTTGTAATCGATCCCCTTAGAAGTTCGATTCGTAAACTCACTCAAAATTTGGTAATTGGTATTACTAGAAACAACGGCAGACGAGAAACAGTCACTTACAAAAATATATATAAATAGATACTTTCAACCATGGCCTGTGGTAATGGAGTGACTCTACATAAAAAACAGAACAATAACAAACCCGCACAGACAAATATATGCCTAATGAATACATGTTGTCGAACTTCTAAGTTTCATACCAGACATTGATGAGAACTTGTGTAACTACAATTTTAAATTTAGTAGAAACGAAACAATAGATGGCTTCTTCCATTTCTCGTTTACTAGTACGTCCAAGGAACACAATAACAAAAGAACAAAAGCTAAAAGAAGATGACGGACGTATGAAACATGTAATCTTCCGAGATATTATGGGGAAATCATGCTGCCATGTCTGTTCTATTATACCCTAATGGTAAATAACCGAAAGATACATAATAACAACACTAAGAATGAATCAATTTCTAGTGCAATAAGAATTAGAAACAACAATACAGGATTATTAACGAGCTGCTGCGGTAAAAGGAAACATGCTAGAAATCAATCTTCGATTTAAAACATAGACATTTATAGTCAAGCATGCAGCATGTCCAAGCTATTATATGATGCAGCGAGAGCAAAAAAAAGAACAAAAGGTTAACTACAAGTTCCCTGCAATATTGGGGTTGGATATCAATATCTATGATCTAAATGCATAGTCAAAACACACGAAAACTAACCCACTCATTGCCTACAGAAGAAATGTCATACACTTTCGTTCCTAAAAAAGGGTAAGCTTCTATAGCCGAACATGTTAACTAAGTTCTCATAACGCCTTAAAGTCCCTCAACCTTCCTACCTCGTGTGCCCGTTCCAAGACATTCCCTTGTTAATAAATAGCTTTCTTGATAATTCCCCTGTCGGACCTAATTCCAACACATGTAATATACAAAGCTAATGTTATACAGCATAAGGTAAGGAGACGCAAGTTATTGAGCGATATTGGCATTGGAATCTATAAAAACAAAATTACTAATATTTTTGTGTTGCCCAGCAACTCAAAGTAACAGGTGACTTTGGATGCACACGTTTTTATTCTCGAGTTCAAATACGTACGCCTCGAGGCATCAGGTTACTGCTTCGCCTCGATGCGAGCCTTGAGGCGTACGCCTTGAAAGTTTTTTAACACACTTACATATACCATGAAACGAGGATCATAATTATTCTTTAAAAACCCTCCTTATAGATAGCAAGCTTTCGGTAGCAAATAAGAGTAGTAATAGCACACAAGATTCAACATATCTCACTCCTAGTAGAAGTATATGAAGAAGAAGCAACAAGTAATGGTTCTAACATAACATCCATCAAATCATTAAAAGCGAAAAAAAAAAGGGTACTAGTACTAGATACCAGAGTGAGAGTACTTCTTCCTCTTCTTCTTAGTCGCCTTGGCGATTATTTCTTGAGACTTCCACGAACACCTGGTTTAGGTTTAGAAGAAGTCTCGGGAGCCTTAACAGCATGCAAGTTGATGATCTTATCTTCTTCGTAAGGAATCTTTGGGTGCTTAGATTCATGATGTATCTGCATAGTTTTAACATCTGGAGCTGTAACTTTACAGAGAGGGCATTCATACTTAGCATGACCACCTTTTTCGATTCCGGTTCGATCCGCCATTCCTGCTTTACCACCACCTCTGTTAGTTAGGGCAGCATCCATCTTTGCCTGAATCTCTTTTGCTGTGTGCTTCTTTGGCTTCGCTTTCCCAGTCATGGCTGCTCCTTCTTACCTCCTCAAATAAATACCCTTCTTTGTAAAGTTCTTTCTCTCTCAAAGAGCTTTACGAAACCCTAACCCCAATCAGAACAAAATCAAGTGAGTATTATATTATACCTAAAGATGAATAGAATTGAAATCAAATAACCTACAAACAAGAATCAACATCAGAAAATTTAACCTAAACCTAATCTTATCCAAGATAGAATCGATTGATCCATCTTAAAGCTTTTACATACTAAGAATAGTAATAATACATGAATCGAGGAAAAATAGGAAGGGGAAAACTTCAGGTAAATAAAAAGAGGATCTTACTCTCCGCCGCCGCCGATGCCGTGAACCACCGATGCTTTAATCTTCAAACCCTCGTTCCACCGTAGTCTCCTTTTTCTGCAAAATTCTATCGTAGTAGATTATTGGCCTTATATACAAGAGGGAAGTGGGCTATGATGATGTCCACGACCCGGTTTAGAATTTTGACCCGATCCAGCTACTAACTTTCTTTCTTTTTTCTTTTTTTTTTTTTTCTTGAGAAGTCGACTACGATCTTAGTCGTTACAAGGCATTATATATGATGTGATAAGCACGATAACCGCCTAAGTTAAACCATTAATAAAAGAGGTCTAGAGCCTGACAAATTTATTTCACTTCTTTTGGGCGAACTTAGGACCTCTAGGGTTTTGAAGTTTATGTCAATACTTTCAACCATTTGGGCAGGCAAGTGTTGACTACTAACTTTCCACATTGCCAAAAAAGTTCCGTACTTTTGTTTGAGGGGTGACTCTAAAGTCGGCCGATCCTTTTGTTTTAACCCCACCATTTTCATCACCATCTCCGTGGACCTCGGACTAGGTCACTGGCCTGAATTTGATGTGTTCCTCAGCATGTATTTGGCCCAATGAAAGTGCCTTAGGACTACCCCCAATCCGCGAAGCTCTACGAGGGATGGAGGCCCAAGGTTAAAAGAAGGGGTGCTTATAGACTAACCATCGTACGAGATTATGTTTGATAACAAGGAAATAAGTCGCCAAGATGCATATAATCCAAAAATTCGGGGTATACTGCTAAAAGTTATCATTTCCGATAAAATCAATATATACATCCACGTAACTAAACATAATGACTTTTGCTCAAATATAAAACCTCCACTGATATGAACTAGAAGAGAATATCTTAAACAAAAGAACACCAAAAAAATATTCTTGGAACCATAACAGAAAGATGGTGAAATACACATGGATGGTGGAATCTTTTTGACAGAGTCCCACTTACTAAAACATGTCAATTTTGGTGTTTTTTCCTTTCTATCACCATGGATTTTGTTAAAAGGTCTCTTTCATTCTGGTTTAAATTAGGCGGTTATCGTGCTCATCACATTTTCATGATGTATCAATGCCTTGTAACGACTAACGTAAATCGTAGTAGATTTCTCAAAAAAAAAAAATGTTAAAATGCCAAAGATTGTGGTGGTGTTGATAAAGGTAAATATAAATATGCTTATGATATGTTGGGAAATTTTAAATGCGCCCACCATTTTTTGTTGCATACACTCACATATAAGGTTGTTGAGGTCAAAGGATATGTGATTGTGGCAGGTAGAAATGGTAAGTGTATATAACATTTCTCCTGTACGTTTTCAATGTATGTGAGCTAAAAATTGAGTTGGTAGTTTGGTACAGTCAACTGATCAGGGCACAAGTGTGACTTGGGTGGGCATGGTGAAACCGCATGTGCCCCATAGGTCCATAAAGTTTATCGGCAACTTTGTAAGCCCTAAAGACTTATTATGGGGGTTGGGTTAACAACTTTGGGGTAGGAGAGTTCTATAGACACCTCTATTCTAGCTACAGCCCATACAGCCTAAATTTGTGACTGTGATGATGGTGGTGGTGAGGATGAGAGAGAGTTGAACATAGAGACAGTGGTCGTGGTGGTGGTTGGTTAACGAATGGAGATGAATATAGTAGTGGTTTGTGAAGGTGGTCGTAGTGATCGGTCGTATCTTGTGTGTATTTAACAATCGACTTAGTTCGAGTGAATGGACCAAGTCAAGAATGTTAGTGGGTGGGGTTTGTAAGAACATATTGTATACCTAGAGAGCATCCTTATTACATTACAAACATATAGTCATCCATTAATCAACATACCTACTATACTCCTCAAACCAAGATATACAAAATCACAAAACAATACCAAAAGACTACAAAATAGATATATGAAAGAGACTTGAAACACACTAATTAGCAACTAGACTTTCAAAGAGGAAGAAATAAAGAGAGAGAAAAAACAACATGGTCCCTCATTAGCCAAAGCCCAAAAGGGTTCAAATTCTACCCTTAGTCGATTCGGCGTTTGGGGGCCCATCGTGGGAGATATGGGCTGAAATGGGCCGAGATAACTCTAGAGTCAAGCAGTTCCATGATGGGTGTGAAGTTAACACATCTTGGCACCTTGTACTGGTTAATAGATGCACCCCTTGATATGGCATAATCCATTAGCTCTTCAAATGTTCCATTCTTCACTACCCTTATCTCTAGTGCTCCTATTGAGTTGCACTCCACTCTCCCTTGCCTGTAAACTGAATTTAGACTCTCTTCCATGGCTAAGCAACACTGATTCAGCACCTCCTCACTCGGCCCGTTAGAGGGGTCCTTCATCAACAACTCCCAATATATAACGTAATGGCCCGGTATCGTTTTGGTGTCTGCGTAGCTTGTGTATTCAACTACACTGGTATTAGAATCTCGAAGGAGTTTTGATGCATTTTCTACGGCTAACTGCAACTCTGCCTCGTCTGTCTTGTCAGAATCGATGCTCAGAAGCACGTTTTTCCTTCTTACGAAGGCAAATTGTGGGGCGGAGTTGTAAAACCCAGTGACTCGGAGTATATCACCAACACGGTAGCGGCACAGACCGGAGTAGGTTGTGATGACAAGTTCATATTCCTTACCAATTTCAAGGTCGCCTAAATCAACCAGGCGAGGTGTTGGTGATGAAGCTACTGAGATGCATGACGAGGAGGGTTCATTGGGAAGAAACTCGAAGTATGCCATGTTAGGCATGATGGTGTAAGAGACTTCAGACGGCTTGCACAAAGGCTTGAGATTAAGGCCGAAATAACACTCAGATGACGCGTACATGGTGCACGTCAGGGGCAAACCACCGCTGTAATAGTCGAGAGTGGGGATGTACTGAGCCATGGCACCAGTAACAATGACATCGAGGTATTTGGTATTAGGCCATATCCTAGTAATGATACCTTCCCAGTTCTCCTCTTTGCACTCTCTAGTTATAAGCTCAGCTAGCTTTGGGTTCGGTTTAAGAAAATCGAGCTTCTGGAGTAGACATTGTCTGATTGATAGATCAGTAACGTTAGGGTTCAGAGTTCCCGTACCGATGTCGTGGGCAAGTAGTTTCCAGTGGAGCTGAAGAAAGCGAATGGCACGAAGAAGTCCAGAGGCAAACACTGCACCGACTCGAAGGACTTCTTCACGCTGGTAGAGACCACAAAGCATTTGAGTATACATGCTCTGAAAAGAGTCAGGACAGAGAATAGCCTCGTTTGGGCTAGTGTAGACGTTATACGGATCGTGTGGCCTAGTCTTGAAATGTTCACTCTTGTAGTAACTTGTTAGCACCGGTCGAGCCAATAAACCTCCTGGTGTCTTTGTTTCCGATTTCACAAACAAGAAGTAAAGTCCTTTTCCTTTGTTTAAATCGGGCACATACCTGAAATTGTTCCAATAAAAAAAGTTAATAATTTATTTCTCTGAAAAATTCAAACTCCTAAAGATGTTTATTTTATATATAAATGTATGTGAATATTTGATTTATGTGCATAAACTTACAGGTTCATGACGGGCATAAGAAGGCTATAGAGTAACTGACGACGATCCAATTCTTCTTGTATTGTAGGCATCAATTTTCTCTCTCCCGCCGAAGTTCCCGAGCTATATGTAACAAACATTGAATCAAATTCATATTTAGTAAGGGGTAGTACTACTTCGATGGGCTCGTGGAGGCCTATCCATAAACAAAATCTAAATTCATTGGACTTCGGTATCAGAAGTGTTGGACAATATCAATAACTGCTGATATCAGACTAGGAAAGTTCGTAATCGGTTGGGACAAGTAATTATGAGATTGACCTAGAGATCTAAAGTCAAACTTCGTATTAGGTAGGTCGTGGAGTCTTCCCCAGAAACAAGACTAATATTACAATAAAAAAAAAAACAGGCCATACCTAGTGAGAAATTCGGAGATGGGGTGAGCAGATAAGATGGGAGATCGATCACCATTAGCAATACGTTGAATTTCAGGCTGAAGATCTTCATAAGTAATAACTGGTATTTTCGACTTGAACGTGTCACGATCTGTTGCTCCTCCGAGTTCGTAACGTTTTAAGTACTCAGTGTCACCGTTACGACTCAAGATTTCAGATAATACATTCTCTTGAACTGAATAAACGTTCTTTGTCATCTCCTCAATGAATTCAAGTGCCTTTGAGTGTTTCTTTAACTCACTGGAATCTGCCATTGTTGATAAGAAGACCTAGGCTAGAGAAAGAGAGAGAGGGAGAAAGAACTAGAGAGGAGATAATTGGAGGGAGTGTGAGTTGGTTTTGGTAGAGATAAAAGTGAGAATTAAGTCTATTTATAAGAAATTCCAAGTCAGGAAAGTCTTCTCATAGGACTTGCATGAAAAGGGACATAGAGAGTGACGTGGTCACCTAAAAGGGAAACAAGGACGGCCCACAAGATGACATGGATATCTGTTTGAGCAGACAGGTTGGACCATCATGCAGCATAAGAGGAGACAGAAATGCCAGGTGGTCAGGTTTTAGGGTAATGATGTTGGTCCAAGAAAATGATAGGCGGCCGGCGACTTCGTCCTCATGTTAATATTTGGTAACAATCTTCCACGTGAGAAATATGCTTTCTTTGGTTTTTTCTACTTGTCAAAGTATTTATTCTCTTCCCCTCTCTCTCTCTCTCTCTCTCTCTACCTAATACCAATAAGAAAGACTAGTAGATAAAGTGACAAATTTTACAACTTTCAGTTCTACTGTGACGAAGTTTCTGACCTAATTTGAAATAGTTATTACTAGTTGGACGTCTTTTGTTACAAAAGAAATAGTATTAACAATGCACCTCAATTTATAAATTTTACAACTTTCAGTTCTACTCCGAGTATGGCCTCTGATTTCAGGCCAATATCACTATGCACCTCAATTTATAAATTCATCACTAAAATAGTGGCGAATCGAATTCGACCTTACTTGGATCAATGTATTATGTGGACTCAAAGTGCCTTTGTCCCTTCGCGTCAAATCATGGATAATATAATTATAACACAAGAAATCATTCACTCCATGACCAAGTCTAAATCCAGAAAGGGAGGATTTTCTCTTAAAATCGATATGGCCAAGGCCTACGATAGGGTCAATTGGGAATTTCTAACTAAGGTCCTGGGAGCCACTGGGTTTTCAGGTCGTATTTTAGACCTTATATTATCTTGTATTACTACTTCTACTTTCAGTATACAGAATCTATCCCCCTACCTATTCCTACTAATCTCTCAATCTCTCTCGCTCCTCATTAATCATTATGAATCAAAAGGTTTGTACAATGGTTATAAAATAAATCCATCTAGTCCTAGTATCTCTCACCTTCTCTTTGCGGATGATCTCATCCTCTTCGGGTCGGCCACCATTATAAATCTTACAGCCATCATTAATATCATTGAAGCTTACTCTAACTTTTCTGGTCAACTGGTTAATTTCGATAAATCCTCCATATTTTTTGGTAAGAGAGTGCCTTTAGACATCCAAGCCCGGTTTTCAGATACCCTTCAAGCTCCAAGAATGAATAGTCAAGCAAAATATCTAGGCTCCTTTCTCCTTAAACCAGGGAACAGAATTGATAGTTTTTCCTGGTTAACAGATAAATTTCATAAAACTTTAGCAGGTTGGAAAAACAAATTAACTTCTCAAGCTGGAAGGACAGTGCTAATTCAATCTGTTCTAGGTGCCTATTGCACTTACTCATTCAGTTATCAACAAATACCCAAGCAAGTGATTAAGCAATTGGAAAAAGCAGAGAGATGTTTCTGGTGGGGCCATTCTACTTCAGAGAAAAAAATACATTTCATCAACTGGGATATCATCTGTTCATCTAAAAAACATGGTGGACTAGGTATAAGGGCATTAGCAGAGGTCAACAGCTCTCTCATTGGTAAGATGACCTGGAGGTATTTAACTCAACCTAACTCTATTTGGGTCAAACTATTGAATTCAAAATATATAAAGTCAGGTAATTTTTGGAGTATTAACTCCCCTTCCTCTGCTACTCCATTTTGGAGAGCTATTCTCAAAAGCAGGAATACATTTGAATCTAATATTTTGGAAGGTGGGTGATGGCAAAAATATTCAGATCTTAACAGATCCTTGGTTAGAGGACCAACAAAATTGTAGACCTACTATTATTGAACCTATTCCTTCTAACATTAAGTTTGTAGCAGATCTCATGAAGCAAGATAACAAAAGTTGGGATCAAGAGATAATAAGCAAGTATTTTGATCAAGGAACAGTAGAAGCCATTAATTCGATTATTATCAACCCCTCAACTGAGTCTGATAAACTTATTTGGAAACCTTCTGAAACAGGTTCGTTTTCTTCCAAATCTTATTACCAGGAGATCAGGGTTAGACCTATCTTAAACCAAAGGGTACACGATTTTCCTTGGAAAAAAATGTGGAAGTATACCTCTATTAACCCTAAGGTTCAACTATTTATATGGAAAATTCTTCATGATGGACTGGCAACATTCGATAATTTAGCTAAATATATTCCCACAGTCCAACCAAGTTGTAAGTTATGTGATACAAGTGATATCGAGACAATCGATCACCTTTTTGGGTCCTGTCCTAAGTTTAGAGAATTAATTCATATTAATAATAATAATAGTCTAATAAGCTTGAGCCAGGATCCCATTCAGAATATGAGAGATCTACTAATGAATGGTAAGAACGGTGAAGCAGAATGGAGAATATTTACTTATCTTTTATGGTGTTGGTGGAAGGAGAGGAATGCATGGATATTCCGATCTACAATGCCAGATCCGATTCGTTGCTGGTGGTTAGCCAAGAAAGAGGTACAAATACTAACCCCTTTGACTAATATCTCTTCGGATCTGATTGATGAACAGGAAACACAATGGTTGCCTCCTCCTTCTTCCAAAATCAAAATAAATGTTGATGGTGCTTTCAATCCACCACAAGGAGCTGCTGGAGCTATAGCTCGAAATCATTTGGGAGAGATTTTGGGGACAAAGAAGATCAGGTTTCCATCGGTTTCGCCGCTTCACAGCGAAATGAAGGCATTCGAGCTAGGGTTTCGGCTAGGTCAAGAGTTGGAGATCCAGGCTTATATAATAGAAGGGGATAGCAAGTTGATGGTGGAGTTGCTCTCACACCCTAATTGTCAACCTCCGTGGCGCCTATCCAGTGAAATAGAGAAGATTCGTGGAGACATTTCAACGGTGGATATCGATTTACAATTCTGTCCCAGAATCTCAAACATGGAGGCTCATAACTTGGCGAAATCATGCTTTAACCCCTGACTAGAGCTTATTTAGTTATCTGGTCCTTTCAGTTCATTTTATCATCCTAGATTAGTTATCTTATTCTCATCAACTGGAATTTGTAACTTACTTTGGATGTTATATCTATTTGAAAGCTTTATTCAAAAAAAACAATGGTGGAGCTGGGGCGGGGCAGAGCTGACTCTTGTTAAAGGTAGAAAACCTAATATTAAAATATCGATGAACAATAATTGTATGCCGGTTTTCAACAAAAAAAAATAAAATAAAATAATTGTATGCCGAAAAAGTCTTTAAAATATAATTTACAAATACATATAGCCACATATCTAACTAGTGAAAATTTACTCCCAAATGATTTTAGACTAGTCAGAGTTGATTTAAACTTTTGGGACTATAAGTGTTAATGGGCACTACAAACTATGTATTTACGGGCAGTTGTAAGCTAGATTATCCTCTCTTACCCAATATTTTGGATGAGCCTGTATGCTTTTCCAAATTGACTCGCTATATTTCAACTATATGTTTTCACACAAAATAAGCCTCTAGCCATATCATTATTATAAAAACTTGAAAGATATATAATAGGTCAGCGCTTTGGGGAAAGTTAAATAATTTTCGGGGTGTGAAATTTTAAAGAGAATACGTAAAATTTTAGAAATTTTTCGGGGAAATAAATTTTAAAGGGAAATAAAAAAAACACTCCACCTCACCTCATTCTCTCTCTCTGAAACACGATTTTTTTCTTTCTTCTTTCTCTCTCTCTAGATTTGTTTTAGAGAGAGAGGAGAAAAAAAAAAAGTTTTTTAGAGAGAGTGATATTTTTTTTTTAATGGTCGGCGGCCGGAGAAGAGAGAGAGAGTGGTGGGGAGAGAGAAGATGAGGTGGAGAGAGAGAGAGAGCTGGGGTGGAGAAGCTATTTTGCTTTCCCCCTAAATAAAATTGTCAAACAAAATTGACCAAATCTTTACACCCCGAAAATTATTTTGCTTCCTCCAAAGGGCTGGCCATATAAAATTATGGACTAACCAAGGTGAATACAGTCTACACTATCTCTCAATCTCTTACAAATTATTTTAAAAATGAAAAATATATAAAATGGAATAAATTAAGGTAAATTTGTACGGATTAGACAAACCCACCCCTCAAGGCCTCAACCATATATTTGTCACAGACCCATGCTAGCTAGGCCTGCATGTAGGACCAACCTATTTTTTTTTTTTGATGAAGTCGGACCAACCTATTTAGATAGTCCAAAATGTTAGTTAAAGGATAGGATTTGTATAATCTAATATTTTGAATAGATTAACCAAAATAATTAGTATGAAAATTTGTTGTTTAAGATATTGAGACATACACCAATTACGTGGGTCGTTTTATTACGTATGTGATACCCAAGTTCCGACAATAACAAAATAAGACTCTGAATACCCACATCATAATCGAAAAGCTTGAACACTTGGTAAGTTCGACTTTTCATCAAAATTTCTAGATACACCTAAATGCATTTTAACATCGCCAATTAGCATGGTATCATATTTGATAACATCTGATTTAGGTATATTATGTAAATTGTCTCGTGCTTACTATAGGGAGGTGTTACCACATTGAGTAAGACAATTGGGTTGTAGATTTTTTAGGTTTTTGTTGTCACTATCTATGATACTATATACTCTTTTTTTTTCAGACTCTATGATATGTACTTGGACAAACTTCTTCCATATTGATGAGTCACTATCTAATTAGTTGTTCCCTCTCAACCACTTCAATTTAAAAATGCTAACCTTTATGATCATAATAGAGAATGAAAGTTTTAGGCCAAATACAAAGGTGAAGGATAGGATTACAATTGTATAGTTGTATAATTAGTGTTATGACCCTATTCTTAAGGTGTAACAAAATATACTTCAAACTACCTATATATCATGATATATGGATCAATGAAATTCTGCTATTGATTCAACAAAAAAAATGAAATTCTGCCATGTTGAATTTCAGTCGAGATATATGGTCTGACATGATTGAAATAGAGAGAGAAAGTACATCTCTTTAAATCTTGTCCTGCTATATACTTCAGCTTGAATTCAGCCAAGATATTAGTCGGACAAACCAATCAGTCTTTAATTAACGTAACAGTGAGAAAAAAGTGAAAAACTATTCTCCATAGTCAAAGTATTGACTCAATCAAGGTGAAGGTGGAGTGTCAATTTTATATGTTCTCCATCCATGCACGTCTTAGGAAAAATAAAAACCCAACACTCCAACCACTCCGACAATAAGCTCAACTATTGACTGCTACATTGGACAACCAATTTTGAAGGTCAAAGGATCTAGTATTCTAGATCTATAAACAATTTCCATGAGCAGCTGATTGACAAGAACAATATTAATTTTATATTCATGTGGGTCAAACAAGCACGAGAACAATATTAATTTTATATTCATGGGCATAGATGCGGTCTTGAGTTTAGCAAATGTCCATGTCTTTTGGGTGGACTTGCAGAATTTAGGAATGGTCTACTCCTCTCACGAGAGCATTTGAAACCTAGACTATAGAGACAAAACTCCTAAGTTGAAGAAAACAATATCGATATTTTTAAAATTCGGATGGTTACCAAAGATGAAAACATCAAAATAATCTCATTCTTTTTTACAAAATCAAGTTATCTTTCTCAAGCTCATTATAGTATGATCTTTTCTTATTGAGATAAGGTATATGCCTCAATAATTACTGCATAGAGGCAGGTAAAACTCAAAAAAGCCTCAAGTCTCATACATCACTAGAATGGAGATCTCTGATCTCTAATAAGATTAAATGGATATCCATTAGGTAATTAAACATAAACAAAAGCAATTTGGGACAATAATCTCTGTTACAAGAGCTAATAGAGCACATAATATATATATATATATATATGGAGAGAGAGAGAGAGAGAGAGAGCTTCCTGCATCACTAATTTATGTTTCTTCCCAAGAACCTTCAAAAAAAAACAATGAAAATTTTAACTGCACTCAAGACCTAGGAGTAGATGCCTTCTGCTTTGCTTTTTCAATCAGAGGCTTTAATTGCTTTTTCTCAGCAAGAATCTTCAGAAAGTTGAACAAAAAAGGAATATAGTTATGCTTTCTCCTCATATTCTCTGTTTTCCATTTCTTGAATTTATCTTCCTCCATTAATATCTTCTCAGTAGCACTTTCGATCCCCGCGTTTATTTCCGAAAGCAATTTGTTCAGTGACTCGATACTACCAGCATTTCCTTGCCTATCCGTCTGAGCAGCAGATAGTTGCTGCAGAACCCGTTCCCTCCTCCTCTGAAGATCTTTGAGTTCCGTAGTATACATCTCCTTCCTGTTTTTTATAATTGCCATTAAGTTGAATCTAATTTCACTTCCAGAATACCTTTCGATTCGTTCCTGGATCACTGGTTGAACCATTTGAAGCCAATCCATATCGCCTTGACCACCAGGGCATTGTCCTAGACTAATCGGGCCCTCCTTCAGCCCGTCAAGCTCATATAATACCCCGTCAACAGGCAAATAGCTTATGAAGTGGTAGACATCATCATCTTTTCCTGCCACCTTCTGCTCGTCGGGCACAAAAGGCGTGGGCCTTGCAAAACTGTTGTGAGCTGTCCTTATGGCTTCACTGTTGTTGATAGCTAAGCCCTTCAGTTCGGGAGGGAAGTTTTTCGTGAATTCTTTTAGCATCGATAGTTCTGGACCAATGTCGACATTGGGACAGTTCATAAGAATGGAGAGGATAGCTTGGGTTGCACATGCATTGTTAATGACCTGAAATGATAGCGACAGAGTCAAACCAGAAGGATTCAAGTATAGATGCTTCGAAAGATGAGTCAAACTGCTTCTTAGTTAATACCTGGCTAGCAAAAAATAAGTTTGGGTTTGGATCTCTAACTACAAGGCGATCATCTTTCTCTCCAGGTCGCCACTTGAAAAGGAATATCAAGCCATATACGGGCCTATAAGTATATAGATACAAGTAAACCAGGGTGAGAAACAGAAACTTGTTTAAGATAGTGTGATTAACAAAGCTTGACATAGATAACTGACCGAAGATTGTTAAGGGAATCTGTGTCCAGGGAATACAATTCCTCCACCTGCGAGCACAAAAGTCAAGATAATTCTCGGGAATGGTATTCTCAAGAGGCCATAAAAATAGAGGAACAGAATAGATACTAATCAATCATCATCCATAAAGAGGCGCATGTATGAGACAGACTCATTACTGCAGGTGGGCATGCCCCTCCACTGCAAAGAGAGGCGTAATTCAGATGTGGTACACGTGCATTTGGCCTTGAGATAAACCTCGCGCGCCTTTTTGTAACATCTTAAATACTTGCTAGAATGCAAAACTATAATGAACTCCATGAGAAACAAGAATGATCGTCTAACGAGGATACTGAAATGTTCGATATTACGTAAGAACATGTTGAACTTCTCGAAAAGCACGAGTGAGCATCTCAAAAGAATAACAAAATGCCAGTGACCCAAAAGGAAAACAGTAATTTTCAATATTTTTGCTCCAAAAGAAAGTCATACAGAGGGAGGGAGTGGAGATCTGCCAAACTTGGTCACTCTTCCCTGCCTCCGTCTAATTACCTTCAACTTTCTACACAATTAACATAACAGGCTAATAGAAACAGCCAGTAGAAATGATCAAAATGAGATTTTAAAACTAGAGGTTATTCCATTGGCAAGGAGACTGTTCTGGACTTCTGGTCAATACTCAATCAGCTTGCACATTTTAGGTAAGATTTTAAATTTCACCTTGCGCGGTGGCACGTTAGGTACTAAGAGGCCTGGTTTATCCAATAAAATTCCCTTGAAGACAACAATATATGGTTTGCTTCCTTACAACTTCTAATCAAACACTTATATGATAGAGACAAATGAACATGAACCGTCATGCTTAACACCCTCATGTAAGCATGTCAAAAAGATTAATAGGAAGATTACCTGCACTCCTTTTACTTGCATCTGCTGTATCAATTCAGTAAATACACCTAAATCATAAGTTAGGGTTAATAAGAGAGGAGGAAAAACAAGAAAATAATAGCAGTATAGCTCCTATTACACTGAGATATAGGAGAATGGGAGACAAACTACACAATGCCCATACAGTAAACCTTAAAACGCATGTTATACATACAAAAAAGACAAGTAACAGTAAGAAGCGCACTATATTAGCATATAGCAACCTTATGGAACTGCTGACGAGCGGTCACGACATATATTGATTACTCAATTGCATGCTTACAAATCAACAATTTTCCAGGATAAACATGTATTCTAGACTTTCTTATCAAAAAAATTAGGTACACAATATTTTAAAAAAATTCAAGGCGCGCCTCAAGGCGAGGTGGTCACGTTGTGCTTCGAGGTATACGTATCTGAACCCAAGAATAAAATGTGCGCTTCTGAACTCAGCTGTTACTTTTTTAGTTGTTAGACAACATAATAACATCAATAGTTTTGTTTAGTGAACACTTACAATGTTATATTATAGTAGTAAAGTAGAAAAAAGAATATTATGTTTATACATTGTCAAATTTCCTTACAAAAAAATAATTTACGCCTTTTATGCAACGAAGTGTATGTGCCGCCTTGCCTTGTCAGAGAAACCCGCCTTGAGGCGTAAAATATGGTTTGAAACATTGTTATGAACGTATTGATACTATAGATAAATGAGGATTCAAGCAAAAACATTTTATCTATAACGCCTCAACGCAAGCTCCACATGTATTTAGGATATTACACTAAATAACTCCATATAGTAACTCTTACTCCAAGACGATATGTTTCTTTAAAAAAAAAAACTTTAACACGTGAACATGTACTAACATGTTTCCAATATCCATCATATGAGACATGAGGTGCAATCAAATATATCATAAAGCTTACCAGGATCAGATTCAATAGTGCACCACGACATTGTATAAACTTGTTAGAATCTGCAAGACGTTGAAAGGAAAATAGTGCTCAATACATAACAGCAAAGTATAGAAAGACAAGGATAAGACATACACCAGCTTCAGTATACAGAATATACAATTTCTAATGCACAATGAAACTAAAAGCAACTTGCTCAAAAAGCATAAGAAAGCGATTAACGTGTTTTTTCGAAAGATAAACATAAACATGAGGGCAGATAACATAAACATGAGGGCAGATAACCAAATTTTGTAATGGAGAAAGAATTATGTCCTGGAAGTACTGGTTCGCGCTTCCCTTCTTGTTTTTTAGAATCGAAAATCGTCAAACATTCATTTTCGGAGTAGTTAGGTTATCATGTCATAGTTAGTGGGTTAAAGTATTGGTCTATAAATAGATCTTATTTGCAGTTTAATTTAGGTCAAGTCAAATAATCAAATTCAAGTATTAATCTTCTTCATTCTTCACCCAACAATCAACCAATTCTGAAAATAACCCAACTAAGAAAATAGATTCTGAGAAAAGTGTAAGAACAACAAACTATGCACGTAAAAACAGAAGAATCTGCTCCAAAAAAAAAACCTAATTATTGATAGATTAGTGAACTTGAAGAGGATGTGAAGTAATAGAGTATATACCTAAAGACGTAGAGAAGTTGAGAGTGCTTCAAGAACCGAATCTAACCCTTTGGAACGAAATCGGATGTTCTTCTTCTGCTGCTAGCCTGCTTCCAAATAAAAAAAAAGGATTAGGGTTGTCGATTCTGTACTGTGGGGTGAGTGAGCGTAATGGGGATTTTTGTTTTTGTAAAACTTTACCTCTCGACTAAGGTCCGTTTGTTAAGTAGGGATAAATGTTTGGAAAGGAATCCACTATTTTCTACCCGAAAGAAATATTTTCCACCAGAAGAGAAAATGTTTTCACATGAAAATCTAATTTTTAAAATCATATATTGGCTTCTTTCATAAAAAAAAAAAAATCATATATTGGCTATTTAAAATTTGGAAGCTTCACTCATGGTGTGTTTGCATGACGGAATCATGAATCCGCAGATTCATGAGTCTTGGGATTCATGATTCCACGGATTCATGAATCCAAATAATATTTTTTGGTTTGTTTGACAACTAATAAGAATTCTATGATTTATTATCATTTAAGTATTTTTTTCACGATTTTTTTTTTCCGGAAACCTTTTTTTCGAGCACCATTTTTTCTTTTGGGAAGAACACGGTCTCTATCAAAGCAAAAAAGTTTTTATAAAATTTCAGTGTTCGGAAAAATATTTTTCGAGAAAAAAACAAATTTTCGGTAAAAAAAATGGATTTGGAAGAAAAATAGTTTTTAAGGGAAAATTTGTTTTCTGGAAAAAAAATAGATATTCGAAAAAAAACTTATTTGGGGAAGAATCGATTTTCGGAGGAAAAAATGGTTGTCAAAAAAAAAATCAGATTTTGGGAAAAAAAAATGATTTTTTGAAAAAAAAAAATAATTTTTGAGGGAAAAACTAATTTTCGGAAAAAAAATGATTTTTTAAAAAAAATATATAATTTTTGAAAAACAAAAATATTTTTGAAATTTAAAATAATTATTTTGTAGAGGAATATTTTTTCGTTGATTTTAAGTTTAAAATTTAGATTTATTAATCCAAAATCCTAGCAAATCTTAAGGGGTAGGGTGGGATTTTGGTCCAATACAAATTTTGGAATTAGGAATCCTTAGGATTCAAGAGTCCTATGATTCTTGGTATGCAAACAGACCAAGTATTCATGATTCCTACCAAATCCCACTTTTGATTGGAATCCTACTTAGGAATCCTGCAACCAAACACACCATCAGTACATTTGGCTTTTGCACGAGAACTAAAATGCATAAACAACGTGAGCAAGAAAACACGAGACATAAAAGGATGAGGATAGGGCCACCACCATTTTCTCTTTTCGTTTTTTCCTTCTCTCCTCACTTTCTCATTCTCTCTCTCTCATACATAGTTTCGACGAAGGAAAACTTTTCCTTCGCCGGAACAAGACCTCGAGGAGGGTTTCGCCTAACCCTCCTCGAGGGTTTTGTGGTCGACCGACCACAAACTTTTCGTGGACAGTCGAGCCACGAAATGGTTCGTGGTCGACAGACCCACGAGTTTTTTTGGGTCGGTCGGCCCACGAAAATTGCGAGAGAGAGAGAGTTCAGGGAGAATGAGAGTGTGACCGATTATTAGGGTTTGGTGATCGGAGAAGTCGAGATACAATGAGAGAGAGAACGAGATATAGTGGGAGAGCGAGTGAGAGCGATAAAGAGAGAGAGAGAGAGATGCAAATGATGGTGGTTCCCGGATTTTGGTGATGATGGTGGTGGGTGGATTCCGACGACCCTTGTTGAAATGGAGAAGAAATGGTCAACCAATTTGTTTTCCCCCAACTATTAGAAAATATACTGGTCAACTAAAGTTGACTAGTTTTTGACAAAATTTTCCTTCACACCCCAGAAACTATTTTGATTTTTCCAAAAAAACTAGCCTAAACAAATTGTACAGGTCAAACCGATGGTCAATTAGAATATAAAATGTAATTTTGGTCGATTTAATTTAGAAAGTAATATATTTTCTCACTTATTGTAGAAACAAGATCACGAATTTAGCATTTGCAAGAGTGTGTTTAACTTTTGCTTAAACTATATCCAGCTATTACTATTTTCAACAAAAAAATAAAAAGATGTCACTATTATTACAAGGGTCCTACAGTGCATCATATCATATCATCATAATCCTAACAAGCCAAGTCATTTGTTACTGATATAACTACCAATATACTACATTTTCTTTTTTTAGATCTATAAAATATACGATTCTCTAGTAAATCAAACAATATATTAACAAAATATTCATATAATTCCCGGGTGAAGCCCGAGAGGCTCCACGAAACAATCGTCATTGTGTTGGTATATCATAGCCTCACTCACATACGGAAAAAACTAATACACCGTCGGATTGAAACCCATCGGGTATCAAGCGGGACTTATTAAGTTTCAATAGCCGTTTAAACAACTGGCCTCATCGATGCTTATAAGAGAGTGACAGAGACTAGAGAGAGAAAGAAGAAGAAGAAGAAACGATTCAGTTTGAGTTTCTACTGATAATAATGAAATCATCAGCTTTTCTCTTCATATTATTAATATGCATCTTCTTCTTCTTCTCCGTACCGAGTCTCATCTCCGGTTTTACTCCGCCGGCCAAATTCGATGGTTTCGTTTATAAAAATGGTAAAGAAAGTGAATCATCATCCATCAAGATCGAAGCTTTCTTCGACCCAATCTGCCCTGACAGTAGAGACGCATGGCCTCCTCTTAAACAAGCACTTCAATACTACTCATCTCACGTTTCTCTCATCGTTCATCCCTTTCCCTTACCGTATGTAATTCTAAAAACCCCTATTTCTTCTTTCATTTCTTTTTTTTTTTTTAGCTCAATTCATTTCAATCGTCTCAAGTCTGAATTAACTTCCCAAAATTCTCAAACTTTTTATGCTTGTTATGTTTATTCACATGTTTATAGGTTGAATCAATCAATCTTGTTACTATTTTGGGAACCCAATTCTTGTAATATACTACTAATGAAATGACCTTGATACTCTTACTGAGATTTTGCCCAATTTCAGAATTGTTATACTTTGATTGTTTATGATTGTGATGTCCATGAGACCACTTGCATTTGAAGTAGGAATTACATCTTGCAGGCACCATTTATAGAAACTTAGGATATTCGATACTTTGGCATCGTAAAAGTCAATATTTTGGTGATTTACTTCATAATTTTGCATATAAGGGAACGATAAACGGGTATCGGGTATATAAGCTATAGTTCATTCAAGGATTTTGTCTTTCTAGTTTAACTTTCCTTGGGTAAAAGAAGAGATTATCTCATTTTTATTGCTAATGAAGTTCCTTCAATAACTATATGAGAAGTTTTTTGAAAGAGAATAATGCATTATTTACTAGTTCCAGAGCATTAGACACTTACTAACTTCATTTTGTATATATATGTGAATGCAGATACCATGATAATTCGTATCTTGCTTGTCGAGCTCTTCATGTTGTAAATAGATTAAACAGTTCCGCTACATACAACACATTGGAGCTGTTCTTCAAGCACCAGGTTTGTAGTTTCTCCATTTCTACGTTGTCTAAGTTAATATTCATTTTCTTGTATTCCTTTTCATTGAATGCTTAAAATTTGATGTGCTTTGTTGAAGCTAAGGAGATTATATATATATATATATATATATATATATATATAGATATATGTGATTAGCAACATTTATATTCAATTGCTTAGGATTTCTTGCAAATGTTGGTCTGGGTGGTATGGTCCTCACTACAAATAAAGTAGGTCATTTTGGGATTTTTAAGCTTGTAAAATGTGGAATTTAAGTTAACTTGGTATTGAGAGCTTATGATAATTTGCAGAAATTGACTATTTCTTTATTAAGATTCATCTTCACGACGAGGGGTCAACCTTGAAAACAGTTAAGACTAAATTGATTGGAACCTACCTTGTAGTTGAAATACTAAAAAGAACAAATAATATTGATTTTGGAGTTATAGTAGATAATATTAAAACGGTGTGACAAGAATACCTATACGGGTATTAAGGCCGGTTACCAATAAAAAGGCCGCACAAAGCATACTACCATGGATGGACATAGGAATTTTCCTGTCTTATTTATCAGGTTTGAATGTACGTTGGGTTTTACTCGTAATCTCTTAGTTTCTGGAGACCTATTTGACATTACATAGGAAAGGTTCTTAGGGTTGTACACAATAAAAAGGCCGCACAGAGCATACTACCATTACATAGGAATGGTTCTTATGGTTGTAACACAATCTTGTTATAGACCACACAAGAAGTGCATACAGAGTCTCCATATCATACCCACGAAAGTGAATGAAACTTTCGAGACAGCAAAAAGATACTTGGAGTGGGTGCCCATTTTACATAGATTACAATATTATATATAGGTATGTCTGCTGATTTACGAGGCTCTATTGGGTTTGCCTTGGCTTGTGCAGTTGTGTGGCACATTAGTTGGTCGCTGAGAAATCCATCTTCTAATTTTCCTTTTATATCTCATTCTTGAGAAATACGAGCAAATCCTTTTTTAGGATGACTGAAGAAATTATGAGAGAATAACCAAAATTGCATAGAAGGCAAATTTTCTGAGATTGGGGTTTCGGGTCTTAAGAGATGCAAACAATAGATATTCTAGCAGTATAACCAGTTTCATGGGCAATTGCAACTATGTACTCGGCAGAGAAAGCCATTCTGGACCATGTCTGGTAGCGTATATAGTATTCATCCTAGATCTTTGCCTCCGTAATTAATTCTGGAAACAGTGACATGAATTTCGTCCATTGTCTTAACACTTCCATTATTCGGCTATTCGCGTTGATGTAACGCTGAATTTACATCATTAATGTGGTAAAAAAAACTATCATTGTTACATATTAGCAAATGTACCAATTGGTCTTCTTGCGATTTTGCCTTTACTTATTGACTAAGCTTGGTGAATTCGGATTTTCTGGAATAGGAGAAATTTTACAATCAACCAACCCATAATCTATCTAGAGCTTCCGTTGTTGACCTTGTTGTGAAGTTGTTAAAAGAAGCAGTTGGTAACTCTGCATTATCTGCCCTGGAATCTGGTTTCAAGGATAGGAAAACCGATCTCACTACAAGGGTTTCATTTAAGGTTAGTAACTTTATATTTACGGGGTCAGTTTTTATATGCTTTTTTAATTGGACTTAAACCATTCGGTCATCTGTCATTACATTATCTGTTTTATGATTTTTGTCATGCAGTATGGATGTTCACGAGGGGTTCTTGGAACACCTTCTTTCATTGTAAACGGGTTTACTCTGCCAGATGCTGGGTCTCCCATAGATTACAATGGGTGGAGACGCATCATCGATCCACTGCTTGGCAAACAAGGTCGTGGGATGGACGAAGGAGGCTTTCATTTTTTCTAATGGGGGTATTCAGGCATTCCATATGATAGCAAGTAACGCTAATTCCGCGTCTCTATATCGTCTCGCAAGTTATGCTAGGCATGCTTTAGCTATATGCCTATATATATAATAAAAGAAAAAGTAGGTAAATCTCTCTTGTACTTGATTTCAGCCTGTGAAAATTGGAATATACGTGTGACTTGCAAATTTAAATGAATAATAATATAATATGAGCTGCAATGTTTAGTGATTACAATTTGTTTTCTGTTGTCCACACAGTTGACTAGAATTGAGGTTAGATTATCATATATAAACTTCAACTACCTTGAAGTGTCTTGACAGTTCGTTAGGGCAACCCCAATGTGGGGCAATTTTGGGAGCCCCGGGGCTTAGAGCAACTCCAATGTTGGGCTCCCAAATCTAAATTTTGTACATATGTGGTGTAAGTGTGTGAGGTTTGTGTTTTAATTTTCACCCATTAAATTTTGGCTCTAATATTTGAAATTTCAAATTTTACCAAAATTTTGGGGGAAATTT
Organism: Eschscholzia californica; assembly: GCF_041429995.1. Lineage (NCBI taxonomy): Eukaryota > Viridiplantae > Streptophyta > Magnoliopsida > Ranunculales > Papaveraceae > Eschscholzia > Eschscholzia californica. The sequence goes on from NW_028238198.1 coordinate 82,164,521, forward strand.
GAATTTCAAATTTTACCAAAATTTAGGGGGGAATTTGAATTTCAAATTTTACAAAAATTTTGGGGGAATTTGAATTTCGAATTTTTTTACTTTTTGTTCACCTATAAATACAACCACTTATCCATTAAGTTTTCTACATCTTGTTTCTATATTCTCTACATTTTCTTTCTACATTCTTTCCATCTTCTCTCTCCCTTCAATGGATGATAGTTATAAGTTAGCAAATTTGATCATTCAACAAGAGTTAGAAGATAGGGAAGATGATGAATTTTTATTTGGATTGTATCTAGAAGAGTTACAAGAAAGGGATCAACGACCACGTTCTCGTCATGTTGGTCCTATTCCGGGTCATCGTACGATAAATCGTAACAGAAAAGAGGGTCATGAACGACTGATGCGTGACTATTTTGTTGAGAATCCACTTTATGATGCTGCTACATTCCGAAATCGATATCGCATGAGTCGTGATTTATTTCTTCATATCCTAAATACGTTGGTTGCTCATAATCACTATTTTGCACAAGAGCCAGACGCCTTCGGCAGAATGGGTTTATCGCCACATCAAAAGATAACTGCGGCTTTGAGAATGCTTGCTTATGCGACACCAGCAGATGCAATTGACGAATACCTTCGACTTGGAAAGACGACTACAATCGATTCACTACGAGAATTTGTATCAACGATCGTCAATGTGTTTGGCCCTCGTTACTTAAGGTCTCCTAAACGGAACGACTAAACGGAACTATTTCCGTTATTTTACTTGTTTTTATGTATTTCGATTATGTGTTTGTAGGGAGTTATTATGTATTTCGATTATGTGTTTGTAGGGAGTTATTATGTATTTCGATTATGTGTTTGTAGAGAGTTATTATGTATTTCGATTATGTGTTTGTAGGGAGTTATTATGTATTTCGATTATGTGTTTGTAGGAAGTTATTATGTATTTGGTTTTCAATCAATGAAGTGCTATTTAAAGAAAATACATAAATCCGGGTTTAATAAAAAACAACTAAAATTCATACATAATCAAAACAACTAAAATTCAAACATAATCAAAACAACTAAAATTCATACATAATCAAAACAATTAAAATTCAAACATAATTAAAACAACTAAAAGTCACACATAATCAAATCAACTAAAATTCATAGATTTTCCTTTTTCCAATTTGAGAGCAATATCCTATGAATAGCAAGTTGTTCGGGATCCATTTTTGAAGTATCTTTGCCCGCCAAGTCTATCCCCATTTTCATCCGTTTAACCTTGTTGTTATCTAGCTAGTTGCACGTCTAATTTTTTTGCTTCCACCTCTAATTCTTTATGTTTGTAGTCTATTTGTTTCTCTTGAAGGAGCATACTTTCATTGATAAGTTTATCTCTACTATCTTGATTCTCCATTTTCTCTTTCCAAAATTCAAGCACCGCGGAAATTTCACTACCTTTGGATTTATCTCTAGCCTCCTTGCTTGCTTTTCTTCCAAGTGGTCTTTGTTGGGTTATTGAGGGAGATCCTTCATCTTGGTCAAAAGAATTTTTTCTTTTGTGTGACGAAGATTGAGATAAATTTAATGACCATTTGGGATGGTCTTTCAAAATTTTATAACAATATTCGAACTTAAATTCTTTGTTGCCGTTTTGTTTAAACATCGCCATTGCGGATTTTATCTACAAAAATAAAATTTTAAAATATCAAATATGTGTCAAAAATAAATCATAATGTTGTCAAAATGTAATAAGAGTAATTACTCGATCATTATCATTTTCTCCGCTTTTTGGGTTCCTTTGCAACAATGCCAAATACCCACAAAACTTCGCGCATTGCTTGTTAATTTCGCCCCAACGACATTTAAGACCTTTTGGTACACGATTTTGATTTGTACGTTCGTTGAAGTGTTCGGCAATTTTGCTCCAAAAAGTACCCGCTCTTTGATCATTACCAATAATCGCATCGGTGGCAATATGCAAATAAGCATGAACGAGCACAATATCATCATCATTAGTATAACGCTTACTAGAAACCGACGACATTGGCGTTTCATTACAATCAAGACTTTCTTCGACCCTTTCTTCGATCCCATCATTGGATAAATTAACTTCATCGACATAATTGAAATCGGAGTTCAGCATTTCCATATAGCCTAAATTATGCAAATTGGCATTTGGATCCATTGAAAAAAAAAATTAATGGAGGAGAAATTGATAGAGAGAGAGGAGATGAAATAGAGAGAGAGATAAAAGAGAGAGAGATAAAATAGAGAGAGAGAATGAGATTAATATTGCCGTTGGGGCTGGGTGTCTGTTAGAGTTTAACTTTAGAAAGGTGTTAGAGAAGGGTTAGAAGTGTTGTATTATATTCAGTGTGGTTTGTCACACTGAATCATAAGCTCCTAACTAACTTCTATAACAAACTAACTAACTCTAACAAATTCATGTATATAAAGTGTAAACTCAATGAAATAACAAGTTCTCATTTTCTCAATACACGCCTACACGGTACCCTCCAAGTAAAGAAGAGTCTTGTAGAGTAGAGATTAACAAACCGACCATTATCCCCCCAATTTTCCCGGGGTTTCATCCTATAAGAAAGGAAGGCAATTGCCATTATTTTACAACAAATTCTAAGTGATTTTATAAATCGTCCATTTCTCACTCTCTTTCATACAATTCCCATAAATTCCTTCTCTATGATATTTATGCCGATCTTCTGTTACTACTTCCTTCCTTGAGTTATTTTGAATTCCATATTTTGGAGCTAACCAAATTCCCCATAATAATATATTTTTAATTAGTTTTCTTCAATATCTTACCATTTCCTTTGGAAATGATTTTAAAATTCAAATTTAGAAGATTAAAATAGTTTATAGAAGTTTTTTTGTTCTCTTAAAAAGAAGAAACTCTTATAAAATTTGTGCATTCTTTCTCATATTTAAAGTACTTCATCAAGGTTTCTTGAGAAATATTTTTCTAACATCTTCGAGGGGTTTCTACAAAATTATATAGTGAGGATGAAAGATTTGACACATTAACACAGTTTTCATGAATTTCCAACATTACCAATTTATGATTAAGCATTTAAATCTTATGCGACACAAGTTTTTGTTTCACGAATTCAACACTTGGGTCCCAAATATGGTTATAGGAACCTGGTCCCCACTCCAAACCAAGACAACGTGAAACCTAGTTCAACCCATGTTCTAGACTCTATCAAATGGTTCGGTATCGAGTATTCAGATTATACGCCAACCCTACCTTTTTTTTTGTTGAAAGCCAACCCCACCTAAAATAATTATTTTTTAAAACAAATTCTTATTGGTTAGGAAAGAGATTAAGAACCCCTGTCTAATCATATAGAATGTGAGTATGAGTGAAATCTGATCAATATATCTAGATGTAACCCATTATGTGTTCAACAAAAAAAGAATTATTGAGCTTCTTCATGTCTTTCAACAAGTCTTTCCCGCACATCAAAGATAGATCCTTTTCCGACATATGCCCAAGGCGCATATGCTAAAGCCTCGTACAAGCCGTTGGATCCCTTTCACCGATTCCTACTGTACATCTCCTGTAATTGTTGTCCCTAAATGTTTGTATAAGTTTCCGTAACGAGTACCTCTCATTACCACCAAAGAACCCTTAACGACTTTTATGGAGTCATTCTCTATAATTCTCTATAATTTAACCGCTTGTAGCACATCATCTTAAAACCATGCATCCAGATGATTGTTGTAATGGTGCTGGGTGCATACGAATATTATATCAAAAATCACATGCATATATGTTAAAGAGAAATGCTATTCCTTGTGAAGGAGTCGTATTCACTTACCACATAAGCATACGGTACCCCCAACCTAGTTAAGAAGAGACTTGTGGAGTAGAGATTAACAAACCGACCATTATCCCCCCAATTTTCCCGGGTTTTCATCCTATAAGAAAGGAAGGCAATTGCCATTATTTTACAACAAATTCTAAGTGATTTTATAAATCGTCCATTTCTCACTCTCTTTCATACAATTCCTATAAATTCCTTCTCTCTCTGTCTCTCTCAAATATCTTACTTCAATTCTTCTTCACTACTTATTTTGTCAAATGGATTCATTATATTTAATTCCTGGGTTTAAGTTCAAACCCACAGACGAAGAATTGCTTTCGATGCTCGAAGGCGAACTTAATGGTAAACCTCTTTGTTCCAACATCAAGACAATTAGGCTCTACGATATTCATGCCGATCTTCTCTCTAGTAATTACTCCTTACTTCACTTTGTTTAAATTTACCTTTCTTGATTTCATGTATATATATAATACTATTAAATATATATATATGCATTACTGATTTTACGATTAATTATATGTTGTAGATTGTTACAAGGCATCCGAAGAGGACGGAAATTGGTTTCTTTTCACTAAAAGAACCCCTATGTCTGAAAACGCAACCCGGCCTAGCCGTTGCACCCCGGGCGGGTTTTGGAGAGCAACAACAACAAGTCAGCCTATCAAAAGTAGAGAATCTAAAAGGGAAATCGGAAAAAAGAACACATTGGTTTACTTCATAGGAAACTCCATGGAATCTACTAAAACAAATTTTATCATGCATGAATATATATTAACTACCACCACCTCCAAGGTACGTACCTAAAAATAACTAGCAACATCGCCATATTTTTATTTTTTCCATTTGTTTTACTTTTACTTGTGTTTTAATTAATTAACTTATTGATTGATTAACTTTGGTTTTTTAATATATATTGCAGTTCGATGAATGGGTTGTACGTAGAATTCACCATAACAACCATAATTCATCAAAGACCTCAATGAGGCTTGAGGTCAACAACAATGAAGCATTACCGTACACAAATGAAACAATGCTGATAAACCATCAAGAAAGTACTTCCTTTACAGAGCTTGATCAAATTATCGATGAACCTGCATTAATAATGGAGAAAGAAACAATCGATGGTGATATGTCTAAGGAAGAAGCTAAGGAAAAAGAAGAAGCAGAAGCAAATGATGCTGATACGTGGATGGACATGGATCCTGATTTGTGGGAGGAGCTGGACGAATTTCTAAATCAAGTCTAGATATAAAATTAGTCCTTTTGATTTGGTAGTCAATAGAAGAATTATTATGTAAAACTTGATTAACAAAAGACTGATATGGTAAGTAGGGTTTGAAGTAGTTAATGTATATAGGAGAACTACATTGCACTTGATCCAGTTGAAGTCGGTTTAGTCCGACCCCTCATTGGTATGTAGGCAACCCTAAAGTTACCTGGGTCCAGTATTAATGCAGGTTCATCGATCATTTTATCAAGCTCTGTAAAGGAAGTACTTTCTTGATGGTTTATCAAGAAAGTACTTTCTGAATGATAATATATGTATCATTATCTTAGCGTGGTATTTCATAACGATCTAGCTCTCGTCAAGAGTTGGTAAAGAGGTAATGGTTGTGCTCCATGGTGGTTATGATTCCTCGATAAGTTGAGGGGCAAGAGATTTATCTCGATTATGGAGGCCATTTTTGTATAGGACTTAACCGAGATAAATTTATAGCATCTTAAAATTACATTTCTTTTTCTTTTGAAATACGGTTGTCGATAAAAATTTATGTTCCAATATTTGATTAACGTCCCAAGTTAAGACTTAAGAGTGTAAGAGAAAATAGAGTAGAGAATAGCATATTCTTGTAATAAACCCCTCAAAAAAGGATTTTTGAGTCAACAGTCCAAAATCTCGGGGTAAACCAAAAAAAAATCCACTCTTGCCCAAAAATTAGTTGCAGGTCCAAATGTCAGTTTTTTTTTTTTATTCCCCTCTTGCCCTTGGACGGGACATGCTGACGTTTTCCTGAAAAAAAAATGTCAGGTAAATAAAATAATTTACCAGTACACGAAAAATTCAAAGTTTCAAAATTTTTTGAAAATTTGAAATTTTCAAACGAAATTTCAAATTCCCGCCCAGCAAACCATCTCTTCCCGGTAAATAAAATAATTTCCCGTATACAAAAAATTCCAATTTTCAAACGAAATCTTTTTTTCGAAATTTTGAAATTTTCAAATGAAATTTCAAATTCCCGGCCAAATTTTCAAATCTTTTTGAAAATTTAAATTCCCGGGCAAATTTTGAAATTTTTTTGAAAATTTTAAATTCCCCCCAGCAAAAGTGTCTAGTACAGAAAAAAATTTCCAGTAAATAAAATAATTTCCCGGTCACAAATTTTTTTTTTTCGAAGTTTTGAAATTTTCAAACGAAATTTCAAATTCCCGCCCAAATTTTCAAATTTTTGTACGAAATTTCAAATTCCCGCCCAGTAAAAAATGTCTAGTACAGAAAAAAATTTCCAGTAAATAAAAAAATTTTCCGAAAAAAATTGCGTTTCCCGGGAATTTTTCGGTGGCTGTTCCGTAATTTTCTGAACAATACACATTATGATGGACGGGTTGTCAGATTATTTTTCAGAAAAAAAATCGTTTCCCGAGAATTTTCGATGGCAATTTTGTAATTTTCGATGGCATGAACGGTAAATAATTTATTTTCTAAGGGTCCTTTACGTAATTTTGACCCCCAAACTGACACATTGGACCTCCCTTTCATTTTTAGGCAACTTTGTGTGAAATTTTCATTTTGGCCCCCTTTTTGGACCAATGGCCCAACCCCTCATTAATAAACAGAATTTCACACCGCCACTAATCCCAATTAAACCGGGGTTTGAGTTGATCAGATATCATTATAAGGGCAATTGCCATAATTCAAGTGGAATATTTAGTCTTCTTTCATTCCAACAAATTTCAGACCATTCTCTCTCTCTCTCTCTCTTTTTCTTGCATACCATACCATTCTCATACTTCGTTCTCTCTCATTACCTTCATTACTCTTTTCTTTCATACAATCCCTTCCCATAAACTCTCTCTTCTATCAATTCTTCACTCAAATGGATTCATTATATTTAATTCCTGGGTTTAAGTTCAAACCCACCGACGAAGAATTGCTTTCGATGCTCGAAGGCGAACTTAATGGTAAACCTCTTTGTTCCAACATCAAGACAATTAGGCTCTACGATATTCATGCCGATCTTCTCTCTGGTAATTACTCCTTACTTCACTTTGTTTAAATTTACCTTTCTTGATTTCATGTTTATGTAATACTAGATATATATATATGCATTACTGATTTTACGATTAATTATATGTTGTAGATTGTTACAAGGCATCGGAAGAGAACGGAAATTGGTTTCTTTTCACTAAAAGAACCCCTATGTCTGAAAACGCAACACGGCCTAGCCGTTGCACCCCGGGCGGGTTTTGGAGAGCAACAACAACAAGTCAGCCTATCAAAAGTAGAGAATCTAAAAGGGAAATCGGAAAAAAGAACACATTGGTTTACTTCAAAGGAAACTCCATGGAATCTACTAAAACAAATTTTATCATGCATGAATATATATTAACTACCACCACCTCCAAGGTACGTACCTAAAAATAACTAGCAACATCGTCATAATGTTATTTTTTCCATTTGTTTTACTTTTACTTGTGTTTTAATTAATTAACTTTTGTTTTTTAATATATATTGCAGTTCCATGAATGGGTTGTACGTAGAATTCACCATAACAACCATAATTCATCAAAGACCTCAATGAGGCTTGAGGTCAACAACAATGAAGCATTACCGTACACAAATGAAACAATGCTGATAAACCATCAAGAAAGTACTTCCTTTACAGAGCTTGATCAAATTATCGATGAACCTGCATTAATAATGGAGAAAGAAACAATCGATGGTGATATGTCTAAGGAAGAAGCAGAAGCAAATGATGCTGATACGTGGATGGACATGGAACCTGATTTGTGGGAGGAGCTGGACGAATTTCTAAATCAAGTCTAGATATAAAATTAGTCCTTTTGATTTGGTAGTCAATAGAAGAATTATTATGTAAAACTTGATTAACAAAAGACTGATATAGTAAGTAGGGTTTGAAGTAGTTAATGTATATAGGAGAACTACATTGCACTTGATCCAGTTGAAGTCGGTTTAGTCCGACCCCTCATTGGTATGTAGGCAGCCCTAAAGTTACCTGGGTCCAGTGCTAATAAACAAAAAAAACTTTGTTACAGAAAGAATGGGGATAGGTGTTATCTGACTGTAAAGATGATAAATAGGTTTTACATTGTTGTTTCGACAACCCATTGAGAACAATTAATTCAATAGTGTTATCATTGTATTCTAATTTTGGTCTCAATTAAGGGACTGGTTAAGTGTTTGAAGTTGTTTGTGGCATGAGTTTCAAGTTCTTTCAGGTGATTGTTTAGAACTTATGTGGTCAATTTGAACCAGACATAAAATTTCAAGAAATTATTGTCTCAAATAACCTGAAAACAACAAATCCAACTCCAACAAAACAAAGAGAACAATACATATATATATATATATATATATATATATATATATATATATATATATATATATATATATATATTCATAAACCAACTTCAACATACAACATTAGTTACAAATAAAGTTTCCAAATACATACAACTTTTATTGTCACAAATCACTCTTTTTTTTCCTTTTTTTTGTACGAGATGGCATATGGAAATGACGATATTATTATTGAGAAAGTCCTTGATTGTACGATCACGAACTTCCTCCAAATACGTCTCCATCGTAAAACACAAAGATAATTAGCACACTATAAGTATAAGAGATTCATACCACAGTAATAACACACCAACAATAACACAACCACACTAGAAAGCGAAACCATATACGACGAAAATGAAGTTGTAGAGGTGGACTAGCGACGGAAGCTCCGAACAGGGCGTGGAGTCTCTCCGTCGGGATCCCTGAGCTTGACAAGGGTGTAAACACCAGCTCCGGCAAGAGCACCAAGAGTTGGAGCCAACAAATATACCCAGAGTTGTTTGTAGTTACCTGCTGCAACTGCAGGACCTAGTGTCCTCACTGGATTCATCGATCCTCCGCTTGTTGGCCTGCCCATACATCAATTAACATACAATATCAGTAGTATAGATAACAACATTTATAATTTTTATTTTTCTACCAGAACAGTTTTTTCTTGTTGATGTTTTTAAATGAAGAAAACCTCTTTCTTTTCCTTTATATGACCACAAATGGCTCCGGTCTAGACTTAATATTCTTCTTTTAGGTTGGGCGGCTCGAGCTTGGACTAGTTTTTGTACCAATAGAAAATTTCTGAATTTTTATATAATGCAAGGAGGCATTCTGACTTTTGTACACTTACCACTGCAGTTTAGCCTTTCTAGGTCACCTCTTAAAGACCCCTGAAAATTTATATGTTTTTAAAATGAGAGAACTCAAAACTCTGGTCTCCTCATAATTGAGACATACATGTTACTATCCGAGAAAAGTGGGTTTCTTACGCTTGAAATTATTAACTTTAACCGAAAAAAATGACATATCTGGGATGGTCGATTCATGAGAAAATACATGAATTTTAATTTATTTAACTCGTTGAAAGCTCTGTGCGCAGTTTCAATGGTACACGTAGCATCTCTAGTGAATTGATAGAATGCCAACAAGCGTGGTGTTAGTGGTGAAGACAAACATATCGGTCTCAGTGAAACAATAGGTTTTACTTTATGAGTAGGGAAATATAGAAAAATGAAGAAATACAGAAAACAAGAAAAATGATGTAGATTTTGGGATTTTTCTACTTATGCTATGGTATTGGACCCGACGTTTATCTTCACCACTTTGACTACTATCACAATCAACTCTGTCCACTCGTGTCATTTTTCTTTCTTTTCGTCAAACGATTCCCTTTACATGCTAGTATGCTAGCCTCAATAATTCAACTATATAGGCAAGATTTTTAGAGTTGATCATGGACTTTGGCACTAGATGGGACTTATGCCACTATTAAATTCACTTATTCATGTTTCTTTTCTGACATACCATTGAAATGCAAATAGAAACTCGACAAAGACTTGAACGATTAAGAACAAATAAAATTGTGAAATATGTCTCGTGGAAGGACCTCTAAGTATCATATTTTAATCATAGAGTAATAATTTATCGGTAAAAAAAATTCGAGTGACAGTTATATCAGTTACGTGGCAAAACATAATTTTCTAAATAGTGGGAGAATCGAAAAAAAGTCCAACCGTTATATTGGTTATGGTAAATGCTATTTCGGGTACAAAAAAATTATAAATTATTGACCCACATACCCGGATATCAGAATGTTAAGCATAACAACAGCTCCAACTGCTATACCCGCCAATTCTCCAACCTAATCAATCATAACATATCAGTAAAACAAGAGGATGACCACAACATTTCTATTGATACCACAAAATAATCGAAACAATTCAATCTAATTGACTGTTTTTTACGTATTCTGAAACACATCAACCAGTAAAATAGAGCATCAAAATGAAAATCTTAGTAAAATTCAGAGTAACCAACTGGTTGAGAAAATTGATAATTACCGCACGAGTGTCAGTGGCAACGGCAGTGACAACAAATAAGAGGTTGAAGGTGATAATAAACTCGGTAGCAAAAGCTTGACCGGTACTAACAGCTGGAACAGTGACACCACCGGCTAAAAACGGATGATAAACACCCTTAAGAGCAAAGCCTGCACAAATTGATCCGGACACTTGAGCAACGATATACGCGGGCACTTGAAACCAAGGAAAGTGACGAAATGCAGCGAACGCAATGGTGAGAGATGGGTTGAGGTGTGCCCCTGAGATGTGCCCGGTTGAGAGGATAACGACCATCACGGCTAGACCCGCACAAGCTGCGTTGCCTATTAGAGTTTCTGCGCCATTATACTTCTGGTTTACTATGGGCCCTGCCGTGGCTGCGAACATCAATATGAATGTTCCAACAAACTCTGCTCCCAACTGCACCCATCAATATCCGTATTTAAGAAGGGAAAGTCAAATACACAAGATCAGAGCCGTGGCTGGGAATTTGAGGGCCCTGGGCGAAACTTGGTTGCGGCCCTTTCGTACATAAATAAATTACGAGCACAAAATTGAACAAAATGTAAGATGATGAAAATCATTAATGATTCACATGTGTATTTATGTATTATTAGCTTTTTTTGTGGAAAAAACACCTAACTTTCTATTTCTTAAAAAAATACTTCAAAATTAACGAAATACGCCTAAAATAACAAAATGGTTAAGAGAAAGTGTAGTGAAGCAAAAATATAGATAGACTTAGCAATTGTATTCTCAACAATATTTTTTTCAAAATGTGGCCCTCAGGACTCGAACCCGCGTCAACTACATGGATAACCAGTTCCCTTTCCACAGAGCTAGTAGTGGATAGATGCTTAAGTTGGTATTGTAAGGTATATAACCTTAGCTCTGGGTCATTTCATAGAAAATGGGTCCTTTTGAGGTGGGGGCCCAGGGCGGACGCCCTGCCTGCCCCCCCTCAAACACGGCTCTGCACAAGATAAAAGTAAAAAATTTCGTACAACAAACTAACAACAGCTGCACAACAAATGCCATTTTATGTTATCTGAATCCTGTGACAAATCTAGGTTTGAGTATTGACCCGACCCAGAGGACTTTTTTCGAGTTACTATAATTTTCAGATGTAAGAATATGAACTTTTCGGTTGCTAAACAACCCAGTGTTCGGTCCAAGTTGAACATAGGACTCAGACACAATAGAATTGTCTACAGAAACAACTAATGGCAATTTTTTTTTGTTGAAAATGGTAAATTTATTTTGTTTCAATATGTGAGTTGTTGATCATTAGTGTTGTTCTATTTTCGTATAATTAAATAATGAATCAACGATCTACGCAGTGGCAGAGAGACACATTTCGATATTTTGTTAGTTTATAGTGTATATAGAATTAGGTGTAAGAAGTTGGGAAGAACAAGTCAAAATTTTAAAAATAATTAAGAAGAGGATGTACCAAACAATAGGCATTTAATATAGCATTATTGGTTAAAAATAAAGTATTAATATAATTAATCACCGGCCAAAAACAAGTGATGAAAATTAGTTGGCATAAATAAGTCAAACTAGAAAAACTTGTTTTTTTGGAGGAAGAAAGAAAGAAAGGAAAATCTTGTTCATTTTTTTTTTTGCACATGATATCTCCCTTTAAAGTAGGGAAATTACTCTTTTACTTTAGAATTTAAACATAAAGTAAAAAATCAAGAAAGTTAATGAAATTAATTAAAAAGATAGATTCTAGGTCCATGGTTAAAAGTCTTTTTATTCATTCTCCAAGAAGGAATCTTATTCCCTCATACCTTTACTCGTATATATACATATATAGTGGACGGTTGAGAAAGAATACTATTCGATTACTCTCATTTTATCAGAAAGATAATTGTCTCTGACAAAAATTAAATAAATAAATAAATGAGAGGAAAAATATAATAAAAGACAATATCGCCGGTATGAATACAAATTTGACAATCTCTCATTTTATTAGAAGTCTATAAACTAGGGTTAGTTTCTAATATAAGATTACTATAGTTTTATCAGAGAGAGGAATATATCTATTTGTAAAAATACAAGACTTAGTTTCTCATAACAATTTAGTATTGCGAAAACATACTCCACTAGAATTTTGTATCTAATTGAGTTCAAATTTTAGTCTAAAAGGATTATGTGTCAGTATATTATTACCCCCATTGAGATACTCACGAAAAAAAAAGACAAATCAACCAAATAAATCGTAATGGTTAGTGATACATATGTCACTTCATTAAAGAGACTACAAACTCTTTACCCTGTGCAAAAATTTTAGAATACAATTGAACAATTATATTATTTGGGGAGGGGATAAAGGCCCCGCCAAAGTACCGTAGGCCCCCAGATTACATGGGATATCTCACAATTTGTGTTTAATTGGGAGGCCTACAACAAGTTGGTCGGAGGCTTTTGCCGCACCCTATTAGTTGACATGAGCATTTTGTCCTATCATTAACCTTACTTATAAGGTAACATGCTCATTTTCAAATTCGTATTATATCACATTACCCAAGGCCATGATAGGGCAAAAATATCGGGTCAAATAACATTTTTTATAACAAAAATCTTTAGGATATAAAATAGTAAATATTAATGAATCATAAATGATACTAGTAAAAAAAATTCAACAAAAAAAAAATACTAGTAAAAGTAAAGTACCTTCCGAGCAATAGATACGTCAGGGGTGGCAAAGTCGGTGAGACAAGTCGGAGTAGATGTCGGCCACGTATCCACCGGGAAACACTTACACCTCGGCATTGACTTTCTATCGTACGATAACGAATCCACCCTAAATGACGACGTCATCAATGGTGTCGGTGTCCCCGGCGTCGCCGGTGCTGATATATTCCCCCCATGCTCTGGTTCCGTCGCCATCATCCACCACTACCTCAACAATTACAATCCTTTTTTTTTTGTTTTTTTTTCTTGATCTAAATTGAAAAATAAAGAATTAATTTGAAATGGGTAGGAGAAAATTTTACATATTGGGTAGATTTTTATAAAGATTTGATTAAGGAATTATAGAGAAAAGAAAAAAAGCCAGTTTTTTTTTTAACTAATTAGACTTGATAGTTTGAGACTAGAGAGATTTTTTTTTGATTTTTTTTGGGGAGGATTTGAATTGATTAGGAAATGAAGAAATTTACATACTTAAAAAGTTTTTTTGAAGGTAAATTTAAGGTTTTGAAAAGAGGGATTGATCCAGTTTTGATTATAGGATTGGGATTTGGGTAATGGGTTTGGTGGGTGGTTGGAAAATCTAAAGTGGAAAGAGTGAGTTAAGAAGATTGATTAAGAGAGAAAAATGGGAGTTTCAGAGGAGAATAAGAAACATGGAAGATGATTGGTGAAGAAGACAAAGCTAGTTGAACAATGAGAGCACACTTAAGTAGATGAGAGAGAGAGAGAGAGAGATGGAGGACTTGATCTTGCATATGGTTATGTGTTTATATATGGGGGGAGAGTTCTTAGAGAGAGAATTAAAGAGTAGAGAAAGAGTAGAGGACAAAAGATGAGGTCAATGCCTTACCATCAAACTCAAATAGAAAAGAAAAATGAGAAAAAAATAATAAGGGCTTATTTCCAATGTGACCCCTAGTTTAAGACCATTGTCTCTTTTGGCCATTTATCTTTCACGAAGTGCAAATTTAGGTTTGCCCCTTCTCAAAGATCACGTTGCTTATAAAACAGAGGTGTTGTCTCTCTTCCAATCCAAAATGAAGATGAAGTTAGAGGAATAATGAAGCTCAAAAAGAGGGGGGCAAATAAATGTGAGGGTACAATTACTTCTTTTTTTGTTAAAAGAGAGTACAATTACTTAGAATGGAAATGATATCTCTAACTACTTCAAGGAGGTTTTCACAACTAATATAAAAAAGGTCAAACTCTAATGGGGGTAAAATAGGAGTCTAAGCACAAAATCTAGTCATAAAATTAGGGACCTAACCCAAATAAACAATTGAAAGAGAAAGTAGAGAAACCATTCACCACCTAGGTCTACAAGTTCCCAATAATACCATTTAATAAGCAATTAAACTACCCAATCTTAACATTTTACTCCTACTCTCTATTTTTTCAAATTACTATATATTTTATTTTATTTTATTTTATTCATTATATATGTATTCATTTATGGTTTCCCTTTCTTGTATTCATGTGCATATGTGATAGGAGTATTATAATTTTCATAACAACTACATTATGTATGGAACCACTTTATTTGAGGTCACAACCTTCCCATCTACAGGAATGATACTAATAACTACCATACAACTCCCATCTAATGGAAGGATACTACCATTATATTACTAAACAATTTGTATTGGGTAGTTCGTATCCTATAACGAAAAGAGATTATAATTATATTATAATATCAAGTTGAGATTTTTTATATAGATATAATTAACGTACAACAAAAATATCTTTGGTTCGTAAAAATTCCAATAAACCCCCTAAATTCCACAAAGTTTTTTTAGTATGTGGATTTTTGTGAAATTTCTGAAAGGGAGTTTGTTGAGATGTGAGTCTCTACCAGATTTTTTGTCAAATGAGTTTCAATCTAAGTTTCGTATAGCAAAAGCCAATTTTTGCCTCACCAAATGTTTTTGAAAAGAAAACTTTTTTCTATAGTTTAAATAGCTCTTTAGTTTAACTCTTTGGTTCAATTGCTACAAGCTCCATTAATAAGATTATACTTTCATTAGATTTAAGTGATAGATATCTACTAATTACTTTAGAGAAACAAATCATTTCCATAAGAGATTTATGTCCTCTAATTTCCCTACATAATATATTCTTACCTTGAACAGATGGACAATATTGATAAAACATTGTCATAGAACATCATATTATTTCTCCTAGACAACTAAAGACTTCTCTTCTCTTTAGCTAACTTGCATGTGGCATGTGCATTAAAACCTAATAGTTAATACACACGAATTTTTACTAATTCTATATTAATTCTATGTGTCGGAATCCTATTCTTAACTTAAATCCAATTATGATTAGTGGTTAATCGGTTTATTTCCTAGATTCGTTTTACATGCCTCTAGGGACGAGGGTAATAAATAACTCAATAGAAAAGAAAACCTAGATCAGTAGGCGGGTAATTTTCATTAAGCTAAATTATTTTGTTGTTATCAAAATAATTAACTTGAATTAATAATAGTCAAGAAATTAAAGAGATAGTTTTGTTGGAATAAATCCACACAAATAATTAGAATTTATAGTTTAATATATATACCAAGACTTTCAAGCTTCATAGCATTAAAAGTTTGAAATTGATAATTTGATGAAATTAAAAGGATATCTTATTTTATTTATAGAATACGTCGACATAACAATTTTTTGTCGTCATACGTGGGTCTATGTCTCTCTTCTTTTTATTTTATAGTTTCCTCTTACATAAAAGCAATCACTTGCATTTATTACGTTGAAAACATTATTAAGATAAAGTGAAGAAAAACTCACATAAAAACAATTTATTGGTTGATATGAAAGGTTTCTAAGTGAAAATTTGTATAAATAATACTTAATTTGCAATGGGCTTCCTATAAATGTTAAAGCCGCCTCATAAGGCAAATTTGAGGAAGAATTTGCAAGTGAAGAAGGCGCTTTTAAAACGTACATGGAAGTTGGAACGTCTATAAAACTTCCTTTCAATGTAAATTACCTACACTTTTAATAATCCACCCATTCACCTATAAGTAGAGAAATATGACTGATGTCTATATACCCGTCTTTACATGTACCAGTTGTGATCTTATAACCTAATTACCTATATCCACCAACCAACGAATCAACCCTTTAATTAATGAGAATTGTTCGACTAGAAAGTACAAAGGGATACCTTAACATCATAAAACAAATAAACAAACAACTCTCCATAGTTAAAGAATGGAAGAGAAAGAGGTACCTTTGGGTCAGTCATTCATAAAGACATATAGTCTAATTAATAAACAACCTCAACTTGAACTTGTTCTTGATTACCTTGGCCTTTTTCTTTTTCTTATTAAACAAGCAAGTAGGCAATGGCAAAGCCATTAACTTCCTTCCCCATAAATTTAGTGTATTTTTTTAGTTTCATTGAAACATACAAATTTAAATATAGTCGAGAAAAAAAAAAATTCTCGGATGAAATTATTTGGAGTCAACGGATGTCAAGTGGAAACTCACACGATTCAGAAATTAGTGTCAAACCGTTGGGAGACATATAAATACAAGAAATTGTTTGAGGGGATGAACTTGATGACCATATACACACATTTAATAATTAGATAAGGTCAATGGTTTTATCCCTTTTAAATATAATATAAAGCTATATACTATACTTATTTCTAAGTTTGACTCTTTAGAAATTAGTACTATATCTATCATTGTGTTTCTCAAATTAAAAAATGTATAACCCCTCGACCTATTGATAATAAAGAGCTTAATTTTCAAGCAAACAAAGAGGGCATAAGTCTGAAAAAATGGTACCTGTGGTATGAGATGTTTTTAGAAGGCTCAACGAATTCGGATTGACTTGGATAATTTGTTATCGACAATGGATCGCCCTAACTGAGTATCCAACCAATCTGGCCTGGATGATTTGTGAGCTATAAAACTTCATGTTATTTATACATTTAGGGACCAGGGCAATGGCATTGAAGGGGCTTGAACCTAACCCGTTTGCCCTTAAAAAAACAAATATCCTCGGAATCCCAATAATATTTAATTTTGATTTTTATACGATACCTTTCTTGATTTTAACCATATTTCATTTTACTTGCAATAAGTTAATACTATAATATATTCATGGAATGATCCAGTAGTTAATTTATGCGTAGACAGTCACTTTATTACATGAATTATCTTTGTGCAGATGAGGTACATAAGTTTTAGAAGAAATAAATAATTCGTTGTTTAGACTTTGTCAATTGTCATACACCACCAAGAATCCTAGTATTATTGGAAATTTTTTATTTCTATCATTTCATTAACAAATGTTATAGTCGCGTCTTTGAAAATTCAATTTTCGAGGCATTCACAGGTTGTGAACAATGAGTCGTGCCCCAACCATCACATTGATCTGGTATATGTCATGAGGCTGCATTTAGCTAGCTAGTAAAGAAGGTATATCCGGCCTTAGAATTTTATTTTCATCATATATAGTACTACTAGTTGTTGTTCACTGACTATATTTTTCATCATCACTAAGATACAAGAAAGGGAAGCCACAACATGTGCTCATTTTCTCCACAAGTCAAAATTACAAAAACCGATTAACCGCCTTACGTGTTATACGACATTGTCTGCGACGGTAAGACGCGTGTTATACCTATATAGTTTTAATATTTCACAATCTTAATTTAATTGATCACTATGATGTAAACGAAGTGTTAACTATTAGGATGTTTTTTCTTTTGGATTGAACTATTTGGATTTTACATTAGACTAGTTGTTTTGTAGTAGTAGATCTATATAAAAGGAGAAATTTCTATCAATAATTTTTTTTTTTTTATAAAAAGACCACACTTTTCCTTTGTTTATGATCCATTCAAGCTAAAAACTTTCAAATTTTTGGGCTTATAGTCCAAAAAACGGGTCCTAATAGAAGATACTGTCCTCTCTAATCCTATAAAGGGTTTCAAAACAAAAAAAATAATATAAATGGATATCTAGTCCATTTAGTCTCATCTAGAGAGAAAACACAAATCCCTAGATTACATATTAATTTATGATACCTATACTAACCTTCTTTATATATAAAATCTGATTTACATTTTAAAACCCAAAATATCTTTTTTTCATTTTTATCTCCACATTCTCTCTCCAATCACGTTTAAATTCAAAGTAAATTCCATCTTCAATATATTCCGTAACTGAAATCTGGAAACTTTTTCTCTCTCTCTAAAAACGAAAGCTCCAATAAACCTCCATTAAACTCACCAACAGCTGTACAAACCTCCATTGTTTCATCTTCATTACAGCAGGAGTAAAAACCTCCATTGTTTATCTTCATTAGATCTGCTGAAATCATTTTCTTCATCGTTAATGAGGTAAAACACTTTCTGTTTTATACGATTTTACATTATGTTTCAGTTTATTATAACAGATTCTCTCTCTAAAGCTGATCATATATGATTTTGAGTATAAGTTTCGAAGATTTTTTGTAATAATTCATAGAAACAATCGAATGTTTGATGTTTATTTTCTTTCTCTCTCTTAAAATTTCATTTATGTTTTTGATCTTGATGTTTAATCCTTCAACTCGACTTTGTCATTATTGCAATCAATCATCATAGCAGATATTTTTAGATTTGTAGTTTAAGCTTAATGATATTCTCATTTTTTTTCTTCAGATCCGGTTTTCAATCCGTACGGATTTGTGAAACATTTGTTCTTTCGTACGGTTACTGTAGCGCTCCAAATCCCAAATCTCAAGCTAACCGCCTTGAAATCGAAGATTTGAGACCTTCAAACTGGATCCACGAGCAACACCTATCATGAGTGCACAATCAATACCTGAAAAACAAAATAGCTGGGTTAAAACCCAACCGCAGTAGATTTCCTCAAACCTAAGTCTCGGGTAGGCAAGCTCAATCCCCAATCAAGGAAGCATTGCATTCATATTCATTATTGGCATTATCTGAAATTTAACGGTGAATACTAACATAATATATCAGATTTATCCAATCCCCCTCGAAACTAATAATTTATGTCATTTGATTAATTATTAGGTTTTCCGGTTCTCGTATTTTAATCTAATACTAACCCTGATAATACAACGATCTTTTTTTTTTCAGCAGATAGAAAATATCATGCCTTTAACTAAGGTAAACCTTTATAGCCACAAACTTGACATGTACGTCGACAAACACATTATGTCGAAAGACACAATCATCAAACTCTCGTTCAGGTATCTCAGACCAATAAACAACAAACATTGACTCTTATCAAGAATTACAAACAAGCTCACCAAACAATTCAAGTCAACAACACATGACAAGTCAGAAGCGATGATGCTCATAGTAGATCCTCACGTGCATCGCAATCTCAAACAAGCAAATAAAAATAATAATTAACAAACATAGACTCACCACTAGAAGGTATCTACCTAGGAGATACATTGCCTAAAGAACAGAAACCATGTGAATTATCTCAATAAATTCGTCCATCGGAGACTGTTCTGACACCTTGTACGAAAACAATTGTAACTCTTCACTCGGAACTCGGATTAACGAACCGTTTGAACTACTAAAAAGTAGACAAACATACCTTTACAACCATATAAGAATCACACTTAGATTCATTATATATCTACACCAGATTCAATTTTAATATAAACCGACGTGCAGTAGACACTGTTCTGACACCTTGTACGAAAACTATCGTAACTCTTCACTCGGAACTCGTATTAACAAACCGTTTGAACTACTAGAAAGTAGACAAAGATAAATTTCCAACCATATAAAAATCACACTTAGATTCGTTATATATCTGCACCAGATTCAATTTTAATGTAAACCGACGTGCAGTAGACACTGTTCTGACACCTTGTGCGAAAACTATCGTAACTCTTCACTCGGAACTCGGATTAACGAACCGTTTGAACTAATAGAAAGTAGACAAACAGAACTTTCCAAAAATATAAGAATCACACCGAGATTCTTCATATATCATCACCAGATGTAAGTTGAATTTAGACCGAAATACTGTCCTGTCTATATGTTTTATGAAATTCTAGATAAAACTAATCTGTAAGCCATTTAATCGTTATTTCATGTGATTAACAATACTATACCTATCATGGAATAAATTGAAAGAGCCTACAAAAAAATTAGGAGATAGGAAATCTACCTCTTTTCGCCTTAGATGACTTTAAGACCACAACCATGGCTTGTTCTCTCACTAGAGAACTCTATTTCCATCACTTTTCTTCTTTATTCCTCCTTCCTTCACTAAGGAGCGGCTGCACCCTCTTTCTTTTCTATAGGGTTTCCTCAAAAGTGAAGAGAAATAGGGTTTTTAAACCCACTAGTTTTTATCTAAACAAAACTGACCTAGACTTTTATTATTTCCACCCAATTTGGTATATCAAGAAAATAGGGGTGTTACAGTTACTCATAACAGAATTTACAGTACATGTACTTTATCGTAAATTACCATAACTTATAGTAAATTATGGGTAATTTACAGAACATTGCCGTGCTTTAACACCAAAACAGTACTCATTTCATTAGTAGAAATACTTCGTTTTACTATCAAATCTCGTGTACTTTGCAATAAAGTATATATAATTTACGTATATCTTCATGTGCTTACCATTATGTATATAATTTACGTATAAGTGCACATAAATTCTGTATTATTTATTTACTATTACGTGTACTTTTCACCCAAAACAGTAACCTTGTTAAGTTTACCAAACTACTCAAAACCTTCAAATGTTGTCAAAATTTGACAAACATTATACATAATTTACGAAACTGTACATGTAGTTTATAATACAATATATGATTTTTTTTTTCTTTAATGTATGTGTATTTATGTGTGTAGATTTGATATACCAGATGAAATTTCAAATAGAATCATCAAATCAAAGTGAGTCAACGAAACTAATGGAGAGTACATGGATGGGCATCATTTTTGAACCAGAGAAGATTTTGTACTTTTTTTTTGTAACAGAATGTAAAAGATGTGTAATGTAAAAGAAATTATGTGTAATTTATTGAACAAGACCTACATACATTTGATAAATTATGTTGTATACTTGACAAATTGGTTACCTCGTCATAAATAATACATAATCTACGTATTTGTTTCATAATTTGTATTCGATGTGTATTTATGTATGAGTAAAAACGAAAACAAATGTTGCTTTAATGTTCATAGAAAAATATATTATTTCCAAATCTAAAAGTTAAGTGAGAGAAAGTAATATATATATGTTTTGTATATTAATCCCCAAATCACGCTAAATTGATCCCAGAAAATATAATATTTCCAAATCTGAAAGTTAAGTGAGAGAAAATTGATTTGAATCGAAAAAAATTTACATAGTAAGAGAGAGAAAATTGATTTGGTTTCCAAATCTGTAAATAGAGAAAAAAATGATGGGAAATTTTATAAGGCCTCCCCAATTTTGTTAAAAGGCCTCCCCATGAACCATTTTACTTGGTAAATTATCATCGAGGGGGGGTCTTTTAACAAAAATGAGGGGCCCTATAAAATCTCCCAAAATTGATTTGGTTACGATTTTTGTATGAATCGATTTGGAAATAGATTTGCTTTCCAAAACGGTTAGAAGATAGAGAAAAATCAATTTCAGATTTACTTTAGCTACTATAAATCCCCTAAATCACGCCCACATTAGAAACATTCCAAATTCACCCTGGAAAATTAAAAATCCCGTGATTTTTGTAGGAGAGACATGGACGGTAGTTATCTCATAAAAAATGAGTTATTATGTCCATAATGTAAAAGGACTAAATATCCATGTTTTGAGAAGATTGGATCATAAACCTTTTCTGAATATTATTTTGGTATATATACCCACGGACCCAAAAAAGTATCTTGCAATATATAAATTTTGCCTATTTACATTTGACAAAATCTAATTAGAGATATTACTCAGAAATAAAATGTGCAAATTTTGTTTGCCATAAGTGTAGTACAAAAGTTTGTCACCGCACTCCAGAATCAATTCTCTCGTTGAAAATATAACACCAAACTAAACAAACTAGAAGATTACTTATTATGAGACTGAATCATGTTTGAATTGAGATGATGAGGAATCTAAGGTCGGTTTGTTTTGATTCGTTCCACTATAGAGTACCCATGGGTGGAGATATATTGAGATTAGAGTAGGGAAAAAGCTTAAAAGTAAGTAAGAAAAAAAAAATGAAAAATCAAATCATGACCACAAAATAAAAGAAGGGTGCTAGTTAATTTTTCTTCTAAAAAGGCAAAGAGAAAGTCAATGGAACATGAAATAGGGGCATCAATGATGTGTTGTTGCCTTAGTTTTTAAGTCCAAGACAAAATTTGGTGGAAGAAACCTTTATCTCCAAAAGACCTTCATTTCACTTCCATCTTCATATTTAGTCATAATAATGGGGATGGGAATGGGGAAGTCTACTCTTCCCCATCATATCACAATCTTTTTATAAACTGATTTTCACTCTTCTCTTTCTTTCTCCACCACTACATTAAACCAAATTGATGTTCACTTCTTTTTAGCATTTCTTTTATCTCTTACCTACCTATACTATCTATACACATCTTTTTGAAGGCTTTATTCTTCTATTATGATTTTGATACTGCCTATGAACATTCCGGATTAGACCCACATTTAGAGCTATAGGAGGTTGCATGTAGGCATATGTAATTTAGATCTTATATAACAAACAATCACTAGCTTGCTTTTTGGAAAGGTGACACAGCTTCACATGTTTAGTCGGTGAGAATCAAGTCGATTGTGACCCGTATGTAGACATTTCGTGTACATACGAGTAACGTTTCCTTCTATCTCGTGGTTTTTAGTTCATAACATGGCATCCTCTTGGTGTTACATATATTTATAAAGTTTACCCAAGACCTGGATTTAGTCCCGTTTTTCCTATTTTTATTTTCTTTGAATAATTATTGAGCAAAGGTACATTAACCTTTTCGATGGATTTACCGGTGCTTTAGCCATGGATCAACAAAGTGGAAATGATGAACCAAGAACTGACGATGTTCACTAGGCCTTTACCTTTTTGCCCATCCAACTACTTCATAATCTCATGAAAATATTTATTTATATTCAAGAATAATGTGATCATTTATTTGTTTGCTTAACAACTCAAGTTTGGTTGGCAATGAGTGGAGAGATTTATAACATATATTTATGTACATGTGTTTAACATATACTATTATTTTTCAATTATAATGTGATCATTTATTTGTTTCCTTATTCCATTGTCATTTGTAGTTGGACACTTGTCGGCCACTAGGTCTCGCTCCAGGATCACAAAGTCATTAGACGTGGAGTTCCAACTTATATCATATTAAATTTGTGATCTTTCAACTCAAAACTAGTAAGCCGACCAATTAATTATTGATTTTGAAGAAGCATGTAACTTTAATTTACACTATTCTTCCATTGAAATTGTCTCAATAGATAAATAACTTTGGCATCTCAATCACAATGCATGCATTGGTAGTTTACCTCAAAAAGAAAATGCATTGGTAGCTAGTTTCTTTTACTAGCTAGATCTCTCTCTCTCTCTAAGTAGTGAGTTGAGAAGCCATTGCATGTGGGTAGTGGTAGCATTATGGAGTTTGACCACCACATAAACCTAAACAAATGCACATTCTCCTCCTTTATCTCTCAACAAAAAGAATATTAATGGTTGGATGGAAGCTTCATATTTAGATTTAGTATTGTCTGTCCTCAGTGGAAGATACTCCTAAGAACCACTTTTCCTCTCTCTTAAATTAGACAATTACTGAGAGGAAGAGATCAAGATACCCCTTTTTCTTTTTAAGAAAGAAAACTAGTAGCAATTGAGTCAAGTGGTGGTTTTAACAAAAGAAATTAAAAAAAAGGGTTATTTTCCATATGACCCCCAATTTTGTGACCAGCTTCCTGCCTAGCCCCCTAGATTAGCAAAAATACCCATATAACCCCTTTTTTCAGATTCCGTTATAACACCGTCAACTAGTCATATTTTTTCTCTCCTCCATCTCATCTGTTCTCTCTGCCACTTCATCTTCTCGCCACCTCATCATCTTCTCCGGCGAAGGTCGCCGGCCGGCCAATTTTCCGGCCGACGACCTTCAAACATAAAAAAAGAATTAAAATTAAAATTTTTTTCTCTCTTTCTAATTTTTTTCTTTCCTCTCTCTCTAGAACAGATCTAGAGAGGAGAACAGACCAGATATGTTCGTGAAACCTCTCTCTCTCTAGATCTGTTCTAGAGAGAGAGGGAAAGAAAAAAAAAATTAGAGAGAGAGAGAGGAGAGAGAAATTTTATTTTTATTTTTTTTATGTTTGAAGGTCGCCGGTCGGCGACCTTCGACGGAGAAGATGATGAGGTGGCGAGAAGACGATGAGGTGTCGAGAAGATGAAGTGGCAGAGAGAACAGATGAGATGGAAGAGAGAGAAAATATGACTAGTTGACGGTGTTATAATGAAATCTGAAAAAAAAAAAAAAGGTCATGAGTATTTTTGCTAATCTAGGAGACTAGGCAGGACGCTGGTCACAAAGTTGGGGGTCATTTGAGAAATAACCCAAAATAAAAGTGTAAGTGGTGGTGATCCTTCATTGTGACCCTACTCATGCATTTTCAAATATGAGCCAAAGACACGTCCCACCTAAATCATGAAACTGGTATCAATAAGCATAATCAACAACAGAGATATAGTGGTGGTCTCTGCAAGTTTCTCCATCAAATCCTTTACTGATTCTCTTGATCTGGCCAGCCCCTTCACCCCACTTTAGTCATATCAATACTATGTCATTTTTTCATCAAGCTTCTCTAGGCCATCCATTAATGATTAACAATCTATAATGGCCGCTCTATTTATGAATTATGATGTGCATATTTTCTGATTAAACTACATATCTTAAGAAGTAAGGCAAATTATTGGTGATGTTTTGTTTATTTTCCAACACAATTAGACTTTGATGACATTCTTATAATGTTCGTCTCCTAAATGAATGTGAGTACTTTTTTTGTTATCACTTTTATCTCAAAATTACGTAGAGTTAACTTTTTATGCCCGGTGTGTGAAGGTTATCGAGATAGGGGAATGGTTTAATTTTTTCACATATTCATATTTAGGTGTGGTTTGTTTTTCTGAAATCTGAATCTGAAATCTAACCAATCTATGTGTATTTTTGATGTATAATTTGAATATATTCATATCAAACTCTTTGGAGGAACACATAACGGGAAATAACCCATGACTAGGGTGCCCATGGGTACCCGTCTACCCAGAACCGAACTGAAACCGAAACTGTTTAAGCTGGTTCTGAGTCCTCATTTTCATACCTGATAAGAATTTAATACCCGACGGGTATTACATGATTAGAACCGATAAGATTACAATACTTATTGGGTATAACCGATGGGTTCCCAATGGGTACCCGAGTTTAATGCGTAGTTAGTCGATTCTTTCATAAATTTTAAGGTCCTACTTACTTATTTTATGTTAATTATGTCTAATCATGTCATATTGAGTCTATCACTTCACATAACATTCTTAATCAGTAATCAAGCTATACTTAATAACAAATTTTATAACAACTTAATATCTATTATATTAAAATAGATCAGTCGGTTATGCAGGGGATAAGTTTGCCGTCCATTTTATTTTAGAGATTTAGTTGGGAACACATCCGACGGATAATATAACATCTTTTTATGTAAATACACTGCAGGGGATAAGTCTGCCGTCCATTTTATTTTAGAGATTTAGTTGGGAACACATCCGACGGATAATATAAAATCTTTTTATGTAAATACACTAAAAAAAGAAGGATATCTATGTAAATCAGCCAAAATTGGTTAGAATAACTAACCACATATTTCTCTCCCTAATTTTTTCTCCCAACGAAAATCGTGTGAGAGATCTAAATAACTAACCCTATCCCATATCTTCCTAATTTCTCTCCTAATTATTTCACTTAAAATTGAAATTAAATCTCCCAATTTTTTTTATCAAATCTTTTGTGTTAAGGATATTTCTTCCATAAATACAGTTTTCCCCCTCTCTCCTCTTTAAACACATGGTCATCTCTCCTCTATTGATTTGGAAATATGATTTACAAATTAAGAGAAGTTAATGTAATTTAAATTTATTTTTCTGTTCCTCAAAGGCGTTAGCCAAGAAGGATCTTCTCCGTCCGTAGGACGGGCTACGGACGGAGAGGAAACCTAGTATATATAATAATCAGAATTGTCGTAAATTTTAATAAGTCATTCATGTATCTTTTATTTAATAGATTCTACTAAAAATATTTGGGTTTTTGAATGAAGTATAACCTTCATAATTACTGTTAAAAACGATTAAATAAGAAGTTCTAAAAAAACCCGATAAATATTTGATACTCGACGGGTGCCCGCATTTTTTATAGGTTCCGGTTCTGGATCCTTAAATTATGGAACCGGACCTGAAACTACTAAGAACCGAAACTAGTATAATTTTTAATAGGATCCGGTTCTGGATAGTGAGATATCTGAACCGGAACCAACCCGTTGACACCCCCACGGCCATGACGAGGACACGTGCATTTATAATCCAAAGTACATAGAATACAAATATTAAATCAAGTCCTTCAATCATCCTCATAAAAAAAAAAGTCCTTCAATCATATATATGACTATCGAAATTATTGGAGAATTTTAAATTAGCTACATTATTTGGAAAACTCCAAACAGGAAAATAATTTAGAGAAATTTTTTTTTTTTTTTGTTGAGAAATATTTTAGAGAATTAGACTCCATACATAAACTTGAGATATAAGTCACACGTAACTGTAATATATTTTGAATGAGAATAGCCCAGGAAGCTCTCTAAAGTAAACCCGGAAGACAAATTAGTAAGCTTGGGCTCGAAATGTGATGTTTGATTTACAACTCATTAAATTAGAGTCAACAATTTTTTTTTTTTTTTTTTTGAGAACCAAAAGTCTATAAACCAAATAAAGTTACAAATAGTCCCAAAAGAAAAGAAAAGAAAAGAAGACTCTAATTTACAAATTAGAGTCAACATTATTTGATGGTAGAGCTAGGCTTTATTTGGTCCTCATTCGGTTTAAATGAAAAAAAAATAACCAACATTAGTAATCAATAATGGATGCACCATAAAATGACAATCTGATCAGAATGTTATATATTTCTCCTTTGTTAAGTCAATAGGTACATCAATGTTGATACTTTATTACTTGATTAGCTGGTCTCTAATCGATAATCACCTACTTTAAATTTTTGCAAAAGTGGGCTTAAAACCCTACTAAACTATAACCTAAAGTCCAACCAAATTATTTATACTTTAATAACCTAAATTCGATAAAGCATGAAATTCACTTATCAAACTTAGAACCTGATTTTTTTTTTTTTTTTTTTTTTTTTGACAAAGAAACTTTAATTTCATTAATGATGGAGTACATCCAAACAACTTAGAACCTGATTTTAGAGTTTATGTTAACATTATAAATCACTTGATCTACCAATTAGACATTTTTTATATTAAAGTCTACAGATTGCTCAATTGGCAATTTGCATTAAAACGGGTAACTGCCACTAGTAATTTCTTTACTTTTTTGCAAGTATAGTTTTTTAGATTTTTGACCCCCAGCTTGTTTCTTTTTGTTGAAACAACCCCCAGCTTGTTAGAATCAGTTCTTGGACTTTCTGAGCAAGTGGATAAATTTTCTATTTTGCTTTCCACAAAAACAACATTTATTATTGTATATGTTATTTATACAAATAAAATAACATATTATATAAAAATAAATTGCAGATTGGCATCCTCACCTAGGATTACTGGTCATTTCAATCATTCTTTTGCCCTTCACATTTCTTTTTAATCAATATTCTCTTTTGGTTTTATTCTTCAAATATAAAAATGGTCCATGATCTAGAGAGATAAGAAAATTTGTGGAAAAGAAAGTTATGGGTGAAAATAATTTGTTTTGATTCTCCAAAGGTTACCTACTCTGATTTTTTTTTTTTTTTGAGTATTCGACTATGATCTACGTTAGTCGTTACAAGACATTGATACATCGTGAAGATGTGAGAAGCACGATAACCGCTTAAATTAAACCATGAACAAAAGAGACCTAAAACCCAACAACATGAAAGAGGTCTAAAGCTGACAACATGAAAGAGGCTAAACCCCGACAAATTATTACATTATTTACTTTTATTTATAGAATAAATTACATGAGATAAAATTTAATGGTGAATTGCTTTTACCGAGAATCGATCCCACGACCTCATCGGCTTAAGAGGGTGCCCAACCACTCGTGATATTTTTATTTCTTCTTCCTCCATCTTTTTTCCCACCACCATCAACTTGGACTATTATTAAACCGGCGACAATGACTCTGTCATCTCTCTCTCTTTGCTCTTCTCTCCTCTCGGCCTTTCCTTCTTTCTCCTCTCCTCTATAGTTGTGACGAAGGGAGGGGGGGTCTCTTGCTAGATCCCTCGTCTGTAGAACCAGACTGCTTCGCCTGGTAAGACGTAATGTCAATAATGGACACTAATCAACCCTAGTCTTCGGGGCAAATTATTCATAGATTAGGCCGGTGGTTGTTAACTATCACTAGCCAATGGTACTATTCGGATTTTGTTGCCTACCCATAATCTAAGTTGTGAATGAACAAAATGACACTGAAATACCAAAATGTGATGTTAAAGAAATGTCGATGTATATATGACTTATAGGGCAGAGATATAGTTATCACCGAAAGGAAAAACAAATACATGACAGCAAAGCGGGTGGCGAAGCAACATTGGCCCTAATGGAAAGTACTTAAAAATACAATTTGACATGATTAATCGAATTTGTTGTAGTTAACACTTGATCAAGAACGTTAAAATTCTTTCAGTAAATTAGGGGTAACCTTTCTTGGTACAGAGATAACTGGGGTTCCCCTAAAAATTATGATCTTCCATGAAGCAACCCTTTCCTATTGGTATGTGCATATCTCCACCTACTTCCATTTTTCGTCTCGTTCATCGACAAGAGGAGACTTGCCATTACATATAATACAACCTACAGCAACATAGTAACAAAAACAGTTTAGCAGACGAAAACAGACGATGTCATAAAATGAGACAATGTGATAAAATGAATCTCATTTCCATACCTGATATTGCAATTTCTTCCTGCCCTTAATCCACAAGACCACAACAAACCAGTATGAATTATCTTTCTTTACTTTCTTTCCCTTTCCTTTCTGATGATTAAACAAATGTATAAACA
The DNA here is from genome assembly GCF_041429995.1 of Eschscholzia californica. Lineage (NCBI taxonomy): Eukaryota > Viridiplantae > Streptophyta > Magnoliopsida > Ranunculales > Papaveraceae > Eschscholzia > Eschscholzia californica. The sequence goes on from NW_028238198.1 coordinate 82,193,972, forward strand.
AGAACAAAGCCAAAAACATGGCATCACTAGAACTAATTAGTTTGGCACTATATCTCTCCCTTTTTTTCCCTTGTATATTTTGCTTTAACCTTAAGTCGGAAAACTGCAGTTTTCTGCATCTCTTCAACCTCAGCAGCAGCAGAGGACTCAAGCTCCAAGTTACCCATTTCTCTTATTGTTTGAAGCTTTCAGGTTTTGATTCAAAGACATTGTTATCCATAAAATCACCCAAAGGCCCACAAAGAATATATCGAAAAACTGCAATCACATCTCATTTATTCAGAATGTACATCTACCAATTTTGCTGCTGATAGTCTTCCATTTTGGAAGTACTTTGTGGTGTAGATAAAATCTATCTTGATTCCTCTTTCTTTCTTTCTTCGTCTCTGCTTATAGAAATAAAAGCAGAGGTGGGACCTGTTCATTGGTCTTGACATGATTTCTGCTACGACATCGATTTTAACGGCTGATAGCTTCCATTGCTAGTCGTACAAGACGTAATAGCACCTGTACGTCAGAAAAGCTGAAATCGAGGGCCTTCTTAATGGAACATATACCCTCCTCATTTTTTGCATCTCCCATGCTAACATTGGCAGCTGCAAAAGCATTCTGAGACTTTCTCGAGGCCTCCATCGCAAAATTTACATCCTCCGCCTGAAGACACAATCACATAATTCACTAACTTATAATCCACAAAACATATCAATATCAGCTTGTACAGCAAATGGATATCTACCTAACAAAACCGTGTAGCAAATAAGATACTGAATAAACTTACAAAGTTAAGCAATCGCAAAAAATTGGGGCGGTTTTTAGCAGCAATGACATGTTTTCCAGCTACAGGAAGAGTGTTTGCTGCCAAAGCAGGCTTATCCAGTGAGTTTTGGTTTAAGTTATCAATATCCGAGGCAGATGATGATGGAGATTCACCTAAAACCAACAAACAGATATAGTCACGTCAGCTATAGTCAACCGAAGCCTTTCCAACTATTGTTGTGTCGGAATAAAAAAAAAATTAACTTTCAATAACAGAAAAGGGAAGTGGCAAGTAAAGATGGAGTCAAGCTTTGATGGACAGTTGTTGCGCCTCTAAGAGATCAATCTGAGAATTCATCTAGTAACTTTTCCAAGTACATGAATTATGAACCCGTCAACAAAATAAATTAACAAGTCAATGAGGTCCCTGGAAGACTCCCAAGAGATGCAGTAACAATATTAATGTAAGCTTGAAATTACTGAACAGTTATCAGTTACCTGGAGGAGCCATTTTCAGAGCAGTTTGCAACTCATGTCGATCTTTGCTTGCACTAGAATGCTTGAAATAAACAACTCTCATATAAGCCACCTCCACGCATTTGTATGCTAAAGCAGCAGCAGCCATTTCTTTGCATCTTTCGTATTCATAGGCAACAAACCTAAGGATTGGAAAGAATATATTTGTCAAGAAAGCAGGAGTTGCAGATAATCGGGAAACACAAGCATCCAGAAATACTATCCCGTCAGTCTATTTTCTTAACTTCGGGACTTGAAAGTTTTGAGCATTACATACGCTTATTAAACAGACAAATAATTCAAAACCAAAAATTGTCTGGGCTCAAAGAGCAAAATTCAAAGAGGGAATGAGAAAACCTTTACCCTCCTTTGGATAGTAGTAACTTACTCGCAGAGTTTTGCAGTACTGCTGTACACCTCCATTGATTGCGCCATTTCACCATGTCTGGTACTCTCATTGCTACAAGCTTCTAAAAGTGAAGCCCCGTGGAGAAACTTTAAAGCAGCCCGAAAGTATAGACCAGTAGTTTCAAGAACTGACCCACAATTCTACAAAAGGTTATGCAAGAAGGCTGTCAGAATCAAGAATAAACCTAGTACCCTTGGTCAAAGGCATTATGAGAAATATAAAGAGAAATACCTTAAGACGGTCAGCAGAGTGCTTAAGGCCCTTAGCTTCTTTCAAGGCAATAGCAGCAGACTGGGCGAAGGAATCCTTCCTAGCTGGACTAGGTGCATCAAGACCGGTTACGAGTCCGGAATTTGTGGAATTCCTCAATTTATTATGACTAATATGATTCTGATTATCAGGTCTCCTAGGTTGTTTTGTAATCTTTGATGCCTCGCCACCATCTTCAGCAGCAGTGGAGGTTCCCGGCAATTGTTGGCGGCCTTGTGCCACTGTTTCCTGTATATCACCAGAGTTTGGTAACAATTGAGACTCCCCTCTTCCTAATGCAGTTTCCTTTTGCTCTGTTTTTTCAGATAGAAACCTGTTAGATGATTTCCCAGCTTCATGATCCTCCGGTAGGTTTTGAGGCCGGTTTGATCTCCCATCCTTCAAGCGAGTAGCACCAGATTTTCCGTCTGAACCGCCGCGATCTCCTAATTTTGACTGGATATCTTTTCTACCTTCACGTGACCTAGGTTGAGAGTTCTTATCAGAAATCTCATACTTACCAGATTTCACACCACACTTGTCCTGAAGGTTAGATTTTTCATCTCTCGATCCTCCAAGATAAGGAGTATGTTCCTGTAATTCTATACCCTCGTCCCTTATGTTGTTTCCTGGATGCAACTCCTGCTCGTTGAATGAGCTCGAGACCTTGTCTTTACCTTTATCAGGACGAGATTGCAAGCCTTTTTGCTTCTCTTTGGACCTTGAAGAGGAAACCTTTGTGGAATTCTTTGGAAGAGACCCATAAGAATGCGAATGGTTGTTATTCACTCTCTCCTCAACATGAACGTTATCTTTCGCTTGAGGTTCACCTGGATATCTGTTTTGTTGGTCTTTGGTATGTGTACCACCATTTAAGCGGTTGTCAAGTTCATGAAGAGACGGTTGAGTATGTCCTTTTGCTTTCCCAACAGTCATGTGGTCGCCATTCCTGTCCTGATAATCAAGAACCTCTGGAAGGTCACAATGTACAACAGATGGCTCTTTCTCCTTTCTCGATGCCCCCAACCATTTGACATTTGCTGCATCCTCTTTTTCTATAAGAGTCCTTCTCGCAGATGTCACCCTGTCGGGGTTTGAAATTCTCAAAGGAGAAGAAGAAACTGACCCTACTGGTGATCCTTTCACATCTTGGAAGTTGCCTCTATGTTTATGGGATCCTGAAACCTTGGAAGAGCTTGAAGTAGCAGTAGCAGAAGGCTGCACATATCCCGAATCCCTTTTAAATGAACCTAGACGATCCAGGGTCCGTTGAGAAACTGATTTTCCATCTTGATAGTCGAGTTGCTGGCCTGTGATACCTCTGCATTCCTCTTCCCTTCCACCACCTTCTGGACCTCTGCTGCCGGAAATGTGGACCTGGGTTTTCTTAGCCTCTGTTCTATCACCATCATTGCTAGTTTTAGATTCCTTACCGTCAGACTTATGCAGCCTAGCCTTCTTTTCCTTTCTGTGTTCACTCTCACTCGTTGCCTCTTTTGCAAGTGCTTTGCAGTCTTGAAGATTGTTCCCAGTGATTACTAGCATATCTGAAGGATAAATCTGATTTGCCTGCCACTCCTTCATTTTCCTTTTCTTCCCAGAAATATCTGCTTTACCAGATTTTGTCACATCTATAGCCCCTCCGTCCAGAGAATCCTGTACCAGGTCTTTTGCTTTCTTTACAGAAACGAGAATTTTGTCCTTCACATCATTCATTAACTTCTTAGAAAATGAGTATTTGTCATGTTTCTGCTCATTCTTTCCAATAAGCTGAGCTGATAAACCATTATTAGAGTTGGAACCAATCCCCCTTATAATCCCACTATGATCAGATTCCATATTTTCGTAAGAACAAGACAAGCCATCGGTCTTTATTTTCTTAGAAGATTTATTTCCATCTGCTTCTGTTTCCCTCTTGCTTTTAGTTTTTGAGTACTTGGAGTTGGAATCACCTGTACCAAAACCAAAGGAAGAAAGTTTACATACTGTAAATAAAAGAATATGAGGAAGAAAAGAAATTGTATTCTCAAACTTAAAAGAATACCTCCATCCTGTAACACGGGATTCTTCTCCTTCAGTCTCTGCCTTTGTTTTTCACCACCTGAGTTGCCTGGTTTATTTAAGTGATCAACACCAGCTACGTTTCTCACGTTCCCTGTAAGATGGAGACTGTGATCTTGATGAGTTTGGTCAATCTTATGTGGTTCTACCAAAGTTGCTCCTGAAGACACTATAGAAGGCTGACTAAGCTTATTGTGTTGACCCTCAGAATAGGGAATTTGATACAGCGCACGTAGAGCTTTTGTCGTCTCCTCCTCACTGACTGAGCATTTGTTCAATCCAGGCCTAAAAAACAGTTCAAGCAAACTAGTCAGTTAAAGTGAAAATTTATTAGTAACGATGTAGCTATACTATATACATATATATATATATATATATATATATATATATATAACTCATTAACACCTCTACTATTTCCAATCCTATCAAATTTATCTTTACCATAAATTACTTAGTCATTTAAAGTACAAGGAAAAACATTAAAGGATCTAACCCGTTTAAATACACTAATAACCCCGTACCCAATTGTTACTATAAAAGTATAAACTCATCATTCTTGAAACTAGAGATGTATATGCATTCCATATCTGAATCATTGATCTAAAAGTGAGAAACTTACAGCCAGCTAAGCATGCTACATAACCAGTCACTGGGTAGTTGGTCTGGATTTGTACCATATGGTAGGAGACGCCACTTCTGACACCTGTCACAGCAGACCCAGTCTTCATCTATAACCTGAGATGCCGCTGCAGGAGGAACTGAATCAGAAGCAGGAACATGTGCTGTTGAATGAGAACCAAGAACTGCATTCCCATTTGGATAGGCCTGAGAGACTAGTGGCTTATCAACCTTCTTACCACTTGATCTCTCGTCCAATTTGTCGGCGATGAAGGATGTTTTTTCACTAGTTAACTCAAACCTAGCTTCTCTTGGTCTATCTCTTAAGGGAGTTTCCGCCATGTTCTCTCCATGTTCCAGTATTATATCTGCAGATGAAACTCTACGAGCTTCTCTGGTCTGACCATTATCCTTTTGTAATCTATTATCATCCAGTTTAGTTTCTGACAGATAATCACCATCAGCCTTCTTTCTATCCCTTGAAGTTGATGAAGAACATGGTGCTCCATTACTTAGGCTAACCTTCACCTTCTTTTTCCCCCTCGAAGATATTTCCTCCTTTTTGCTATTCATTTTAGTTGTATCTTGTTCAAAGGATTTGGTTTTGTCATTAACCTTCTCCATTACACGATCAGTGGGTCCACCATCAATCTCTCCCTTGGAGCCATCAAATTGAGCTTGAAAATCGTTACTTTTCTGGAATTTCTTCCTTGCCTCTTTCTTCGAAACAAGTTGAGCATCCTTCAGAGAACTTGATTTTTTCTCTTCCCTGACTTTGTCTATCGACTTATCTGCCTCACAATTCATGAGATTGCTTACATCCTGTCTAACCATTGAATCTAGCCCGTCCTCCTTCATAAAATCGAAGGAAAATAACTTATCTTTCAGAATGCTTTTATTAGTTTCCCCCATTTCATCATGTGCCTTCCTGGTCCCTGCTGCTATCTCGCCAATACCTTTTGAATTAGAAAGGGTTGGCAGCTTTGAGGAATTAGACACACCATCCTTGCATCCTGGGGTCTCAATGTCTACTTCCTTCTTCAAAGCATCCTTATTGTTCCTATTCTTCATTTTCATTGACTTCCCATTTCTGTTAGCTGGCTTCATTTTCTCTTCTTCGAAGACTTTATCTACCCGCTTCAATTTCTGAGGCTCGTTTACAAGCCTCACAGAACTCTCTTGGTTAGAGTTCCGGACAAGGTCTAGTCTACTATCCTCAAGAAGCTTTCCCTTTTCCATAAATTGCAGTAGACTATCAGAAAGTGGTGATATTGGGAAGTCACCCACGACGGGGAAAGATGTCATAACCTGGTATATAGAGAAAAGATAATATATTAAATGAATGGAGTCCTTAAACCAGGAGGCAAAGAAAACCATGAAAGATAAGATATATGGTTCTGGTTTGAGGTTTACCTGAAGTATGCTGTATGGAGATTCAGGAGATAATCCTCCACTTTCACTAGGGCTTTCCTCAGGGGAAGAAGATGGAGAAATATCAAGGCCAAGGCCGCTATAGATCGCAGCATTTGTTTTAGCCATATTATCATGACCTACTTTAATTCGGACTTTTAATGGTTTATGATTAGTTGAATTTATCAATTTGTTGATAGGTTCTTGTTTGGGTGTGATTTCCCTAAAGCCTGCAGAAGACAAAGAAGCATCTCTCTTGGATGAGTTCTCAACAGATTGGGCCCTCGAGACAGGCATGACTGGAACCCTTGAAGAAGCCGGTCCAACCTTTGCGGAGGGGGTTGCACTTGATAAGACTGTTCGGCCAGAACCCTAATAACATAAACCTTCAATGTTCAACAAAATACAGTTTCTGTAGCTGGGAGATAAGTTTTGCCAAGATCTTACCTCCCCTGTAATGGAATAAGTAATAAAAAACATTGTTTCCCAAATGTAAGGATCTGTACCTCCACAGGCAAATTTTTTGGTGAGGTCGGTCTGTCATAGTTCTGAACTTTCTGTGGAGTCCTTGGATGAGACAAAATAGATGGAGAACGCTCATGAGTGGGTAAGAATGAACCGTAGCCACCAAATTTTGCCCCTGAATAAATATAACTCCAAGCCGTCATCATTCGGGTATAAAAAAAGACTCGTTAGACTTCATTCAAGATATGCAGGATTACTTGTCTTCGCTTACCTAATTTATCCGCAGAAACCCCACCTTCAAAATCTTTCTGGCAATGACCCAAGGCATCTTCAATCCTATCATCCTTCGAGAAAAAAAGAAAGCAAGCTCTTTACCATTGTGCATTGAAAAAATATATAATGAAAGAAGGCCAGATTAAAAGACTTGATGCCCACACCAGATAATTAACTACGAAAACAATTTAAGATGCGCATAATTCAAAACTGGCACTTATAAGCAACGCTTACATTGTATATTTAGTCTGAGTGCTTCAGTATATCATTTTGGAGCAATATATTTGCTTCTCTCAAATATACCCTAATATATATTGGACACCCATGAGCTAAGTTATCATCCTAAGAAGCGTCATGAGCGTAAAAATCAGTAAACCCCAAAACTTATAGGAAGTGAGTTCTAGCTTATATTACATATATCAAATTGAAGTAATTATTCTATTAATGAAGATTACGATAAGTAATTGAACTTGTACGTCACGGTGAATATTGTGCAAGTGTACATAAAAGTTTGTAATTAATGTCGTACGAGCTAGAATGAGAATTCCATTTGGAAACCGTAGTAATTACATTCATATATGCTCGCCAAAATCTTCAAACTAAGGAAACATTTAGCTTTATCTGCATGTTTTCAATACCGCTGTAACTCATAATCAATCTACAAGCTCGCAAAAATGGCCACATTACACAATGTTAACGAATAGTTTAAACTTCTTGCTGCATTAACTTCAATAGGGCACGATCAAGGTTTACATAATATAAGTACATATACAGCAGGTTATGGGTAAGATAGCACTCAATGGCTCTGAAACTCTACTCCGCAGCTCATTTACTTCCAAATTCCAACAAATCTTAGTTGAACACGACTAAACAAAACATCAAATGACACATTAACATATCAATCGAAAATAGAATCAGTTTATGTTGTTTGCTTAATCAAAACAATCCAGGACCCAAAAGTAGAAACTATCATTCTCACCAACATTTATGTAGTTCAAAATCATACAAACCCTAGTCAAGTGAGTAATTTACGAGATTAAACTATGAAATTTGATACTTCCTTCAATTTTCCTTTGATTGATAAAATTCCCTAATACAAACCTAGATATTGATTAATGACTCTAAAGTGTTTGCTAATAATACATTGAAAATACATGAAATCACAACCAATTGGGAACAAAATGGCCAACAAAATATACCAAAATATTAAATCCATGATTCAAATATAACAAGAAAAAACAGAAATTTATCTGATTCAAGCAAGATTAAGCCTTACTAGATAAGAGTAGGCAACATCTGGATCGATAATAGCATCATTTCCCTGATTCAAACAAGCCTCTCCTTCTTCAAGTTCATTCTCTTCCATTTTCCTTTTACCACCAGACCCTAACCCTAAACCTAATTCTTTTCTCTCATCCCTACTCCCCACAGGAATCATCAAAAACAAAACCAAAAGAATACCCTCAAATTTTGACCAAAATCTACCACTTCTAAAATCTCACAACCCTCAAAACAATAAAATTCCAAAAACCCAACTCACAAATCACAAATTCAGATAAATTCATCAGTGAAATCTATCTTAAATAATCATGATCAAGCTCAATCACAAACCCTTAGCAAATCTATACTTAATAGATTACTATAAAAAACCTCTCTTTTTCTCTCTCTAAAAGATCATATATTCCAAATCGGTCACACCCAAGTCTGATCCTAAAGAAGAAAAAAACACACCTTTTGCGTTTTTGGGATTGTCTCGAATGCTCTCTCGCGAGCTCGATTGGATTTTTAGAGAGAGAGAGAGAGAGAAAGAAACTCTGGTTTTGATGGCAGCTGTTTTTCCCTTTGTTTATTACCATTCTGACCTTCTTTCAGTTGAGGGTATTTTAGTCATTATAAACCAAAAAATATTACAGAATTTTCCAGTTTATTTATTTTCAATGAACTTTTACAAAGAATTTGAACCCAAAAAGATTTTGTTTTTTCACTAAAAAGGAAAGGAAAATCAGTTTTTTATAGAGAAATGACTAAAATACCCTTTCAGTAATTTAATTATGTAGAAGATCAAAAAGATTAAGACAGAGAGATATTCGAGGGTTCAATTTTGGAATCTATAATCTATTGGAGTTGAACCCATAATTATTTCCTAATTGACAATATCCGACTTTTTGGTTCCAAATCACTTCTTTAGAGTTTCCAATTTTTGTTAAACTAGGTAAAATTTGGTTCCCTAAAATTCCAACTGAAATTTAACATTCACCAAAATAATGGTTCCATATGATTGGTTCTAAATATAACGGTTCCTGGTCAAAAAGGTATAGGAGATGTTGTAGCAAGGTGGTATTTGTTTTTTATTTGAGTTGTCTACGTCTAAATCTTGTGGATTAAATGCATCTAGAAATTAATTTGAATTTGTCACTCGGACGAGTTAGACATACAAGTCACACAAAACCTAATCATATGATATTTGACGCGAGTTAATGTAAACTACGAGTTAGATTCAAATTTGACTTGGTGAAAAGAAAATAAACACAGCCTCGAAATGTGACGTAAAAGTTTGGTGTCGGTTATAAGAGAATAGAAATCTGTGTGTTAGTGTAGTATTTTGAAGTCATAGAGCTGACAACATGAATACTAGTTGGTCTACAAGATCACGAGAGTGAGAAGTGTGATGGTCCTTGTATATGGTTAGTTTTCGAGTGATCGGTTTGTGAGCTCATTTCATCCATATCTCCCAATAACTATGGGCAACATAAACGTAATTGTTTCATTATAGTCACCTATTTGGAAAGGTCAAATTAAAGCCTACTTATAGTTTTATTGCACGCCCGTGTGGGTAAATATGTGATTTATGATCGACTTGAGACCTACTACCACCAACCCGGTTTAGCGTATTTCTAGTAGGAAACTCAATATCTAAAATTCCATCTCCAGCACCAAACTCTAGTAGAAGCAATTCGTGATTTCACAAAGTTGGTTGTTTTGGATCTTTGAGAAAATCTCTTTCTTATACTCATTAATATTTGAGATTGTCCTCAAAAGGATTTCTGATTGTAATAATCATTAGTATATTAGAGTATCCTTTGAAGGATTTTCACTAAGTGTCGCCATCATTAATATTTGAATTTAAACCGAAAGAAATCGTGTATTCTTCAATCAACAAAATAACTAATTATTTATCTACCAAACCAATCATGTCACATAACCAAATAAAATAACTTCATAGATCTGCACGGGAGAAAAGATCTTTATTTTGCACCTATAAAAGATAATTATGACTGAGATTTAACAGATAAGACAGTTAGAGTAAATTTTAGATTTGGATTACGAAATCTCTTGAAACTCCAACAACTGAGGCTCCCAAACGACGGATGAAGAGATTGGGATGAACTCGAAGACGGAATACAAGCGTAACAGGGTCATGGCCCATAGAAAATAGAAGAACCAGAGCAGTAAACAGTGCATAAGAAATTTCAAAAAGAGCATGAAACAAATTCCTACAGGCGAAGGTTATTTATGTGAATGAATTAACCAACAAAGCATTAATTTAATTTTGAGAAGCACACCCATTAAACTACGTCATGGAATTTCGAAAAGAAAATTTATGAATTTCGCCAAGATAAGATAAAGAGGCAAATGTCCTGAGTCAAATAACGTAGAAGGACTTCACTCTTCGATAGCTAAAATGCAACCCTGACCGAAAATTCAAAGAGGTCTTCCCATTCAAAGGAAATCAGAGCAGGGCCCTATCTAAAGGGCAATACTGACAATTTATAGGATTTTTGTATCAGGGTCGCACTGTAAAGAAAACAAAAAGGAAAGGATCGAGACTTCTTTATTCAATATTAAAATACTTAATACAAGAAGAAATCAATTACAAGAAGGATACCAAACTCAAAGCTCACATCCAAAATCTATAACAGAAGAAACTGCAAGAGCTAAGAGCGCACACCCATCGAAAATGGAAAAAAGAAGGGAAAAAACGTTGCAGCTAGAACAACAACCCTCCTTGACTTCCAGCAAGAGGTGGATGATAAGGAAGACCTTCATTATCAAATATTCAGTCAAAGTTGATTTACTTCGTTCCATGACCTACATCATCATTGGAATCAGGGGGAACAATGTCGGTTAGCATAGTTTGCTCAAGTGGCTCTCCATTGTAACATGTTTTCCTTTAGTAGAAGTTGTAGACCATCAATGGTGATAACAGAAAAGAAAACATCATAAACATAAAATACGAAGAAACTTAGAGATTTTGAGATGCAAAGAAGTTCATCCACGAGAAAACCACAAGACAAATATAAAAAATTTATGAGCATAGACGAAAGACACTAAATCTGACAGAAGAGGGACTCTGCCAAACATCACATCAAAAAGGAGTCAATCACATATGTCAATAGGGGATATCACTACGAATATATGACTAAGTCAGATTCAAAATAAAAGACAAGAGTACGGATCTGACAAAAAGAGATAAATTTAGTGCAAGAGCTTCGATCAAGTAGACCCGATGTTAGCAGGGGAATCGATGTCTAAGCCTGAATAGTGTTCATTTACCGCGCCGCATGAGGATTTCACAACCAAAGGAAAAGCAGTGCTCAGATGATTGCTCTGACTCAGGTATGTGTTCAAACCTTAAAACACGGTTGTTATGAAATTTTTATTGTTGACTCTGACTGGTAAGAGACAACGAACTCTTCAACTAAGGGAGAAGGGGACTCGTATGAGCCAAATATTGGTTGAAGTCAATGGATGAATCGAAATGCACATGGGACAACCCTCTTTAAAGTCATATGAGAGGTGGACCCCGAGGGAGTCCTGCCACCTGAGTCATGATGACATGGATGTCGACATGAATCTCCTAGCGACCTTGAACTCCGCTCTGGCATGGAGACGTGTCAGAAGAAGAAATCGAGTCAGTTATGGTAAGAACTTCGTTTTGGTCTTGGAACAGTGAGGAAGATATGAGAAAATCAACTCGATGCCTTGAGCCCGGTACTGCCTCGAGGGGGGCCTCGAGGCGAGTAGCAAGGTGGATCTGAGATGAGATCTACTCAACTTTCAAAAGCCCAAAACAGAGAAACCAATTAGAAAGAGCTCGGTCCCTTTAAACCCTAAACAACCTGAACAAAACAATGTGATGCTGAAGGCAAGAAAGCATTAACGACCCACTTTTCACACACAAAACGTTAAATGTTCGAAGATTTGTAAGTGTCAAAAGATATGCAATCTTCACGTGGCTATCATCGAGACCCGTGCCTTACCAATATATCATCTCAGACGAACATCATTACATATCATCCAACCTGTATAAGCATATCAGGTTTGCACTAAAAAAAAGAGATGTCTACTTCTAAATTCAGAATTTGAATGTAGTTCTTAAAACTACAAAAAATACCTCTCTGACTTAAGCATCAGAGTGTTTTTGTTGTTATTTGCAGGTTTCGCTCATCAATCAGACGAGGGAAATTCAATCTCTTATTGTTCATCCCGATTGTCAAGAAAGAGAAAACCACTTTCGACATCATCAAAATTCAAAATATTTTTAGGAAAAAGAATTGGGTTATTGAGTCACCGTTGTTGTTTATGATGTATCTGATTGATATTTTCTTTTGAGAAATATGCATTTGTTTTGAAAAAGAAAACGCATGTGATAAAAGATTTAAATAACGTACTAATTAATCCATGAAACAATTGTCTAATAGTTATAATCACCTGCATATTTCAATTACATCGTCTTTCATGTTTAGTTGTTGTATTTTATGTTTCGTACGGTAAATTCTATATTAAAAAAGATTCCTCCAAAATTTTGTTTTTTACATTGAACTTCAATTATATAATCAATACATTATATGACATGATTACATCATGAATATATAATACGAGGACACACCATGAATAAAATAAGTACAATAACCGTCATCGTTTAAGACATCGTAGATCTTAAAAACTGTGGAACGACTCATAAGATCATACTATGTTTTTACTTGAATTTATGTATACCTTTATTACATGAAATGAATTGGGAGACAAACTACTTTCGCCAAATTTTGACCCCTAAACTTCATGAACTTAAAAGATGGATGTCTGAGTAGTACACAAATGTGGTGGAGAATTCCCCCAAAGCTTTGTGGTGAAAGTATTTTGACAACACATTCAAATGTTAAGATAAATGTTGTAACAAAATTGTATAAATCCACAATTGGTTCAATTGGTCTAAAAAGCGCAGGTCCCACTTCCATAAAAAGTGCTATATTCTATTTTTGGGTGTGTTAAGTTGATTGGATTATCCCATAACAACAAAAAGTACGTAACAAAACATGGCCCCACTTTGTCTAATGCATAATAGGGGTTCTTTTGAGGGGTGGAAGGAGGAAATGGGTAAAAATAAAAGGGACAAAAAGTCTTTGAAATTGTTACTAATGGTAAGAAAGTCTTTGAAATTGTGCTTAGATCCTTCAAAATTGTTTCCTGCCGTTACCTAGAATGACTATCTCACCGACTCACCCCTTGGGAAATGACTATCTTCGAACTATAACTTATACTTCAACTAATTTCTCGTGCGATCGTGAGATTTTGTAGATCCATTCTATATTAATTTCTTGTAACAATAATGAATTTTATAAATTTACACTGTTAGTTGGCACTTCCAAATTAGGTACCCCTTCATTAGAATGAACCTGCCATGAAGCAAGCGCGCACCACAGGTCCATGCATGTACTACGTCAATCAACGAGAAGGAGAAAGCGAGACCGTATGCATCGGCTTAGAAGCATCCCAAGCATCCCATCCTCTATTTTTCCCTCTTGGGAGTTTACTTGTTTTTCAAACATGTAGTAGGCCGGGGACCATCAGGATGCCTTGCATCACAATTTTTTTCTTAATATCCCTCTATCTTAGGTATTTATTCAAACAAACGAACAAGTCTAATCTCTTTCCTGTTGTTGCTCAAAATCCAGTAGGGGTTCTACTGGTAGGTAAAAGTTTCTAATCTCAAAACGGGTGTTTCTGAGCCAGATACCCTGTCTTGTGCGGCTTCACGTTCAATGGAGGCTCATGGTGTAATATACATATTTTCACAAGAGAACATAGTGTGAACCAATTGGGTTGAATCACTTGACCTATCTATCCACTATTGGGTACACCAATGTGGATAATAGGGCTTAAACCTTGGCCGGCCGCTGTCTCTTTCTCCCCCTCTCTCTCTCTCTCTCTCAATCATTTTTTTACTTGGGATTATTTTCATCTAGTTTCCCCTTTACCCATTTTTTCTCCTTTTTCTTCAATTTCGATTCGATTTCAGTTCCGACTTCCCCCTTCTGTTTATTCTCTTTTGGGTTGAAATATTTTTGCTGTCTAAGCTCTTGCTAGATCCGAAGATGTTCAATATCCGGTAAGATCTCTTTCCCTTCCCTCTCTCTAATCTACCCATCTCTCTCCCTCTCCCTATCTAGGATTAGGGTTCATTTTTTTTGGGTTTGCAGTTAATCAAGATCTTATTTTTCTTTAGTGGTTTAAATTTGATTTCATTTATTGGGGTTGAGAGATTATTTTGATTGTTTGAGAGTTATCATCGTTTAAATCAAACTGGGTTATTAATTATTTTGAGTTATTTTAACTTGTTTTGTTTCTTTCTCTTGGATTTATTGGATTTGCAGGAGTTTGAGCTAAAATGGGTTGAGATGAAGGTGATATAAATACAATTGTTGAGAAAACTGGAGTTTGGGTTTCTAAGGGCTTGACATTTTCAGGATAATTAGGTCTATTTGAAGTTGTTTAAGACTCTAAGAGATTAGGGTTTGTGAATGGTGGTTTTGATCTTCTGGTTGGCAATGTGTAACTACTGAGGGGTCCTCTACTGCTATGTGGAGGATCCCTTTCGGAGGAAGCGGAAAGCTTACTGCCGTTGTTCATGAGATTATGAAGGAATTAATGCAGTTGACCAGAATTGTTTTCCTTGATTTAACAATTTGATGGAAGAGGTGACTATTTTCATAATTTGAGCGGAGTGATTGTTCGATGTATAAATAGAAGAAAGAAGGATTAATCAAAGTTTGGGTTTTAAGGATTTAGTGAAAGTATTGGAGAAAATGTTCTCTTCAGGTATGGATTCTGCGCCAGAAACTAGTGGAGTTGCAGGTCCAGTTCTTGTTCCGACACGCTTTGTTTGGCCTTATGGAGGTAGAAGGGTTTTTCTTACTGGTTCTTTCACAAGGTGAGACATCAATAATCGCTTTAACTTGTTACTTACTCGGAATGAGGGTTTTATATTCTTGGTTTAAACTTAAGACTTGTTTGAATCTATCGATTAGTTCCCTTCATAACTGGAGTTCCTTTTGTTCAGTTATTAGTAGCCATTTTCATATTCTAAGATGGGTATGCTATATGGGTGCTTTATAGGTGGTCGGAGCATTTGCCAATGTCCCCGGTAGAGGGTTGCCCAACGGTATTTCAGGCAATTTGCAGCTTAACACCCGGATATCATCAGGTTAATATCTGAGATTTTATCTTCTGTTGAGCTTTGTTTGCAGTAGATTAGAAACCCACTACGAATACTACAATCTGTACATGTATGGATATGTATATATATTCAGGGGCGGAACCAAGACTTTTTATCAGACACGGCCAACCTAAAGTTAAAACTTTAGGAAATGAAAGTTGGATTCATGGAGCTAGTTGTTTGAAAAGGACTAGTTTTTAAGGTTCATAGTTATTTTGGGTGTATTGAGAGTCTTGTTTGGAACATAGAAAATCGTATCATTAGTAATTCTCTTGGCTAAATTGAGAAAAACGGAAACAAAACAGCTAGTGTTATAGTCTTGTTTGGATCAAAAAGAAAAGAAAAATTCAAAATTCAAAAACATAGGAAGCTGAGGATGTGATTTGAACTACTAACCTCATGTGTGCTCAACTAAAGTATGACCAATTAAAAAAAAAACTAAATTATGACCAACTCAACAACAGGTAATGTCATGTACCATGTTGAGGTTTCTTAAACTTATTTGGAAGCTCAGTTGCGAAAGTTAAAATAAAAAGGCTGGTTTATGCGCGAGGGAAGTTTTGAACTTGGTACCTCGCACGCGCAAACTAGATTCTAAACCAGCTGGGCCAAGCTCGTTTCCTGAATAAGTTTCCATCCCTTCTTACTAATCTCTAAATTCCAGCCTGGGGCCATGGTCATTTCCTGAATAGGCCATGGCCCAGGCTGGTCTATACATGGGTCTGCCACTGTATACATATATAATAATTATATAATATGCATATGTAGAGGAATATGCCGCTGATCTACTTGCAACTTTTAATGCAGTACAAATTTTACGTCGATGGAGATTGGAAGTATGATGAATCTCAACCTTTTGTTACCGGAACCTACGGTGTTGTTAACACTGTCTTGTTAGCCAGGGGACCTGATCCAGTTCCTGCAATTTTGAGTCCACAGACACCTGGATCTAGATCGAACATGGAAGTTGATAATGTTGCGTTTCAGCGTGTGGTAAGTCTCGCTTCGATTCTAAACACGATTTTGTTGCTCCATTTCTTTACTACTCTTGATTGCGTGATACTTCCTGTACGAGGACTCCTTAACATTTCTATGATTAACATTTGATGTACAAAAATGGAAAAAGTAGTTAACGACTTAAGTCTATAGCTTAACATTGTTCATTTGTTCGTTATATGGTATTCATCTATGAAGTCTATGTTTAGTGAGGTATAGGATGGACGCCGAATACTCATTTCTGGTTCTGAAACAGGTAAGTGTGTCTTCTGGTACTCTGCTGGAGACTGTGCCAAGGATTTCAGAAGATGATTTAAACGTCTCTCATCACCGAATTTCGGTATTCTTGTCTACACATACCGCTTATGAGTTGCTTCCTGAGTCAGGCAAGGTTTGGATACTTGACCCTCATCGTCCTTTCAAATTTAATCACTTCCATAGGCAAGTCCAAATTCTTACTCCTATATACTTACTGCAGGTTCTCGCACTGGATGTCAATTTACCTGTGAAGCAAGCATTTCATATTCTCTATGAACAGGTATTTTTCGTAAATTCTTTTGAAATGGTAAGACTACAAATTCTGCTAAATTCATATTTTGGACGTTAAATAGTAATTGCTGTCTCTGGGATTGCCTTGCCACATACATAAAGAAACTTTGAAACAAAGAGGACTACAAAACAAATGAATGAATGATGACGGTGACACACTATACTTATCATATTTCACCTAAAATATTATTTAATATACATAAGAAATGCTTGCAAGATGATTTGGAGAATTTTTTATGTTCTTGAAGTAAGCATGGCTTCAATATTATTACTCGGGACGCAGGTTTCTTCAATTATTTATTTAGCAAAGATAGAATAAAATATTAAATCAGTATAATTTCAAGTTCTTAGATTACATGGATACATCTGAACCACACTTTTTTCAGGGAATTGCAGTGGCTCCTCTGTGGGACTTCTGCAAGGGCCAGTTCGTTGGAGTCCTTAGTGCGACAGACTTCATCTTAATTTTGAGAGAGGCAAGTGGCAAAGAGTTACTAATAGCATATGTTAAACATGTCTATTGATTGAAGTTATATTCTTTCATCAGCTAAGAACAGAACTGACTGAACGCTCTCTAACCCTTCTAATTGCAGCTAGGAACTCATGGCTCAAATCTGACAGAGGAAGAGCTCGAAACACACACCATATCTGCTTGGAAAGAGGCAAAATTGCATCCTAGCATGCAAATTGATGGACGTGGAAGAACTACACCAATGCAGTTAATCCATGTATGTGTTTCGTATGAGGCCTCTCAACTACTCATCTCATGCAACTACAGTAACCAAAATTACGTTGTCAATACCTTAGTATTTGAGCGTAACTAAGAAACTAATACTCAAATAAGAGGAACTCAATACTAAGCTTGTTTTTTTTATAGAGCATGTAATTTTCTCGAAATAATCTTATTATTAGAAATAATATGCCAAGAAATACAATGCCTATAATTAGGATAATAGGTTCTAACTCTGACAAGGGGCGAGCACATAGCAGGTGTCTCATGTATGCATATGCAGATTTAACTTTGTAATAGTCAAGGACTGAATTAAACCTTTCCAAAGGTGTATGCTTTGGAAGTTTTTCTTTTTTACCTAGTGGCTATTATCTGTAGGCTGGACCATATGATTCTCTAAAAGAGGTTGCTTTAAAGCTTTTGCGAAGCAAGGTGACTACAATACCAATTATCCATTCTTCGACACAGGATGGTTCTTTTCAACAGCTGCTACATCTTGCTTCTCTGTCAGGAATATTGCAGTGTGAGTTTTCTCTTCTTTATCTAGTAATATAAGAATTAAGATTTAGGAGCACAGTTTCTGACTGGAAAATCCACTTGTAAATTTCAGGTATTTGCAGGCATTTTAGACATTCTCCTAATCTCTTGCCCATTCTGCAACAACCAATTTGTTCAATTCCTTTGGGTACATGGCTTCCGCAAATAGGGGAACCAAATGGACGACCATTAGCAATGTTGAGACCAAATGCATCCCTTAGTTCTGCTTTATCTTTGTTACTTCAAGGTATATTTCATGTTTCCATGTACTACAGGCTTAACTTGTTAAATTTATCAGAGTTGAAATATGATATTTTACGAACATAATTTGATCCTAACATTTTTGTAAAATCAAATCTATCCTTCAAATTCCTAATTATCGTTCTTACTGTAACCAGTGATGTGAGATTTTTGAACAACTATGGGCACTGAAGTTGATTTGTTTAGCATAATACTGCTAATAGAAGTGATGAAGTCAGCTTCTTTTTGTCTAAAGTTAACATATGTTGACTAGCTTGTGCCATTCTACTAGTACCTATTATCGACCACTAAGCGGAATTTCTCTAACAAATTTGCGTTTTGTGCAACATAACAATTTACTTTGTTTTTCACAGCTCAAGTTAGTTCAATACCAATTGTGGATGATAATGACTCATTACTGGATATATACTCGCGGAGGTATCTTTCTTCTTTCCAACATTTTTGAAACCAGTCATCTATTACTTCCCATGTTGAATGATGGGTGTTATTTTCTTGCTCTGTTTGACAGCGATATCACAGCTTTAGCTAAAGACAGAGTTTATGCTCAGATACGTCTGGATGAAATGAGTATTCAAAGGGTAATCACAATACAAAACTCACCCCACTATAATATTGACCTTTATCTTTAGAATTCTTGTGACGATATCGATATAAAAATTTATACTTTCTTGAGTTTACCATCATTTTCGGAAACTCAATCTTAGTTTTCTCTTTTGCAGGCGTTGCAATTGGGGCAAGATGCAAATCCTCCTGCTGCCTTCTTTGATGGACAGAGATGTCACATGTGTTTGCGCACAGATTCGCTGCTCAAAGTGATGGAACGGTTAGCTAATCCAGGTAAGCTTTTACCTGTTTTCTTTATTAGCATATAACTGAAGAAAAGTGTCTTAACCGTTACAAAAGTAATAACCTAATCCAGGTAAGCTTATACCCATTTTCTTTATAAGCATATAACTGAAGAAAAGTGTCTAACCGTTAGAAAAGTAATAACTGAACTTATGAAGCGGATCCTCGTTATGAAGCCCAATATTTTTCCCTTCTCCAACATTCTTTGGAATACATTATTTTTATGAAAAACAATTATAAAGATCGTTTTTTTGCCACATTGATAGTATTCATGGCCGTTACGGAACCATATTTCGTTAAAATATTGTTTTAAGAGTGAATTCTACTTGAAATTAACAAATTCCCTTCTATTTTCCATTTGTAGGGGTGAGGCGTCTCGTCATTGTAGAGGCTGGAAGTAAACGCGTTGAAGGAATTGTTTCTTTAACAGATGTCGTCAGGTTCTTGCTCGGGTAGCTTGGAAAAATTTTAGATAACAATTTGTTGGAACAAGGCTTCCGTGGTAGCCCGTGGAGGAATCCAACAACCCCACAGAGTTTTGGGTGCACTAAGATCGTCTGCCCCGCCCGATGCCCGTTCTGTTCCACTTTCACATATCTCACTCTGCATTTTATGGTTATTGAATGATCTCATATGTTGTTTTTTTTGAGTTATTGATTGGATGATGAACCTCAAACTTCAAGATCCTACTACTCTCTTTAAGATCAGAAAGGGTCAAAGAAATGAGGAGGTCTGTAAATTGAGAGATTATTCAATTTTTTGTTCTTTTTTACTTTTACTCTTCAGTCTTCTCTGACCTTTTCCCTAAGCTATTATAACCCTAAATACAATCATTTTGATTTGTTGAGATGGTTTATATGAATAATTCCCTGGCATATAGTAACATGAAAGTAGGGCTGGGTCACGCGTGCAAATGAGCACAACATTGTTTTTGATCCTTCAATGGCTACACTTTCGACGTCAGTCAGTGACCGGCCATCTGCCAGCCCACCAGCTCTTATATAGTTATATGTACACGCCTTGGTTACTGAACGGCCATCTGCCAACCCACCACAGCTCTTGTCTGTCTCATGCGGAGACAACACGAACCACTAGAACCGCAAACATGAGTGAGAAGAATTCATGATGTGTTTGGTACAATCTCAAGAAGAAAAAGCAGGCCATAAATGATTTCAATCTTAATGTCTTTTATTCACCATAACATGCTGAAATAAAGACTGCAGCACGTTCTCTCAACCACGAGGGGGAACTGAAATAAATTTGAATATCGAAAACCTAAAAAGTAAATGCAGATGGTAATTTTGGAATATGTTATTAATTATCGGTAATACACGTTTTCTCACATCCCTGCCAAACAATGGGCTTAGGATAAACAACAAGGTAAAAACAAATGACAAAGATGAGAAGTGATGAAAACATTAAGAACCAAAAATAGGATTCAGTTGACTTACTGGTAGTATTGGGTATTTACAGAACAACAGATAAGATCCGCCTGAATTAGGTCAAACAAAAATCTTCATGTTGGTATAAGCGCCAAAATTTGGTTCTTGAGTAGACCCATGCACATCTGTATCTCTCTGTAAATAGGAAGGTTTTGAGAGGAGCAAGGTTGCAAACTCGTAACAGCCGAGTCTAGAATCTGAGCTACCTCTGCCGGTGGATACTGTCTTTCTGTACACGTCTGTATATTTCAAGAAAATAAACACCCAAAGTTACATACTAGTTATTATTATCCGAAAAAAATGCTATATAACATTAAAATAGTGTAAACTCGAATCTGCATGAAATGAAAATTGATTTTAGGTGGGATCAAGAGAAAGGGTAAAGTGGCGGTCAAGTACAAAGTTGATAAAGCATGACTAATCTCGGTTTATGAACTTAAGGGAAGAATAAGTTTACCTGAATCATGATAAAAGTAGCAATACATGAGGAAATCAGTTCTTTTGGGACTTGGATTTCGGTTTTGTCAGAGGTAGTATTTGTATGCTTCGTGCCATTTGCTCTCACTGCCTTTGTTAGTTCGGATGTGTAGTAATTTGCAGCTTCTTGATAGGGCAAATTGCCATTAACTTGGTCTGAAGATGGAAACGGTCTCACAGTTGTTATGACAGAATCAGTTCCATTTTGACAATTCATTGCAGAATCTATAGCCTCACCGATCCTCACAAAAGCATCTTCTCCTTCCTTCAAAGTAGATAGTGCCTGATAACAAAGTTCAAATAGTTGAAAGTTGAAACAATAAATGAGGAATATATTCATCTGGATAGCATTAAAGATCGTCCACTTAAAACTCGTAAGAAGAATCACAGTAATCCCAGCCAAAGAAACTATGTTTGGAGAACCTGTCAATTTCATTTTGAACAGTTTATGAATGAACAAGATCCACGGTATGATGTGAAAATGTGAAGTGTCAGTTCAACCATCTATTCTCCAACCCATGACAAGGTCTAACCAAATATGATAAAAAATTTATCTTTAACAAGCATAGTGAACAGTGGAAAAATTGTAATCCAAACTAAGCGCCAGTTTTTTGACATTTGAATCAACTAGTACGGGATTTGATCAATGACAATGACAGATGAAGAACAAGGTAAGTTGTTACCTGCACGGCTGCATCTACCATTGTATGTGATTTCAATCTTGAGCCTTCAAGGATTTGATCTACATGTGACCCCAATTCTTGTAGGTGAAAAAGTGATTGGTCAATAGAGTTCGGCCCAACGGGAGCAACTGAACTGCCCCTAGGTTTCGACCAAGGTGGTGGTGAATTTCCCTGGTAAGTATTCCGTTGCCTCAAATATAACAAAGCAGAGGAAACCTGAAATCCACGACAGTTAATACACATGTTACCTAGTGAAAAGAGTAATGGGAAGATTAACAACAGGGAAGCCACATGCCTGGTCATTGGCTTCCTTGAGCTGGATGAGTACCGTGGCGTATTGCTTTTTAAAAGGGTCATAATCCTTAAGAGAGTTATCTCCATCCTTTTGATTTTCATATACTTCATCATTCATGTGCTTCAACTCTAGAACCAAAGCTTCCTAGAAACGTAATTAGTTAAGCATATACAGGTTTTAGTCAATGAAGAATAAACAAAAAAAATTCAAGTAGTCATACAATATAATACCTTTTTTTCCAAAGCACGAGTCAAATCCGAAAGAGCTCGTATGTCATCTTCCCTTGCTTGTATCTGTGCAAGAGTACATGGTTGAGTATATGGCGCTTTTTGTGAATTAAAATTCTCATTTCCTGCAGCTCTAGCTTGTGAAACAGCATTGCTAGTATCGCCCTATTCAAAAGATTCCAGACATTTAATAAACACTTCACATATTCACTACACATCGTCCGAAGTAATGAGATTACATCAATAAGATAGAAATCACGTGCATCTAAGAAATGATGGACACTACTTACCTTTACCTGCTTTAACGAAGTGTTCAAAGGATAAACGGGCAATGAAATCTGGGATGCGTTATTTGCAGTGTCCGGATTCTCGGCTAGAGTTATGAGTCGTCCAGCTTTCAAATCTTGCGTCTGCGATTCGGGATCATTAACATTCTCACATGATCTATTTGAAGTGATATTTTGTATTCTCAAGGCTTCAGGCATATTATCCGATGGATTTTGAGGCATGCAGTCAATATCCTGTGAGAGAAAGACCATAAAATCCAGAACGCCACCCAATTAAATGCTATGAACATATGATGCACGAAAGAGCAGGTCAAGAAGTTCAAGATCAAGTTACCATCACAAATTCGACCCCTAATTCAGGCCGGTCAAACTGAATCCTGCACCTGTTACGATCAACTGTTAATACGCTTCCATCATGAAATTCCCTTGTCCTGGGATGGCACGCAATAACACGTTGTCCGACTGATAAAGGTCGGGCCAGATCTGTTGGAAGTCCTTCCCTAGTACCTGCACGTAATTCAGTATAATGTGTTCTAACTGATTCACGATATTGCTCGAGTTTCTCTTTTTCTTCACGTAGGAATTGTTCAGATAACCTCCGTGGTTTGCCAAGTGAACTGCATCAGTACGCAAGTGCGAAATCAGGAATATGAACATATAAATGAGAACGAACGCTTAAAAACTGCAACTTTATATGATTGGAGAATTAGATGCACCGCGATACACTTGTTTCACTTTTAGAGGCAGACAACTTAAAATTAGATGTTTAAAAATAATGTATACCTCCTTATCACTCCCCACTCAACGCGAGTTAACCTTGGAACATGGCCCAAACCCACATGATTTAAGTACTCAACAAATTCCTTTTTAGCAAACCATGGGTAGTCAATAGCACTATAGAACCACTCATAAGCACACCATCTCCGAAACATTTGAGATGATAGGCAACGAGAAAGCTTTTCCTATAAATAGAGATAAGCGAATATAGTTAATTTTCATAAGATTAAGCTCCTGCAATTCAAGATGATGTGCCAGACTTACCTTAACATCAAGTGTCTTGTCATGAAGAGAAGAAGTTTTACTAATATTCTCGGGAGAATTTGATTCCCTGTGGACTAATGCTTTAGGTAGATCCATCTTACGTCTACTTCTAAGTTTAGTTGGCAAATTGACCTGGTTAATCAAGGGAATTTGTACAGCTGATGAAGCCACATCAGCCCCTGGTCTTAGTGTATCGGTACTTGAAGATGACAGTTCAGGAGGTCTCAATGATCTTCCTTGTTTAGGAAGCGAAGCAACTGAACCAACTCGTCTAGCTTTAACCATCGATTTCTTCCCATCTTCTGCAAAGACCTAAAAGAAGAATTGAAAAGGAGTTACAGATTTAACATAGATAAATAAAGGAAAAGAACAAAGGTGGCATAACCATTACCAATTTTTGGACTTTTAATTGTTTATATCATGAAATTTCATTGAACATGATATTCCTAATTAAGTCTAGAATGATAAATCAAATTCCAAGAGAACATTATTAACTCCAGATACCTCAGTCTTCAGAGGTTCCCGGGGAACAGACTCGGCATGTTCTTCCTTTCTTGGACTCTGCAATAGGTAAACAAAAATTAGAGATCATAATGAACTACTTGCTCAAAGCAATGAAGTATCATGATCTTATGAGGAAACAATAATTAAAGAAAACTAAGGATAAATTTTCTACCATTAATTTCTTACTTTTGATGCTAAAGGTTTCTGCTTCTGTTTTCGAACTTTTGTAATAGTCTGAGAAGGTACTTTCCTAGCTTCAGATTGGGAAGTAAAGTCAAGACTTTTTCCTAGTTTAGGGTTTTTAAGAGCAGGCATGTCGAGTCCAGTCAGAGAATATTGTGCCTGCTCTTTAACACCCGACATTTTAGGCTTGTTCCTTTGAAAACTCGCAGGTGAAGTTTCAGGTACACTAGATTTGTCAGCGACATCAAAAGTTCTCTTTCCCTCCCTGTCCTTGAACTGCACCGATGACTCTAAACAAAAGAAGAGCAAATATGGATTAAAGAAATGGCCACTAGAACTAGTATTACAACTTCCAAAAATACGTGGAATCTGAAGTTAACATACAACTAAACCATAATCCCTACAAGAGGAAAGATCACACTCAAAACGT
Organism: Eschscholzia californica; assembly: GCF_041429995.1. Classification (NCBI taxonomy): domain Eukaryota; kingdom Viridiplantae; phylum Streptophyta; class Magnoliopsida; order Ranunculales; family Papaveraceae; genus Eschscholzia; species Eschscholzia californica. Next base: position 82,218,714 of record NW_028238198.1, read on the forward strand.
ATTCCCACTCGCTGCAGTCGAAAATCAGGGCATTGTTACCGCCCAGTTCAAATAAAAACGTAGCAGCTATTACTACTAGCCTGGCTAAATTATCTGTTGAGTTGATTCTCGTCTCATTTACACGTATAAAGGGGCACAACCCACTGGGTGATCTTCAATTTAAGGTAAATACCATATCTTGTAATCATTCCTGATAATATTTACCTCCCCCACTCGTTCTTTTTCCAAAGGAGTTCGTAAGCAAGTGGGGTGAATTGTGATAACTTACTCCCTAAGTTTTGTTGTTGTGTTCAACTGCTTAAATGTCTAACATGCATACTTCAATCAGAAAGGAAAAGTGAGATAAGATAAACAGAACTAGACCATGTTTGTAGCTCGAGCTATTAAAGATTGCAATTTTTTATTCTAAAAGCAAATCTGAAATAATAACAAAACTTCCTTACCAGAATCAACTGTAGATCTTAGAGATACATCTGCCAAAGTATACAGGGCATCTAAAGCAGCGCTTTCATCTGCAGATAAGAGAATAATAAAATGACAAAAGATCAGAATGACAACGTAAGTCTTTGAGGTTGTGAGAAGTTTTACTCCATTCAATTAAATCGTTATTACATGTTATCAGAACAAAAGGAAAAGTCAATTGATGAATATTGGTAATGAGTGATGAATAATAATTACTTACAGGATAATGGAGGAGAAATTCTTAAATAACAATAACTAAACTAGCAATACCATGTCGACATTGTCGAGACCTGATAACAAACGTACCTTCAAATAAAAGTTGCCTGCTTCTCTTCCTTGGTCCACGGGGGGAGGACCGGCCAAATTTTGAATCCATAACCTCATCTTCAACTTTTTCTCTGGCAGAACTCAGATTTAGGCCTTCAGTGGCACTACAGGCTTCCCTAACATCATCAACATGGTTGTTCTCAACATCTTGGATTTTGGGTTTCTTGCCGTAAAACTTCTTCCCCTTCTTTTTAACTTCCACAGTACCGAAACCTTCAGTGTCCATCATATAACTTGAATCTCTGGCGAAATCTCCATTTTCAGCTTCCCTACTCTCTAAACTACCTTCCATCTCTGACCCAGTCTGCTAAGTTGCAAGGACAACACAATAAATATTTATTCAGCATTTAGGATCACAAGTTTTGGAATGGGGAATAAGGAACAGCGCTTAAAATATTACCCTCCTGTCATTGTTTCTGAGCTCTGCGCTTCTTTTGGGAACACGAGATTGCGGAGAGCCTCCTCTTTGTAAAGCCTCTGCCAATACTAAAACTGCTCCATGCGCAACTTCATCATCATGAGCATCTAAATCTGATTTTGAATCTCGTTTATTGGGCGAAACAAATTGTTGCATGTCATGTTTATCATACGTATAAACGGGAAATCGAGGTGTCCTTTTACCCACAGCACGAGGTCGACTACCTACGCAAGATCATGAAGAAGTTTTCATGTAGGTTAAGCTTCTTCACTTTATAGTTATTAGCTGAAATATGCTAATGAGAACTATATGGCTTCAATAAAGTCAACACAATGAATAGTAAGATGATACAAATGATATCCTAGTTAATTTTCCAAAATTTGTTTCGATTTTAATAAAAAATGAGCAAACAGGAATTTAAAAATAATTTTTGAAAACAAAAATAAATAGTCCAAGGCCTCATCAAGCGATAACAAAAAGTATGAGAATTTACCACCAGAGCGTTTCTTCTTTAATAGTGATGAGCACCCATGGTTTGGTGATAATGATGGAAAATTCAACAAATCTGGAACAATCGTATGCATTCCTCTTGAACTGTTAACTTGACCCTTTCCTCGAGCACGCTTTTGTGGCTTCCGGGAAACTCCTGGTGCGTCATTGCTTTCATGATCACTCTCAGTCCCTTCCTACCATTTACAATACATCGAGTTCAGATCAACAGTACGATAACTAAAAGTGAATTGAAGACAATTTTAATAGCTAAATCTATCTTACAAGTATATTGTAGTGGTCAGTCATCATGGCAATTAAACCAACCACAGACGCTGTACCCTCCGGAAGAGATAAGTATGCCTGAAAGATGGAAAGCACAAATGTAGTATTTTATTACTCAGAAACCAGATAAGGAAAACCGCTGCCTACACAAAGCAGTAGCCCAGTAGCTAGTAAGAACATTTACTCATCATCCTGCTATAAACCCTAACAAGAAAAAGAGTTAGATTACTACCTGAAATTCTTTGTGGTTAAGCTATGTATATACCTCATTTGTTCAAAGTTTTAAAATTCTATTGAAAACGTAGAATTCGATGGGTAACATCACAAAGATAACAATAGTGAAACAAAATTAGAAGTAAACAAAGATCACACAATGCACAGCCCACACGAAAATTGCATCAGTAATTCTCAACACCAACAAAAAGATCCTAACAGAAAGAAAAAAATTGACACAACAATGAAGTTGTCTTAACAAACCAAATGAGAAGGGCACACTTAAAAAAAAAAAGAGTTCAAGATAAAGTAGAGAGACAAAAGTAAATACACAAATAATAACTTCTGTAATGGCCTCAAAATACTAGCTGATTTAGCAATAAACAAGAAAAACACTATCTACGAAATACAAACATAACATAAGGCAATCACGGTCATGTGATGATACTAGAAACCGATGAAATCCGATAATTAGAACTCAATACAATCATTTAAGGGATCCTGTTTTCTTATTTAAGCTAATGGTAAAGGATCATACTTACCCTGTTCATATTGTAAAGGGCCTCAACCATCTCTGTAGTTCTGTGACGGACAACACCAGCTACCTAGAAGTTCAAAGGAACAAAAAATCAGTACAATAAAAGCAGGAACAATGTATTAATTAAACAATGCATATGGTGTACCTTATGGAATAAACAAAATTATTAGCAAGACAATAGACACAGGAATCACATCAGAGAAAGCTTTCCAATGATTCTAGTAACAATTTAGCGACTATAACTGACTAGCAGAAGTCCTCATATACAAATGTTACTAGTTGTACAGAAATCTAATGCACCTACCGAGCACACAAGAAGAAGAAAAAGTGTCGGTACACAAACCTTTTTCCAGTCTTTACCATATTTCCTGTACGCTTCGTAGAAGCGCTCAAGCTCTTCCTTGCTCCATTGAGACCCTAACATGTCAGACAACTTTCTCTTCTGCACATTCAACGACCACCCGTAAACAATAAACAATAGTAAATATGTTATCTGATCCACATAAATCAAAACCATTTAACAAGTCAACTTTCTCTTGCTTATCCTTTTTTTGGAACCTTGAGGGTATAAGGTACAAAATACAAATTTAGCCGACCAAGAAGCATCTGGTGATTAAATTTTCTAGACGGAAACTAAACTCACCCGATTCCTACTTTTGTTGCCAGTGCCTCCATCTTTATCAGGAGACTCCTCATTAACTTTGAGAAACCGCTTATTCACACTTCTAGATTTTCTTGTTGATGACATGTAGAACTATCTGAAACCACAAAGAGGAAAAATTGTAGTTAAAGAAATTAGAAAATCATGTTCCTTAGTTTTTAGTTAATTAGTTTCCTCAAAGATCATAAACATTCCATAACTTTCCTCAAAGATCTTCCTTCATTAATATAATACCTAGTAACTTTAAAAGCAGAAATCTCTGAAAACTTAAGTTCTTGAGCAAAATTTAAAAAAAAATTCAATCTTTCTTCTAATTAAGTATATAAAACTTGAAATCTTCAGTCATCAAGATGGAGCAAGCAAAACTATCCTAGATCACAGCAACCCAGACCTCCAAACTCTACAAAATCTGATTCAAATCCTATGGGCTGAAATTTGAAACCTCAAAAAACTGAATAACTAGTGTAATTTAACAAATCAGATGATCTAAACTAAGCATCAAACAAATACAAGCAAATTTATCACCATCATCGAACCCATCAACTAAAAAGAAGAAATAAAATGAAAATTTTAAACTTAAATCCGGATCAAGATTCAAAATCAGATAAGATTATCTGATTTTGAAATCTATAACAAAAAAAACACCACAGACCAAATGAAAAAGAAAAAGAACAAATAGGAAATAAGAATTTCATAACCTTTTGAACCTCAAACAACCCAATAATCCCCCCAAAAACAGAATAAGAATAAGCCTTTCAGATTATTATTTTTGAGAGAAAACAAAAGATTCTTCGTTTATTCAAATTCAAACCCCAATATGCAGAAAATGAAATCAAATCCTAACCATGACAAGAAAAATCAAACATCAGAGAGAAATTAATTCAATTTTTGAGAAAACTCGAGGTAAAATTTAAATCTGAAGAAAGAATTATGAGGGTTTTAGAGTGTTAAACATCGTAACGGAGATCTGAAAAATCAAACAAAGAGTAGTGAAATCGATAGCAAATATGATGAAAATCGAAACCCTAATTCACAGATCAAAGTAGGTTAAGATGGACTTACCGATTAGAGAGTTGTTGAATGTTCGATCGTTTTAGAGAGAGAGAGAGAGGGATAAGAGTTGGCTTCGAAGGGTATTACCGCGAAAATTTGAGAAAATTGAATAAATGAGGCTAAAGAGGAGAAATTGAGTTCTTTTATATTGCTAGAAAATAACCTTCGAAGTCAAAATACGCCCCCCTTGTGATTCTGCTTCCATCTTAATACACGTGTCTTTGTAATAAAAATTCTGACCATTGATTCCTCAAAATGTGTCTATTTAATGGGTAAATTTCTATTTCAACTGCAATTCAAAAAAAAAACTCTATTTGAACCCAAAGCATGACCAACTTACTCTTTTGGCCCTAATGATTTGATCAAGTTTAAATTTGGTCTCCCAATTAACAAAATTTTGGCCAAAGGTTTTTGTTTTCCTCTTTGTTCTCCCAAGCCCTCCACTTCCCTTTTTTTCCACGTCGATAAACGCCGGCAAATTGCTATTGTCGGCGACTTTTTATTTTTTTTATTCTCGAAACCGACTGCCGCCATTTCTTCCTCCTAGATCTCTTTCCACCACCATTTATTCGTCCTCCTCCTTCCTTCTCCTCTTTCTTTTCTCCCCCCCTCTCTTTTTGTTCTACGCGTATTTGAGGGAGTCCCTCAAACCAGGAGTTTTCGTGAAAGGATATTTTTCTTCGTCGAAACAAATAGAGAGAGCGAGGGGGAGAGAGAGAGGTAGGAAGGAGGTCAGAAAAATGATGGTGATGGTCGAAGGTAGTGGTGGTCGGTGATGGTTGGTGATGGTCGGAGATGGTGGCTGGAGATTAGAAGAAATAAGGAAGAAGGTGTCGTTTGGCAACCAAAAGTATAAGTACTTTTGCTTGTAGTAGAAGTTCTTTTGCTTCAAAAAAGTAAAAAATTATCATAAGTATATTATGAGAAAAATGTCAGTTATAAGTAAAACAGTCAAAATGTTAGTTTGGTAATGTAATTTTCTTTTTCTCGTAAAGATACTTGATTTCAATTAAAAAATTTTATGATTTTCATGATTATTCTTTTAGAAGAGGTGGTGATGATATAGGTGGTAGTGGACTGGTCGTGGGGATATTGGTGGTAGTTGTGGTGGCAGTGGTGGTGGTGGTGGTGGTGGAGCCTTTGAGGTATGATGATGAAAGCGGTGGTGGTTGATGATTGAGGTGTGGTGATGGCGGTGGAGCCGTGGAGGTATGATGGTGGTGGTAGGGATACGATGGTGTTGGTGGAGGTATGATGGTGTTGGTGGAGGTATGATGGTGGTGGCGGAGATAAGGTGGAGGTGTGAATGTATAATGATGGTGGTGGCGGAGATAAGGTGGAGGTATGAATGTATAATGATGGTGATGATGGTGGTGGTTGAGATACAAATGGTTGTGGTGGTGGTTGAGATACAGTGGTGGTGGTTGAGGTGTGGTGGTGGTTGAGATGTGGTGGTAAAGGTACGATGGTGGTAAAGGTATGGTGGTGGTGGAGGTAGAATAGTGGTGGAGGTACGGTAATGGAGGAGGTACGGTAGTGGTGGAGGTGTATGGTGGTGGAGGTGGTACAAACGTGGTGGAAGTTTAGTTGTGGTGGTGGAGCGGAAATAAACAAAGAAATTTTTTGGTAAAATATAATTCTGTGCATATGTTGAAGAAAAGTCAAATTTTAACTTAAGTGAAGTCGAAAACTTTTACGTTACCAAACTAACTTTTTTTACAAGTCTAATTATTTTTTGATTTGAATATTGATTACAAATGTCATTACAAAGGCATTAATACATTGATACGATGTGATAAGCACGATAACTGTCGAATTACTACTGGCCTAAAGCCCAACGAAATTAAGTGGCCTAAAACCGACGGAATTAAATTGCCTTAAAGCCCACATAAACTATTTTATTTACACTCAAATTCAATACTCCTCGGTTTGCACTTGTATGGGATCGGACCTGGAACTTCCGCGTTGGGGAGTAGATGTACTTTGGAAATTTTTCTTGTTTCCCTAAATAAAGGTTCAATTTCCTCACTGAGTGTTCATAATTTGAGCTTATAAGTTGATATGATTGGTCGATAATAATATATATAGTTCCTCTTGTTTAAGTAATTTGCTCTAGGAAAACTTCCTTAACTGGACCAACTTCTTGTTTCTTTACTTTTTCTGAACTTTTATTTGTCCCCTTTACCTTTTCCTTGTGGCCTCTATGATCCATCTGTATTTTGTTCTACGACTATTTGTGATATGACTCGATGTTTAATCCGTTTTGTGATTCGAAAAACTGTTTCCCAAAATTTGCTAAGTTCTAATCTTATAATGGGTTATTATAAATGTAAAAGGTGACATACTATTTATAATTTTGAGTGTGAGAGTTAGAGGAGTGTTGGGGTTTCAGTGAGCTACAACTACTAAAACCCTTGAGAAATATCTGTAGTCCGTAGTGAAATCATCGCGCCATTGTTTACTGTACAGTATGTCTCCCTAAATGAACCACGTAAATCTGTTGTGTTTGTACGAATGTTTACTTCCATTATTGTTTTTTTGTAGTTAGAGTTTTCATTCTTGAAAGAGAAAGGAAACTAAATCTAGCTTCTAAGTTGTGGAATGAACACAACTGACCCTAAATTAATCAAAACCAAAAAGTTTTTCCTTTCTCCATGAATCCTACTTTGATCATCACCTTTGAAGCTTATCCCAACCATTGGGATTTATACCACATTAGTCTTATACCATCCTTTGAGTAAACGAACGATCGTTCAGAGTGAAGTAAACAATTCACTCCCAGGAGTAAATATAGCAGAGCTTGCACCCATGGCTGTTGTCTGAGCCATCTCCTTCTCACGAATCCTGTCTAGTGCTGAAACCACTATGTCCATCTTCAGTCTTCCTTTTCCAGTTATATTTAGACATTCAAGTGTCAGTCTAATCAGATCTTTCATTCCCTCATAGGTGAAGCTGCTGGTTAACCGACTATCTACAAGTTCGTTCGACCGCAATCTTGATTCAACCTTCACAGAGACAAAAGTATATGAAAAATTAGAGTTTGACTAGGTAGCTTGATTCATAATACGAAAAGCACCATTGTTTGCATTTTTTTACTAGTACCCATTGTGTTAATTTCTTGCCAGGTTCCAGTAAGCTAATCCTTGAAATATCCTGTCCACTCAATAGCTCCAATAGAAATACACCAAAGCTATAGATGTCGTTGGCTTCAGAGATAACTTTCGATCCTCCCACCCTAAAACAAGTACTTACGCTATTAGTTAACGAACATGAAAGATGTTTCTAACTTATTCTGTAGTCGTACGAGCATTAAGCAAAGAGTAGAAGATCGAATATACTCTGGGTCTCGGAAAACATTGTCAGAGGTAGTTCTTGATGAAGGGCCGGCATCTTCAATTCTTTCGAGTAGTCTAAGAATCCCCGCATCTGAAACTTTAGGAATGAAATTTTCATCGACTAAAACGTTAGCCGTTTTGAAGTTTTTGTGTACGGCAGGTGGTATCATAGAATGCAAATGGCATAAACCTGCAAGTAATATACTTCCATGAGTTCACCTCTTCTTGTCTTAAGGTCGATCCCATATTGAGTAATTTGTACACGATTTTACCTTTAGCTGCTCCCAGAGCAATCGAAAGTCTTTGCTTGAACTCGAGTTTTGTTGTCGGATCTTGTCCGTTATCTGTCAAGAAATAATAAGCTGCAATATTTATCTTTTGATACTTTATTTTTTCAACTAATATGAATGTTAATCACTTACCGTATAAATGACCACATACACTTTTATTCAGTAAATATTCAAACACTAACATTTGATTTCCATTTTCTTGACAATAACCGAGAAGAGAAACTATGTTCCGATGCTGAATCTCCGATAAGTAACACACCTGTTTCGCCACGTGAAAGTGTCATATGAAATCGTAATTCATTCTGAACACATTTAGCTAACACCGAAATTGGATTATTCTCGAAACTAAATAAAGAATCATAGCTACATAGTAGGAAACACTTACCTCTTGGACGAACTCTTGTCGAGGACTACCTAAACGCCTCTTAAGCGCTACGAAAGTCCCATCTCGAAGTAAACCTTTATAAACCAAACCGAAACTTCCGCTTCCTATAAGATTGCTTTCATTGAATTGATTTGTTGCTTGCTCTAACTCTTCTAATGTGAATTGCCTTGCTCTCGGCACTCCTGATATTCTGTTACCTGCAACTGAAGTTGATCCGTCTCCCATGTTCCACTCAACTGTGAATTTCGAGTAACAAAAACAGAGAAAAAATCACCTTCTAGTACAAATTTCAGCTCGAAATCTCATGGGTTTTAAATTAATAGACTTTACCTTGAGTAGATGGGTCTGAAGAAGCTGTTTCCAAGTTCTTATTCGAAAACATCTTACGACGTAAATAAAACCAGATTAATCCAGTGGCTATCATCACGAGTAGAACTCCACCAGAAGCACCTCCAACTATGGAGGCGAACGACCCGCCCATCTCCTTACAAACTCTATGTCTTTTTTAGCCAACTTACACATTGAACCTATGCTTAAAAAAAAAAAAAACTTGTTAAAGAATCAAGAACTGAAACTCTCAAGATAAACTAGTCTTTAGGTTTCAATATTCACACATACAAGAAGAGTCTTCTAACCTTATGATACACTCTTTTTCTTCTCTCTTTCTATAGAGATTCTCTTTATCCATACAAATAGTCCCAAACCCATGTGAGTTGTGTTAGTTGTTACCAACTGTAATTTGGATTATGTTTTCTTGCCAATTTGAAACATTATAATTGAGGCTAATCAATATAAAAAGTACCAATCTGTCTCTGAAAACATTTTCCTCCCAACAAAATTATTTTCCCTGGTGCCCTTCTCTGTCATTAGATCTTAAAAGAAAGATGTGGGTTCTCATTTTTTCTTTCTTTCTGAATAGTCTCTCTCTCTTTCTCTGTCTGTATATCCTTTTATGGGGGGGTCTTGACAGCCAAAATGACAGAACTCAACAGATACTCTATTGGTTATAATTTCTTGCTTTTACTGAATAAATCCAGTTCATCTGTTGTGACAAAATGGGTATTAAAGTTGTCACTGCTCTTTTATCTGTTTATGAGGGGGTTAAATTGAGTAGCAAATTCTATTGAGTTAACAATCTTTTTCTTTTTCTTTTCTCCCTCTTTTTGGTTTTTTGGAAGTCTGTCTGTAGTTTTGTTGTAGAGGGTTGAAAGCTAAAGGAGATTGGTTGAGGGAAAAGTTGTCATGTTGTTGTTGCAGAGAAATCAGAAAAAACTAGGTCAGCTATTTTTCATCCTTGGAAAATGTGGTTTTTCCCAAAATGGGAGGACTTTGTTTGGATATATTCATTGTCTGTTGCTTTGATGTCTTTCCTAAACTATTACTTGTATTTTCTTTCACTCTGAAATTCAAACCAACATTATGTTTGTTTGGTTGCTTTCTCTTGGATAGAGTTTCCCAAGGGGCATGTCGTAACCACCCGTTGCAAGGTTAGACCGACTAGCCCATATGGTTCGTCTCTTGCCGTAGCGATGACCACCCATTGCAGGTTAGAGCGCTGGCCCATTATGGCCTGTCTCTTTATGCAAGGGTCACAGCCTGCGCACACGGCATCAGCACGGACAGTGTACGGATCAACCTTGGTTGACCCACCACAGATATAGCAAGGTTGGGTCGTCATTTTATTATGCTCGGTTGGACAACTCCGAGTTGTAGAAGCTTTTCGATGCTCCATGACATCATTTTCTTGAAGAAAGACAAGATTAATATATTGAAATTGGAAAAGTAATTATGAAGAGAGTATCAATGCTTTAATAAAAACATAAAAAACCTGCATCTTTACAAAGTGCAAAACACCAATTCTTCCTCAGTTAAATTCGTAACTTCCATGTTCTCAAAGTTAACTCTCATTACTTAAAGAGGATAACGAACAATCCGAAGTCCGTTATTGAAGAATTTATCAGTCTTCAGGTCGAAAGAAATATACCAAAGATCAACATTGCCCAAAATCTATTACAAAATTTGGGCAAGAACACATTCCTTGATCAATATATCCAGTAGAGGTTTTGATGCGCAAAGGTAGGAGGCCCCTAAGCTCGTTTCTGTTTCCGCTATCCATCTCTTGTTGGATAGTAGCCAACGGAATCATCAACCTTCCCTACCCCTCAATATCTATACTTTCCAGTATTCGTCCGAAAGAGTGGCAGGCTCCTGGTCGGTTTCTTCTCTTCTTCACCTGTCCTTAATATTATATCTTCATTATTTTAGTTAATCCGATGTTCTATATTCAACAACAGTGTCGTAAACTTCCATTCGCAATGAACTTTGATCATAGCACCTGCAACCGATTCATTACAAAAATCAAGCAGAATGTAAATAAATCATGTTCAAGTCGACGATCATGAAAGTGGGACTGATGAAACAAAAAATATGGTACCTGAGTTCATGCCAGAACATCTTGGTTCGGTCGTGCAGGAATGGTCTCAATGGCTGAAGAAGCATATCTTCTTCTTCTGCAGATGCAAGTCTCTCAGAAGGGTTTTTGATCTTTTGTTCAAGGCTTGAAATATAGAGAGACATAGCTAGATGAACAATGACTGATGGATCTGAATCCCCTAGAATAGCTTGAAGTTCCCTTCGAATCCATGGTTCTAGTAGTCGTTGTTTTCTTTCCTTGATATCATTGTTTCCTAATTTTATCTGCACCAAGAAAAAACAAAAATATGACGAAGGTTCACATCTGGAAGTAACGAAGCTTTAGGTTCTCCGGAAACACAAATACTTGTAAGTAAAAAAACACTTCCATTTTTCGCCAAACTTGTACTTCTATATATAAAGAAAACAATCTCAATAATGACGTTGCAAGCGGTTTCCACAATGTATAAATACGAAGAAAACACAGTGCATCAAACTACATTTCAAGAGATTTAAATAATTGAGATTCCATGATCAAAACTCAATCAACAAAAACAGATGAAAACAATTTAAATCTTAAATCTCGAAGAAGTGCTAAACTTTGAGCTGATATAAGTAGGTAGCGTTTGTGTTTTTCTAAGTCAGATCTGAATTCTGAAATGTGACTCGAGTCAAATTTCAGAATGTTTGTCTTTTGTCCAATTTGTGACTCGAGTGTCTGCATTACTGATTTGGGCTCTATTTGGGTCCATTTGAGTCAGACGATTCAGATTCGGACAATTGAGAAAAAAAATAGCACAATTTCCTACTTCTAATGTACTTGAAGAGTGTAGTAAAATGGAAAAATTAGGGTTACCTGCTCCCGCGTACTCGTAGGAGGAAGAGGAATTGCCTGCAACCTTTGGTCATAAATACTACAAATATAGAAATTTGAATCAAATCAATGAAACCAATGAAGATCAAATTGTAAAAAATATCACAAAATAATTGTAAAACCCCCAATTAATCAAATTTGAAAAAGAAGAACTGGTATACCTAGCTCGCCACTGATGAACACTTCGTTCAATAACTTCCACCTGATATCTCCGCCTGTCATCATACGAATCAAATCTTGCATCTCCAAATGATCGACGTAAAGGCAATGGTCTCGATCGCCTACTACTACTACTATTACGAGCGTTGTTTCTGATTCTATTCAAAACCCTTATTTAAGTGCATATTCGAATTAGACTTTGAATTGTTTGATTGAAAAAAAAAACCCTAGAAAGTTAAAAAGGTCTCACCTTTGAACTGGAACATGAACACGATCACTTCTATAAACTCCGGTATGATTATTTTGAGCTTCAGTAAGCTTTGGTAATCTTTCTTCTTCGAAATTACCAGTTGAAAATCTAAATTTGAAGAACCATGAATGAAACTCCGTTTTACAGAGAGGGCAAGTTCGTTTCAATTTACTCCATTTTCTAATACAATCGATGCAATAAGAGTGCATACAATCTGATAGAACAGCTAGTTTGTGATGATCATAGATGAATCTGAGACAAATTGGGCATGATTTATCTCGAATTGATAATGCAATTCGTGTTGAAACCCTAGATTTTGATGAAGTTGTTCTTCTCATTTCCACAATAAAAAAGAGGCGGTAAATTCCAAGTTCCCACAAGCTAAATTGGGGGACCAAGATGTCGGCAGTGAGGAACTCAGGGGGCGCCTTTTGTAGAAAAAAAGGGAAAATGGGTTGGTTGTTGTAGGCTAACGAGGACCAGCCTTTTGGGCGGCTAGTGATACCGTTCGCTTTGACACACATGGACCTCACGATTTTAAAAGGCGTCATTAGGGGAGGGTGCTTAACCTCTTAAGAGGAGTACCACACTTCGTCTCACCACTGATGTGGGATTGCTTTACAACACACCTTCCTAGGACCTCATCACAGTAGAACGAATCATGTTGATAACGTGTTATAGGATGGTGCGGGCAAGTCTTGGCTGCTAGTGATATTGTCTGTTTTGACATACCTGACCCTCACGGTTTTAGAAAACCTGACTAGTGAAAGGTGCTTAACCTCTTAAGAGGAGCACAACACCCCGTCTCACCATCAGTGTGGAATTGCTTTACAACATTGGTCTCAAAGTTCCAATTGGTTAAAGGGTGATTTTAAAGCTCCCTTGGGTCTTTGAGAGATATGGGGCTAAAAGGATTTCTTTTGAGATAGAATTGTGAAGGGTTATTTCAGATGACCAGCATGACCTCCTAGTTTAAAGATCCTTTCTCAATTAACCAGTAAAGTATTATTTAAAGATTGTTACCGAAAAGCTAAATTAGTTATCGTGTATAAGTACAGTTGAAGTTTCTGCCAACACGTTTACCTTCCATGATTTACCCTCATTCTGGGTTCCAACTTCCAAGGGAAGCCTTCGACTCGACAAAGGTTATCTTTGAAGTCTTTGACGTGGGTTATCCCCTTTGCATCAAATTAAGAGAATGCCATCGCCAAAAGAGTTCTTCTACGGTCGTTGGGAAAGAGAAGAGAGATATAAGTTGAAACTAAAGAGATGAGAGGAGAGAAAGTGTATACACGGGTCTACTGTAATTCCCAAACCATTGATCAAGAAATGACACTTTGGATCGGAAATATCAATCGACAAAGTCTGTACGTCATTTTAATTCATTACAACTACAAAAAAAAAAAAAAGTCTTTCCTTCATACAAGATGGAATTAATCATATGCTTACAAAAACTTAGTTATTTCCGTGTATCTTATCAAAACTAGTTATAATACAGGTATATTCATTTTACGGTATTAAAACTGGTTATGATATAGATATATTCATGTTATGAATCAAGTTGAACGATAAGGTCTTTTACTTCCTTGTATCATCATGTTCTTTATTATATCTCATACATTGACGACTATGCATTTGATCGTAAAAATTTTGTTATTTCCTCATATCATATCAGAACTAACTATAACATAGTATATTCGTTTTATCGACTCATTAGATTAAAAACGAATTAATAGAGACCCATTAAGATGACGGGTCATGACTTCACTAGCTCCACCTATTAAGCGACCACCAATAAAAACGGCAGGTATAGCCGGGTTACACCCTAATCGGAGAAGAACCTTTTCCATTTCTTTTCCTCGTGGATCTCTGTCGAGCTCGTAAACTGTTGGGTTGATCCCTAGTTGAACGAAGAGTGTCTTGATAGCGTGGCACATGCAACACGTACTTTTGCTGAAAATTACAATCGGATTTTGTGACGCTAACCTTCCAACACCAAAATCGGACGGTGGGATAAAACTATTTCTCTCCATTATTCGCAACAAAAACGGGAGGGAAATGCAGATACAAATACAATTTGATCAAGTAGATATATGATGAGAAATTGGAAAAGAAATTTTTTAGTATAGTAGTTGTTAGAACATGAGAAAGTTTGGATGAAGTGAGTTTGAGTTTTAGTTATTCCTTTTGGAGGCATTTATAGACTTTGGTGATATTGGTGGAATATCACAAAGAAATAAAAAGAAGTGGTATGAAATTGAGCCCTTTCAAAATTTTGGCTAGATTTCCCAAATCAACATTGATACTGTTTTATAATATTAAAACACTTTGTATAGCTCCTGCGGCGGCACGATGAAGATCTGATACCAAGTACATAATTTGTTTTGAATAATATCTCGAGGTAGATTGGTTCCACCAAAATTTGATTCATGTCTTCATAGATTTAAGAGAGGGTGCTCGACCACTACACTGAAGTGGAGGATATATTTTGTTCTTTTATGTTGTCAGTATTTTTTCTTTTATGATTTTAAGCTAAACTAACATTAAGAGACAAGCTTTTGAGCATGATGTTGTGAATTAACTTGAAGTTTTCAACCAATTTGGTGGTTTCTTTTTTTCACTAAAATGATATTAGGCCCAACGAGTTAGCCGATCGCATTCCAACTAGGTCACCCAAATTTTTAAGAGATAACTTATGTGCAGAGAAGTTTTGTTTTTGGATGAGAATGTGCATTCAATTGAAACAAGTCATTAGGTTATCTCTGCTAAAATCTTGATTAGCTCCTAAAATAAGTATATCACTAGTCAGAGAATATTGAGGAAAGAGAGACTTTTATAAGAGTAGAGTAAATAAAAGATTGTATGGGAGTCGAAGATCTTATCAATCTGACAATCTCCATCCACTTTAGGGTACAAAATGGTTGTGACCTAATCCGAATATTGGGATTCGAATAATTGATTTCATCTTTTCTTTCTTTCTGGAGTTTAATACACGCATGTACTTGTAGTTGATCACCAATAGCATCAAAGGGTTTGAGACTTGACACGTGCATGTTAGGAGCCACTTCCATTTAATTGGCCCATATCAAACACCAAGGGCCAATTTTGTACGCTTTCATTGATATTTGGGACTGTTTGCAGATACTTGGACTATTATGTTAGTGTCTAAAGAAGGAAGTGTCCACTAATCCACTTCAGTCTTCAAATGTTCAAATTAGTGAACTTTAACAATTTGTAAAGATGAATTATAACTTCACCAAAAATTGTTTTGGTTTACCCTCAATTCATCACACCATAAATAAGATAAATATTTTTCGTTTTATGAGCTCGAAATCAAACATCAACCTAATCTACTCTAGGTTTTCACTAAATATATGGTCGTTATCTTTAGAGACTATATGTACCGACCAAACTGGCAAGATTGTCATGTTCAGAATCACGTGACACAAATTGAAGAGTTATTGACCACTGGATTATTGAAATTATTCATTTTATCGTCTTGAAATCTTTATTGGAATAAGTTAAATTAACAACACGGTAGTAGATGTAAATAGGTTAGTAGACAGTACCATCCCATCTAAAAATTTGTACATTTAGATCTTTGGTTATTTCAAAGAGCATGGCTCGATAGTGTGATTCAATCAGTACAAAAAAACACGAAGATGATGTAAAAGATAAGGATGTCCCTAAGAAAGAAAAAGAAAGAGTGGGGAAATTCGCTTTACTTTATATATAGTAGGTGGTGTTGAGATACGTAAAGATTGAAGATGATCTTGGCATCACATTATATAGTACCCTGGTCGGTTCCATGATATACATATATCATGGAATAGTGGTAATCTTCACTTTTTCTCTTTTAGTTAGACTCATCTCTCCCCTAGATCATCTATCTGAAGATGTTGACAACCATCTATTAGTCAGAAAAAATGTAACAACTAATTCCCTTCCCTATATATGTCAACATCTTTAAAATATAAGCCTGGTATTTCGAATCTATCACGTGAGCCAAAGCGGATGATGTTTTACTTCGTGTCTTCTCTATGTGGATTGTGGTCTATTTCTTCGCTCTCCTCTGGTTTATGTTGTTTTTTTTTTTGGCAGATAAGCCCGCTTCGAATTTGAAACAGTTGAAACTACCATTAGGCTTTGTTAAATTTACCTATCTTAACATATTATTGTTATTTGGAATCAAATCGTGAATGTATTTTGATATGTACGTATACTAGCTCAAAAACAATGTAATGGTCGCGGAAATGTAAAAGTAAAAAAATTGTCATAGTTTAAGAGGTAATTAGGATGAGTAATGCTAGAGAATAAAAATAATTAGACTCCGGATAGAAATCCTATGCGACTTATCGTAATTTATGATTTAGTAGTTCAGAATCGTCGTAAGCACGAATCAGTTCACAACAAGATACATAAAATTTCGGACTGCTTTTTCTTAGTGAGGTATTTAGGCTAAAAGGTAGAAGTTATTTAGAAAGTAGAAAAGAAGGCATAGACTTGATTACCCTTCTATACAATAATTTTTGTGTGGTTTGCCTTTTTAACTCTTTGTGTTTAGTAAAAACTCTC
Organism: Eschscholzia californica; assembly: GCF_041429995.1. NCBI lineage: Eukaryota > Viridiplantae > Streptophyta > Magnoliopsida > Ranunculales > Papaveraceae > Eschscholzia > Eschscholzia californica. Next base: position 82,235,440 of record NW_028238198.1, read on the forward strand.
TAAGTCAATTACTATAAGATTTACTATTTACTTCATTGTTGGCGAGACAGAAAGAACCGGTTCAAGCACTGCGGGCACGTGGCAAAGGGGCTTAAACTCTTTTTTTTCGTTCTCGCCAGAACAATAACTTTGAAAAGGTATGTGTGAGCACACATTTTTACAAATCCCACATACAACTCCACTTGACTTGGTCAATTGACTATGACTAAACCATTCATTATATATGAAAATTTTGAGATGAAGCTGAAAAAAAAATTGGATAGCAGGAAGGAAACCCTTTTTGCACCGTATCTCCTTTCTCCTTTGGTGATTCCTCTGAATTCTGAAAGAACAAGAACAGGGCGGGCCTAGTCCTGGGCCTGGGCCGAGCCTGGGCTTGTGAGATTATACAAAAATAGCGAAGGGACGCATCTTCATCTTTTGAACAAAACATCTAGTACTACACAACTCCCTTAGTTACTGATATAGGCGCCTGCTACAAGCAATACCCAGCCCTCTCAACTTATTATATCCATTTTGAAAGGTGTTGGAATAGATTTGAAGAAAAAAAAAGTGTAGACAAAAGAAAAATGATTTCTATTTGCCTTAACTGCAAATATTAAATAATTTTCAAATAATTTAATATTCTGCAGTGGAGGGTAGTGGTTTCACCTAAACATTCTTTTGGATGAAACTCTATTGACAATTACACACATTTCAAATAATTTTCCAACATTTTAATTTTTTAAAGGGTTATTTTCCAAATAACCACCAACTTTGTGACCAGTGTCCTGCCTAGCCCCCTATTTTGTCAAAAGTACTCATATGACCCACTTTTTCAGTTACCGTTATAACACCGTTAATCAGTCAACATCTCTCTCTCCTCCATCTCATCACCTCTCTCTGCCACCTCATCTTCTCGCCACCTAATCATCTTCACCGGGAAAGGTCGCCAGGCGGCAAATTTTCCGGTCGGCGACCTTCAAATCAAAATTTTTGTTTTTTCTCTTCTTCTTCCTCTTTCTCTCTCTCTCTTGTTTTTTCTCTCTTCTTCCTATCTCTTTCTTCTTCTTCTTCTTCTTCCTCTCTCTTTCTCTCTCTTCCCCTCTCTTCTCACTCTTTCTCTAAAATGGTCGGCGAAGGGGGGAACCCTTCGTCGGCCGTCGGTCTGGGATAACCAGACCAGATCTCGGTCTGGTTATCCCAGACCAACGACCGGCGAAGGGCAGAGAGAGTGAGAAGAGAGGGGAGGAAGAAGAAGAAGAGAGAGAGAGAGAGAGAGGAAGAAGAAGAAGAGGGAGAAAACAGGGGAGAGAGAGAGAGTGGAAGAAGAAGAAAAAAAATTAAGTTTGAATGTCGCCGGACGGAAATTTAGCTGGCCGGCGATCCCTGCCAGAGATGATGATGATGTGGCGTGATAGCTAGGTGACTTGGCAGAGAGAGGAGATGAGATGAGATGGCGGAAAGAGAGTAACGGAAGGTTAACTGTAACTAAAAAAAGATGTCATATGAATATTTTTGACAAAGTAGAGGGCTAGGCATGAAGCTGGTCACAAAATTGGGCACCATTTGAAAAATAACCCTTTTTTAAATCAAGTGGATAGGGAAATTTTGACTGATGCTCCAACTATTGACTTTGACTACTTTTTTTACCCATGGAAAAACGTATTGCCGTCATTTTTGACTGAACAAAGCTCTTTTTCTTGGTAAGAAATCCTACGTATGCAGTTGACCGGGACCCACAATACATCATGTGTGTCGCCGGACGGAAATTTAGCTGGCCGGCGATCCCTGCCAGAGATGATGATGATGTGGCGTGATAGCTAGGTGACTTGGCAGAGAGAGGAGATGAGATGAGATGGCGGAAAGAGAGTAACGGAAGGTTAACTGTAACTAAAAAAAGATGTCATATGAATATTTTTGACAAAGTAGAGGGCTAGGCATGAAGCTGGTCACAAAATTGGGCACCATTTGAAAAATAACCCTTTTTTAAATCAAGTGGATAGGGAAATTTTGACTGATGCTCCAACTATTGACTTTGACTACTTTTTTTACCCATGGAAAAACGTATTGCCGTCATTTTTGACTGAACAAAGCTCTTTTTCTTGGTAAGAAATCCTACGTATGCAGTTGACCGGGACCCACAATACATCATGTGTGTCGGCAGTGTCGGTAGCTGAGGTGGTGCACGGTGGTTTTTTCATTCTTTCAGTCCCACAAAAGTGGTAGGTGTGGCCGGGAACCACCAATTTTGGAGTTCACCATTGTTTTATGACAAAAATGCCCATATCTCCACACATTTTATATGTATCCTAGTATTATTATTTTTTAGGTAAAGCCTCAATTTAACGGAGACTGTTTGTGAGTTTTCGATGTCCTATATTAAAGTCTAACATACATTTAATTCGTTTGTCGGTTGTTGACAGAGAAGAGATCGGCTGAGAATTTCGAACCACCAATTTGATGTTGTCATTTTATAGTTACATGAAAAATAAAATTATTTTCAAATGTTTTCCACTATTTGACTTCTATTCAAATCATCCCATTCTAGGGGTTGGAAACTAAGTCCAACTCTATGCATTCGTTTTTTTCGTTTTTTTTGTTAAGTGTTAGCCTTTTGCAATTTGGTGGACATTTTAAAATTATAGGAACAATCGTACATTCCGTGGCACTGATGTTTTCCCACTCAATTGATTTTCTCGAGCAAACACTTCTTACTGTGTTTTGTATAGCGCTAATTTAGAAGTCTTAGTAAGAAATATAGAATATTAACTTTATTTTTCTCAATTATTTAACATGCAATTTTGTATCTCGTCGGCAGACTTATCATGAATATATTACTACTTTGAGAAAAGAAAAATAGCTATAGTATTTGGTGAGAAAGGACCTTAATACTTCTTTGAGCTAGAAAACTACTTCCTCGTCATGTTGCTTGACTACGTGGTTGGCATAGGCTTATAATTAGTCAATGTGTTAATCCTTAAATAACTAGGATGAACCAATATGTTTTTGAGATGAGACACTACGATATATTATGATGATAGTTCTAGGTGCTCTCGAGTGAGAGGTGTTAAGTTTGTGGTCATCTAACTTAAAACTAATTGGGAATGAGTGGAGATGACCTAAACATTATATTCTTGGTTGTTAGATAGTCCTTATCTCATGTAAGACTATTGTCACACGCCCTCTTCACGTGTGGCGTGGTTAGCGAAACACGTGTTTTTCTGGGTGACGTGGAGCACGTGTGGCTTTTAATCACGTGTGTCCCTAGTTCTGATACCGTGTTAAGTTTGTAGTCATCTTACTCAAAATCAATTGGCAATGAGTGGAGAGGACTTGGACATTATATTTTTTGTTGCTAGCTAGTCCTTCTCTCATGTGGGACTATTCTCACAAGAGGTTGGTGATCTTTGTTCACCAACCTCACCGATGCTCGATCTCAACTCTCTGAGAAATGATAACCCTTATACTCTCTTTTATTTTTATAAAAAATTGTATTTTTTTTTTCACCAAAAAAAAAATTGTAGGAGTTTTTGACCAAATTTCTCTTTATTTTTTCTTCTCAGGTTGTTTCAAAAATGAATTTCTAAACCAAATAATTACAAATGAGTTTGGATCACAAATACATTCCATGTGTTGAAAATTAGTTGCACATTATTCATTTTTGCACTTGTGTTACAAACTAACTGCTCTCTTTCTTTGACTGAATTATCTTCGAACTATGTTAGCATTATCTTAACATCGTCAAATCTTACTTAACAAGGTTGCAGTTAAATTAACACCGTGAAATTAATCCATTTAACTCCATTGGTTGGTTGCAAATTCTTTTTTCTCTTTGAATAATCTATTCGATTAAACGAGCGAATATTTTTCCCAATCTTCACAAATTCTCTATTCAATCTACTGCTAAATCTTTTTAGTGGGTTATTTAACTTACGGTAACGAGCTTAAATCAAACAATGTTGGTAACTTTAACGATGTTAAGTTAGTTTTAACAACAATAAATTAGTTGTGACGTCTTTAAAGATAATTCATTCAAATAAAATTTCCAGTTAATTTAGGATCTAAACTTCAAAAATTGTTAAGCTTTGATATTTTACATTACCTAGAATATTTTTGCCAACCAAATACAAAACATTTTACTACTCTCAAAATTTTTAAATTCATCCAAAACTAAAAATGTTGTCAGAATTTTAAAGCCAAATAAATTGTGATGTAAGAGAGTTAACTTGGTATTTCAAACTATGTTTTATAAGTCAACTCAATAAGCGAAAATCAAAACTCTATTGCAACCAAGTTCATATTTGATCTCCAGTTTGAAGATTGACTTTTCCATTTTCTCATGTCGACCGAAGTTAATACTAGTGGTGATATAAAATATAGGGTTTTTTGAGCTTACCCCCTCAAAATTAATAGGTAATTGAGTTTACCCCCTTCAGTAATTGGTAATTGAGCTTACCCCCTTGAATTTAGATTTTTTGTCAAAACTACTAAGGATATGTTTGGTATGTGAACATAAAATCAGAAAGTAAATACTATATAAACAAAATCAATCTTTACTAATCATATTCCTGACCAAATCAAACAATAAAATGAGGTAGAATCCCTAATATGAATCATATTGAAGAATAGTCGTTCTTGTTAGTGGCAATTATTTCATGTACGCCAAACATAGCCTTTGTGTTTTTGTCATTAATAGTAAGTCCAAGGGGGTAAGTTCAATTACCCATTATTGAGGAGGGTAAACTCAATTACCAATTAGTGACGAGGGGGTAAGCCCAAAAAACCCTAAAATATACTTATATTTTTAATAGATACTTCTTTCAGTGCCACCACTTTTACTGTTAATTAATAGAAGTTTAGCGTTAATTAGTAAAAGAAGTTTAAATTGGGGGTAACTAAATTACAATTGGTTTATCATGTGGTTGTCGGTAAATTGAAGAAGTTTTATATTTTCAAAATAACTTTTCAAGTGTTCTATCTATTAATCAATTGTCGTATGACCTTTTCTCGGGTATAATCTTCTTTCTTATCATCATTTTAGATTTAAATAACCATCACTAACCATGACTACTGTTAGAATATATGAGTGTTAGAATATTTAGTACCACATTGCCCAATAGATAAAACTTATCTCCTATGTAACTCCTTATAAAGACTTATGTAATAGCTCAGGAAATCAATACAATCAAT